>NC_022018.1:35123992-35191321 GCF_000317375.1 Microtus ochrogaster
GCGGTATCTAGATCTCTCCGTACGGAACAGTGCAGTACCCAGTACAGCAGCCTCTCGCATCTCTTTGTTTCTTTTAGAGCAATGATTTGAAGGGCCTTATGGAGTCACAAAGCCAGCTAATGCCTAGCATCACCCTTCAGACACTCTCAGGCCATCACGTATGTAAGCCAGCCCTGCTCTTTGCTGCCTGCTTTCCTCCCCCTGGCTGGAACATTAGCATTCTCGGCAAAGCACAAGCAAAGAGGCAAACTCCAACGAGCCACCTTATTAGCAGAGACTTATTAGTTACTCATAACTACCCTTCATCTGTGAGGCCTCTCTCAGGAATTAGTAAGCATATACACTTGGCTGTGAATGGCCTATGAAGAGCTGAAGTTGAGTTTCTAATGAAGTAGCAAAATAACAAAACGCAGCTCCATGGTCAGGAGTCTATTTGAGGGAGTACAACTTACTTGCTCTGAAGTGAAAATTTTGGCTCTCTGCTATAAATCCTACCTGTGATGGTTTGAATAGGAATGGCCCTTATAGACTCACGAGGTTGACTGCTTGGCCCATAGGAAGTGGCACTATTAGAAGGTATGGCCTTGTTGGAGTAGGTGTGGCATTGTTGGAGGAAGTGTGTTATTGATGGAGTGGATTTTAAGGTTTCCTATGCTCAAACTATGCCTGTTCAGTTCACTCCCTATTACCTTTAGATCAAGATGTAAGACTCTCAGCTCCTTCTCCAGCACCAGTTCTGCACAAATAGCACTATGTTTCCTGCCATGAAGATATGGACTAAACCTCTGAAACTGTAAGGCAGCCCCAATTAAATGCTTTCCTTTATAAGGGTTGACATGGTCATGGTTTCTCTTTACAGAAATAGAAAGCCTAACTAAGACACTACCTTTCTGGTTTTTCTATACCAAAAAGCTTGAGAGAAAAGACCCGTAAGAAGATCTGTTTTCTCAACGACAGGACTCAAAGGTTTAGATGTGCTTGAGCACACCTGTCAAGCTGGGAGGTGGTATCTGAACATGCACGACGGTAGCAAAATGTAGTTACTTTTGCAGATTCTGTGCCTGGAGTTTCTCATCTGCAAAATGGAGACACTGAGAACACCCCTTTCATAGATTCAGTGGGCTACTATTGAAGGGCAGTAAAATAATTCAGATATGCTCCAACAGTGACATAAATCATGAATTACCAACAGTCTACTTCCTTAAAAGATACCGCAGGTTCACGGGAGCAAAGCATCATAAGGTTAATGGAAAGCCATCAATACAGAGGAGGGATTTTTCAGCAAGTTGGCTGCTGGACTAGCAGTGAAGAGGAGACACTACGTACGGAGCTGGACAGGGGCTCTAAATGGTTATCACCAGGACTGGGCATAGGAAATTCACTTCTTGAAAGCATGTGTGGTGGATGCTGACTGAAGAAGGCACAGCTTTGGGCATGACCTGGTCCTAGAACAGAATTCTGGTGTACATATCAAAACAGTCACCAGAAGGAAGCAGTGGAAACATGGTGGCTTTTCCTTCTTCGGTTCTCAAAAGAAGCTTTGCTGCTAGTAGGCATCCTCTGCTTGATACTGCACACTTCACAAATTTAGAATGTTCTCTATACCTCACCAAGGGTTCCCATGACACCAGCGATTCTTGAGGCATTGAAAGATAAAGTCAAGCGGTTGTTGAGATGTTCCAACTGCTAAAGGTGCTTGTTGCCAAGACTGACAATCTCAGGTCTGAGCTCAGTTCTTTGAGACTCACATTGTGGTAGGAGACAATGGACTTCTAAAAGTTCTCTGATCTACCTACCTACACACACACACACACACCACACAAAAATATAAATGTAAAAAATTCCACATTACAGGTAAATTAACCATAGCAGTACACAAAGAGATAATATATAACATATATAATTATATATATATACACATTTTGCATTTGTAAATATCTGATTTTTATGGACACATAGTTAACAGTATATATTAATGGGATAGTGTGATATTTTGAAGCATACTTACATAATAATGAGATTAAACTACATATATACACGCACATATACATATATACATACATACATACATATATATACATACCATACACACACACACACACACACACACACACACACACACACTTGATAAGAGACTTTTGATTATTGTTGAACCAGTTTGGCAAAAGAAGATCAACAGGCATCATCTTTACTTTAATTTTTAGAACAAGGGGAAAGTATATGCAAAAATGTACACCTAAACTCAAGTATGAAAAAGTTGCCCCACTATGGATCTATCTTTATAGGTCTCTAGAAGTTCAGATCTTGAATCACAAAATATATCCCAATGGAAGGATTCTGAAGCCATCCATTGTACTGAGCTTCAACAGCAGTCTGTAGCCTACACATAGAGCCTAGGGCCAACAAAGGAGCTTTCAGTCCAATACATAGGGCTTAAATTCATCGAAGACCAAGAGAGAATTCTGTCCTGATGTAGTTCCATGGTGTAGCTGGGAAGAGTCTGCACAGAGGACAGGCACATGAGGGGCATATTTATACACACATGTATGAGACCTGTATATGAATGTGTTGTTTCTTGAAGAGCTTGGGTAACAAACAATGTAACAAAACTATTTCAAGATAAGGTCATTTATAATTTAAGAGTTTATATGCCAAGGCTGATCACAAGATAGATGGTAACTGTTTGACAGGCAGAAAGTGAAGAATGGCTGACCAGATCAATAAGCCAGTAGTTTTCTCCTGTGCTGTTATACGGAGCTGTCTTCTTAGAAAATGGAAATTACAGTCATGTTTATTATTTGTTTCTGAACTCAAAATATCAAGAAAAAGCAATAGACAATGTAAAAGGCTCAATTTGGAAGGGCAACCTAGTGAGCACACACATTTGAATACAACTATTATGTGTAATTTTTGTTGCACTGACGTCATCATAGCGAGCCTGGTTTTGAATATCTATACTACCAACTCAACAAAAGCACTGTGAAGATGATATAATTAAGATACAAGCTGGAGAGACAACTTTGTAGCTCAGAGTACATACTTCTTTATACTACAGGGCCTAAGTTCAGTTCCTAAATGATGTAAGTCCAGTTCCAGGGGACGCAACAACCTGTGGGCACTTGCACTCCTGTGCACATAACCCACACAGATACATCATAAAAATAAAATCAATCTTAGCTAGGCAGTGCTGGCATATGTGTTTAATCCCAGCACTTGGGAGGCACAGGCAGGTGGATCTCTGTGAATTCAAGGCCAGCCTGGTCTACAGAGTGAGTTCCAGAACAGGTTCCAAAGCTACACCGAGAAACCCTGTCTCGAAAAACTTCCCCCCAACAGATAGACAGACAGACAGATAGAACACATCTCTAAAGAAAAGGGTATAAAAGCCACATATGTCTGAGAAAAAGTGACGTTTATCTTTCTGAGTCTGCATTACCTCACTGAGTCACCTCACTCACTTCCATCCATTCCCTTCAATTCTAATAATTTCATTTTTCTTTAAAGCTGGATAAAATTCCATTGTGTATGTCATGTTTGTACGACCTGCTCATCAGCTGATTGACATTTAGGCTGTTTCCATGACCTAACTATTGTAAGCAGAGTAGAAATAAACCTGCTGTCTTACTGTGATGATACATATATTAGCCACTTTCATTACACATACCATCCAAATGTCATTAAGTATAGCCTCAGAGTCATATAACTGTCACATATCATGTGTGTCCCCAAAGTCTTACCTTCCCAAACAAAAAGTGTGCACATTCAAGGTCAACGCCACATTCCCTCCCACGTGGGCTCTGGGAACCACCTTTCTCCTTTTGGTCTACGACTCTGAGGACTCCAATCAACCCATATAAATAGAATCACACAGTCTGTGATTGTTTCTACTCTGGTATATGTTAGTTAACAGACTCTTCCAGAGTCCATTTCTGATGTAGTGATTTACATCCTTGCTTTCTTGCTCTCTTAGGTGGCTGATGGCGCTACTTCCTTGTTCAGAGGATATTATACAGGATTCCAGGCATGTATTTCCCTGTCCTGCAATTACATTACATGTCTTCACACCCAAAGGCTATACACACCATCTTACTTCTCTTTTTCATTGCTCTCTAAATTATATCTCAATCAAGTATCAAAATGTTTTAAGGGAATGTTGCACTTACAATATATTTGACCATACAAATTGGGTGATACAACCTGTATACATGATTCTTTCCAGGGAGCACTGAAACAATTGCAGGAGAATTCTCAAGAAAGCAGTGCCCCAGTGCTAGGCGATTCCATTCTGGCATCACTGCAACATTAGCAAAGTCATGCACACCCTCGAAGAAGACAACCAGGAACATATTTCATCCATGGCTTCATTAATACCATCAGTGCAGCACTGAGTCAATCAGCAGCGCCCACATTTCCTCTCAGCAAGTGAGCAATCCATCACCATAATAGCATCAGAAAGTGAAGGAGAGAGCTTGTGCAGGGGAAATCCCCAGTCCTGGTGTCCCAAATGAGAAGGACTAGATATTGTGAACGGATTCTAATGTACATTTGAACTATAGCTTCATTGTAACAGAATGGTGGCTTTTAAACTACAAAGAGTTAACATTTTCAGAATTTGAGCTAAAATCGGTTGAGGAAAAGAGTCCATCCTAATTAGCTATCAGAGAAATGCTTACGGACCTCAGTACACCTTCATCTTCCTGCATCTCAGTGTCAGGGCCAAGACTACACTTTACATTACAAAGATAAAAACACACATTTCCATACTAATGTCAAAACGCTAAAAGCTGAAAACACACACACTTCACACTTATTTTTACCTGATTAAGTGTTTACCATATGTTCAAGTTATTTTTCTGCTCTCTTAAGAAATCAAAAGTGGGATAGTGGAAGGGAAATGGGGTGGTAGATCTAGAAAAAGGTAGGAAGAGAAATGAGGGTGAACATGGTCAAAAGTCAATTGTATGAATGTAAAAGCCTCAAAGAATAAGAATACTATATTAAAAACAGAAATCAAAAGTAAGTTCTAATATCCTGACTGTAGACACAGTTGCAGAATCTTTGTATATCTTAAAATTCATGGAGCTGAACACAAACCAAAACAGTCAATTTCACTTTATTCGTTTTAAAATAACATAAAGAGCCTAACAAGAAAATGTGTTCTTACCTGCACACTCTATATGATGAACAGATATACTTCTAAGGAGGAATAATCCCTTTCAATTTCCATTTTTAAAGTTTTGAAAAGACGGAGGTCTCTACACACACCATAAGCAAATCAATAACTGACCGGTTTAATGAGTCAGGGCAAGCTAGTTAAATTAAGCATTCAGCCGAGCAGCTCGACTGGCTTCTATTAAACATGACATAAATAATTAAAGAATCTAATGGAAAGGCAGATGCTAAAGATTAGTTTTAAAATATTTACATCATTTATCTTTTCTCTGATTATCCAATTTGAGGCTTACCTCAGAAACATTTGTTTCGTATTTTAGGCAAAACACGTATTTTGGTCTAATAATTTACCCACTTTGGCTATAAGTTACTTGCTATGGAAATGATATAGCTAAACAAGTATCTACTCAACATCAGATTATGTTCCAGCATTAGCCTTGCAAAGCAGATAGTGGCTTTCTCTGCATTTCAGAAATGAGTGCACAGGGAACTGCCTAGCTTGACAATGGTGCACGATTGTGTCAGGTGTTCTACAGAAACGTTCAAAGCACACAACTCAGCTTTGTCCAACATCTCCAAACAGAAGCCATGTGGCTCTGGCAGTGGCTGTGTTCCTACTGATCAAATATTCCAGGAGAAGTGACCTCTGACTTGGCCATGAAATAAGGACAGAAACTTCAGGTGTAGGTGTGTACTTCATTTCCACCTCGAGTCTAAGGCAGAAGCGACTTGGCTTTGAACAATATCCAGGAAGAATTACTGTATAGCAAGAGCAGGGGTAAATTTGCTGGGTAGCTACTTTGATTTAGTGGTTTATTCCTTGTACAACATGCTGTGTGTCATCCTTCCGGGTGTGACAGCTTGACCAGGCTAAGGGGTGTCCACCAAAAACTGGCAAAATATGCCTTGTCAAGATTTAGAGAAAAAAAGACTTGACAAAAGTAGTTCCAACAGATATTAATATTAAAACATCAGCATAACAATAAAGCACATTCATCAGGGCACAGCATCATCTGATCCGCTAGGGACTCAAACTGAACACACTACAGAAGGGGAAATACCCTCACGTACCAACTGCTGGAGGCCTCCTCTGTCCACAGATAAAAGCAGCTGCTTTCTAAGAATCTCAGCGGGGACTCCTGAACATGCACTACACTCCCTGTGCTTTTCTAGTGGCTTCTACTTGCATCCTATCAGACGGGAATTCCACCCAAAGCATCTTAGGAACCACCTCACATCTTTCTCATATCAAAGAGAGGGAGGGACACGGTAAAAATGATTTTAGGTTCTGAGCTAGAACTTGAGCTAGAACCAGGAAGATATATTTGGCTAACACTAAGACAGAACTTGACTCTCTCTTGAGGACCTTGGCCCCATGGCAGGATTTATTTTCTGCAACCCTTTGCTGAGGCAACCGTACTGACCACACTCACTGTCTTGCATGTATCTTCCTTTCTTTTTTCTTGATATTTGTGTTTAAGCTTTATCTTTACTAGAACCCAATTCTGCTTTCCTGTACCAAATAATCCTGATTCCTTTCAGCATTGAAGCTATTCAGAATCCCTCCCAGTTTGATGGTCTGAACTGAGGTCCCTAAAAGCATGGAGGAACTAACAGCTAAGGCTACTGAGGGGGGCAATGTGGAGCTATCTGTTCCTTTACCACTGACAAAATAGCATGCTCGTGTACAAGATTATCTGAGTAACATTCATGATCTCAGCACAAACCTAGGCAGGAGTTTTCCTTTACAGAATCTAAGATCAGAACACACAGCACAGTGGTGCAGCTGGCATCTAACCTGTCCTCTGACCCCCTTTCTGTGCACTGGCCTACCTGTGCATTGTCAGTCAGACAGCAGCAGACTGGACAGTCATTGAGGATGACATGCAGCAACTTCTAAACCCAGAAGCTGAAAGCCTAGGCTACTGGTACTGTTCAATACTTTTCAAAGGCATGTGATGGAGTCCAGCCTCTGGCCCAGAGGAAGACATGGCATTCTTAGCTGCTAGAATAAAGACACTGCTCTTCTTTCCCTTAAGAGTTGACCTGGTGTGCTGCTGCATGCCTTTAATCCTAGTGCTTGGGAGGCAGAGGTAGGCAGATCTCTGTGAGCTCAAGGCCATTCTGAGCTACACAGTGAATTCCAGGACAGGACAGCCAGAGGTACACAGTGAGATTCTGTCTAAAGAAAAAAAGTAAATCCAATCACAAAAACAGGCCAATTTCCTCAGGAAACCTCTCTGCTCTAGACATAATGTAAAAGACTAGAGACATAACTCAGTGTAGAACATTCACGGCCCCAAGTTCAATCCTCAGTAAAACACAGACACACTCGGACACACACTTAAAAATGTAGGTTAATATAGTGGTCTCTGGCTATTATCTATACTCATGCTAACAGAGCTTTCTTATGCAATAGCTGTTTAGCCACTGCCCTCGCACCTGAGGGTGCCTCCTATTATAATTTAATAAACTTTCTGCCTGTTGTCTATACTACTCTGCATGTCTCATCTGAAGTCATGTGACAGATCACAAGGTCTGGGAACCTGACAGAAGGTGTGAGCAATCCCAGTAACATTACTCCCCAAACTACATTAGTTCCTGAGGAATAGCCAAGTAAACGTGCAAAAAATGGCTAACAATAAACCATGTATGGGAGATGGAGGGATAGCTCAGGGGTTGAGAGCACTTGCTGCTCTTGCAGAGGATCCAGTTAGAGTCCCATAAAGCAGCTCACAACTGTAACTACAGTTCCAAGGAACTACCCTCTTCTGGTCTCCATGGGCACCAGGTACACACATATGGTACACAGATGTACATGCAGCCAAGACACTCATACACATAAAAATAGATGGACTAAAAACATAAAATAAAACATGCCTGGGAGACATGATGGAGGCAATGCTGGCTAGAGTAAGGAGATCCAGATGTGCCTTGACTTGGGGTGGGATTACACTCCTTGGCCCCACAGTGACTACCTGAAGTGAAAAGGTGCACTTAGCAATCTGCCCCAAATCACAGCTTAGCACTCTGGAGAACTCATGTGCCCTCGATGCCATACACTGACTGAGGTCTGTGGCTCACTCTATGCCCAGCAACCCAAGAGAGCATCATGGTTAATGTCATCAAGAGAAGAGCTCAGCATCTCCGCAGCTAACTCACAGCTCTGGCAATCGAAGAGCCCACACTTGGTAACAGCCTTCTGGCTGGATTATATAAATAGATATATAAAATGTAAAACAGAAACTCTGCAAAGGACAACCAGGCACAAGATAACCAAAGGGGAAGAAAAGCCACTAATACATGTGCAGCTTACAGGGTCTTGCTGGGACTGAAACTATCACATGCAAGAAACAAGAGTATCCAAGTGACCTGGTCTCCTCCAAATGAAAGAACCAGGTTTTTATCCTAGGCACTCTACCCTGTCATCTCCCAAAGGCCGCACCTGAAAAAGTCCAGATAAAATGCCCTCTTATTAGTATGTCAGGATGGGGATTCACTTTTAACAGAGAGACCCCAAAGGGACACTTATACCCTATAGACTTAAAGTACAAATTAGTAAACCAGCATAAATTTCTCAAGGCTGAAAAGCAGGCTGTGCTCTGCCTTTTGTATACCACACCAAGCTGGTCCAACTGCCCCCCCCTCATCAGTGCTTTCACTGGAGCTGAAGTAAAAGGAAGCTCAGGTCCTACAGTTGGCCGGTGAGTCTATGAACTCTGTGTCCGGTATCTTGTGAGATTCTAATCTACTTCTCTTTAAACAAAGTAGGCTCCACCGATAGAGATCAGGGGGCTTCCTGAGAATAGTAACAAAGTTCAGTCCTAGAGATAAGAGATAAATCATATTGTGTGTGCGTGTGTGTGTGTGTGTGTGTGTGTGTGTGTGTGTGTGTGCGTGTGTGCACAAGCCAGGGCCAGATGATTTTGTGGGATGCTTTCTTTGGCTATCTTGCTTTAAGAGACAAGATCTCTCAGTGAACCTAGAACTAATCAGGTGGGCAAGACTGGCTGGCCAGTAAACCTTGAGTTTCCTGTCAGGGTAGACTTTACCTATAAATTAGGACCTGCCCTCCCCTGCAATCCCCTTGCCACTTTATACTTGTTGTCTACTGAGTAGCAATGAACACCAGCAGCTCAATGTTTCTAAGACTGGACATCCTAGGGAGCAAATTCAGTATTCACAGACACACAAGTTTCATCTTGACTCTTTGCGGAACTGGTATTAATAAAGCTCAACTGTAGATGGTTTATTCTAAAATTTCTACATATCAAAAGCAAGTGTGATACTATTTTATAAGGTTTACTCAACAATAATTTAATTATTTATAAATATGAAGCACTAATTATGAATAGTACCAAACTCCAGAAGCCTGCAAATGTCTTTTTAAAAAAAGATGCAAGGTGCTCACTTAATGAGAAAACTCATAGAAGTGCGTTTGCTACTCAGCTACCACGCCCTATGCTTTTTGCAAACTTCCTATCCAAACAGAAGATTTTCTAACTAACCAAAACCCTAACCACCTTAGACTCATTCACCATTTCACTTTTTGTGCCTCTAAAATAATAAGGAATCAAAATTTAATTTGTTTGTTTTCATCAAACATTGAAATATGCAGTATGAGGATCCCCACATCCACCTAAAGACAACACACCATGTTTTATCATTCAGTAACAAAACTTTGATCCCTTAGGAGAACCTGCATTGCCCAGGACAGCTCAACCTTGCAGTGTATGCTTGGCTCCAGCTTCCACATGATCTATTCGTAGATTGGACATTGCTATATATGGCCCTGCTTTACTCCAGGAGTAGTATGGGCTCTAACTATGCCCCATTATTTGGCTCAGGTGTCAGACTACAATCCAGTTGAGAGGTGGATGGCAGCAAACAGAAGCTCTGCCTCCCATCCCATAAGAGCCAGTTTGTAGTCCCTGTTCCCAATTCAGACAATGGAGCATTACTTCGTATGTACAGAAACACACACACACATAAACACACACACACACACACACACAGAGAGAGAGAGAGAGAGAGAGAGAGAGAGAGAGACAGAGACAGAGAGAGAGACAGAGAGAGAGACAGAGAGAGAGACAGAGAGCTACCAAGTCAAGAAAAGACATTGGAACTGTATATGATTACTAATTAAAAGAACAAACAAAAGCCATATACACTACCAAATTAATATCATGTGTTAACTGTTGTCTGTCATCTGACTACTCAGATGTTAAAGCGAACATAAAAGACTGACAGCAACAATGCCAACCAATAATAGATTGGGATCTTTGAAACCGTGAGACAGACAAAGCACACACATACCCCCACCACCACAACAACTACTACTTCTTTTGCTCTTTGGAACTCAATTCCCCCAGTTATCTGTTCCAGCGATGACTACAAAGACAATCAATCCTTCACAGTAAATGTTTCTTAAGGAATGAATGCAGAGTTTCAGAACTGCAGAGTAAGCACATTGCACAAAAGACCACACATCTTCCATTGCAATGTCTTTACAAATGTATCATTGCCACTGGCTATGAGAGAAGACACATTGGCTTGTGAGCACTTAGCCTGCTATTCTTTGCACTAGGCAAGAAGGCAGCAGAGGCAGAAGAGGCCAGGCAAGCACCAACACCGTCAATGTGTTGTCTTCTTTTTCTGAGACACAGTCTTACTCTGTAGTCAGCTTAGCCTGTACTTCACTTCCAGCCTTAGCCTCCTGAGTCCTGGAATTATCAACATGAACTACTAGGTTCACTGAGTTTATCCAACTTTCTTGGAGAAGCTGTTTAAGAAATCTGAAAGACATGGGCAAAAAGAAATCCAACAATAAATAGACAAACTTTCAATGATCAAATTGAAAATGAATAAAGAAAAGTAGTTGATGCCCCCAGGAACTTCCAAAGGGCAGAATAATTGCCAGAGGGTTGTGTGAGAGTCCACATGGACTCAGCAATCAAAATGATCCAGTCTCCTGGATCCTACAGGGCCATCCATGAGGAGTAAAAAGTCCATTAGTAGGTCAACAATCTTTAACAGAGATCTCATTGAGATGCTTTTCTGTGAATTTTGTGTTTACATTGTATTGTCTGTAGCACAGGTAACACTTGCAATGGAAAAAAAATACAGTAAGACTTACACAGAAGAAATAATCTAGAGGAGGACTCAGGTCACATGAGTGAGTTCCTGTGTTCACAGGACAGAACAGGAGCCTGGTTTCTAGGCCTCTTTGACAAAGTCTTAGATAGACATGACACAGCTGTCACAGTGGCATGTGATGATTAATCCAAAATACCCGGTGATGAGATGACGTGACAGAAAGACAGGTCTCTGATGGGCTTTTTCTTTTTATGTTCCAAACTAGATCAACCAAATGACTTTAAAGAGTTTTCAGAAGGCTCACAATTAGAGATGGAAGGGAAAATTTAAGATATATGCCAGCATGATCCTTCAAACTGGTGTTTCTTTCTCTACAAGAGTCAGGTATGAATGGACTGACCATAATTCATTTAACTTCCTAGAAGAGTGACAGCCCTGATCCTGATCCAAAGCCTCTAGTTCTGTGACTAGGCCACACAATTAACAGTCAGTTGGAAGGACGTTAAAATAAACCCATTATAGATGTACAAAACACGCCAGGACTAGAAGTGAAGCATACCAAAATCTGCATCTAGTCCATGACAGTAAAACCATGCCTTCTAGGTTGCACAAGATGCTTTCCATTTATGGAGGGCTTCCTCCCAAATGATCAGTGTTTTTACACCTTACTACACAACTATGGAGTGTATAGCAATTTATTTCTACTTTGGTCTCCTTTCAGTTTAGTAAAGAGATATCAATAGCAAGTGATCAATCATCTAACTAATAGATATGCAAAGACAAAGAAGCCCTTGGAAGGGCACATTAACCATCTAGTAAACGAAGGCTCACTATGCAGGAGGCCAACAGCAGCATCAGCAACACAAAAGGCAGAAACCATAGAACATAAGCATATGTTAGAACAGGAACAAAATATGCAATGAGGTTTTAAATTAAAGTTATCAGTTTAATGCAGGAAAAGCAAATAATTGTCACAGGCAATATGCAGCTTATGAATGTCATTTTTTGCGAGGTATCCAGAGTTCCAAGGATGTAATGAAATAACTATTTTATCTGTTAATCTCTGTACTTTCCATGATGGAGACTTAATTAACAGTGATCTCTGCTGCCAGTCACTGACTAATGCCACAAATTCCTCCTCCAAAGCTCTAATAGGGCAGATGGCATCGTCAGTGATTGATGGCACCTTTGATGTGAAA
Source organism: Microtus ochrogaster (assembly GCF_000317375.1). NCBI lineage: Eukaryota > Metazoa > Chordata > Mammalia > Rodentia > Cricetidae > Microtus > Microtus ochrogaster. The sequence goes on from NC_022018.1 coordinate 35,136,460, forward strand.
CACAAAAGTTAAGGAAGAAAATTGATTTAACCTCACACATGAATGGCCTGACAAACAGGCCACCCTCTCCAGACACAAACAACACTTATGATGGCAGAAGGAATGGTGGCGCAAAGATCTCTGAAAGTCCACATATCCATCCAAACAATAAAGTCAGTGTCAAAATGTATCACAATCATATTTTAAAGAATGCAGGAAATTAGCAGAGGCTTACAGCAACCTAGAGTGTCTTTAATCCAGAAACATGAATGAAGTATAGTAAGAACCATATGCGTTTCCAACCTACCGTACACATATCCCCCACCTTGGCTCCATGTATCCTTGAAAAGCAATGGCCTTCTCTCAGGGTAAACACCCACAGCCTGTCAGGAACCAGAGCTCCTTCAAAGACTCATTTCCAGAAAACTGTCACTATTTGGCCAGTGTGTCTGCAATAGCTGGCTTGTTTAACATGACCTGGCATTCACCCAGTGAGAAGAGCCTTTTGGCCAGGGCATTTGTCAAAAATAATCAGTTGCCAAGTGTTTAACATCATGGCTTCCTGAGGCGGTGAAGAACAGTTGGGACAAACAATAAGCAAACCAAGAGGCTTAAAAGAAAAAGTAAAGGATGTGGTATTCACGGGGGACTTGAGAAAGCACAGACATACTCCTGTGACTTTAGAAGGCTGACATGCACAGGACTCTGACTCTGACTCTCTCCTAACTCTGACAGCAACCCCCCCCCCCCCCTCTGTGTGTGTGTGTGTGTGTGTGTGTGTGTGTGTGTGTGTGTGGTGTGTGTGTGTGTGTGTGTGGTGTGCTCACACGTGCATATGCTCATTCATTCAGGTTATAAATATGCTTAGTAAAGACTTGCAGAGGTGCCAAGCTCTCACCTTTCTCTAAATCTGAGACATTCTACAAGCAAGTGAGGCAAAGAAAACTACAATTATAATAACCTATCTGACTAAGCAATGGAGGCATAGAGTAATGCTCACATAGGACCCTTATGCAAAAGCCAGGGAATTTATGGCTCTGTGTATTTATGAAAACATTTTGTTTAAATGCAAAAATTACACAAGACCTAGAGTACAGGTATTACAAAATTAATTCTGTAAAGGCATCAATAAGCAACAACAATACCCAGACCTAGAGAGGTTAAGTGCTTGTTTTCCAGAGCTAACGCCTCAGGTTGTTTCTAATGTCTACTTCTCAAAAACAGCAACCAAATTCTCCCTGTGAGTATCTGCTTTAAACACAGGGGCAGAGGTACTCAATAGAAAGAGACTGAGATAGGCCAGAAATTACAAAGACTTTCAATCAGCATTTAAAATAGTCAGTCAAAGAACTAAAGAAAAACTACAGAACTACATGAAAGCTGGATAAAAATATCCCACTAAATAAAAAGTGCCATGAGTAAGACAAAAATCACACACACACACACACACTAAAATTTCAGTGTGAAAAGTTTATGAGCTGAAATAATAGTTCACTTCAATTTTTCAGGATGTGTGAACTGGCAGACGAGTTGATAAGTTCAAGAACAGGTTACTTGAGGCCTGAGGGACGCAAAGAAGAAAAATATCAGAAAAATGAACATGTGGGATTTCCGTGAAGGCCAGTCACTGGCCACCAAGCACATGGAGTACACATAATGGGAGTGTTTCAGAAGAACAGGAAATGGAAGGAGAAAGAACATGTGGACAATGATGTCAATACCTTCTGAGTGACAGAGAGGATCCGAAGAGGAACGGTAGGTTCTCTGTTCTTCGAAGTGGGATCTGCACCTCCATACATCACAAGTAAGTCATCGAAGGTCAAGTACAGACAAGTACTGAGGGTGTCATTAACAGAATCAGTTTAGCATGCACAAGGTAAGATGAATGGTTGATTTTTTTAATCAAAAGAAAGTAGAAGCAAGAAATCATTGGGATAAAGAAAAAAGACCATCAACCAGAACTTCTATGTCCTGAGCAGTCCCTCAAACATGAAGAAATTAGATATTACTGGAAAAACAGAATATGATAGTATCTATATCACAGACTTGCTTTCCTAATAATACAAAATGGAGACCTTTAGGTTGAAAGGAAAGGGAGCTGGAAGACGCCCCCACCCTACATGAAGAAACAAGAAGCAGCGAAGGATCACTAGGTAGTTATGGAGACGGGAAGCAAGTGCAAGCACGTGGGAGATGCAGCCTTGAGGGTGGCAACACGAGGCCTGAGGGAAGGAAAGGCCTTAGTAGCAGCGCTCTAATACTGTTAAAGCCAAACTGACTCAAATCCAAACTAGACTGATGCAAATTAAAGACACCGCAATCTCTAAAGAAATCACTTAAAATATAATACAGTGAAAACAGCAAAGGGGAGAAAGCAGGACACTGGACAACACAGGCCATGCACTGAGCAGGCTGTGCCTTGAAGTGGGGCCTGAAAAAGAAGTCCTAAGCCCTGTGCCTGTCAATGAGACTTTTTTAAAGAGTGTGTTATAGACATAATCAAGTGAAAACAGAGTCACACTGAATCACATGCCCAGGAACTAGTGCTTCAGAAGAGGGTGTTGTGTTACAGAGACAGCGAGACAAAACCATCTACAGCCTCGGGCCTGACTAACATGATCTCCAAGATCTCCAGCAGCAAGCAGAAATCAGGACCGGGACGACTCTCCCCCCAGCTATCCACAGGAATTAACTCTCTTAACTTAAAACTCAACTAGAATTTTAGCCTGCATAATCATCAGAGAATTCATTTCTGATTACTTATTTTGTTTTGCTTTTGAGACAAAGTTTCATGTGGCCCAGGATGGCCTGGAAATCTGAATTGCTAAGCAAGGGCAGAAGAGGGTTCAGTAATACTGGTTCTTCTCCGTCAGAGGACCCAAGCTGATTTGCGAAGGCTCAAAACCACCCACAAGCCCAGCTCCAAAGGATCCAAACTGCTATATAGCTGAGGATGACCATGGACTTCCTATCCTCCATTCTCCTTCTCCCATGTGATAGGATTATGGGCATGCAGTGCTGGGGATCTAAGCCAAGACAGACTCTACCAGCTGAGCAATAGTCCCAACCTAGTTTCTGTAGCAACCTACTTTTATGGAACTTAACCATAGCAGCTAAACATAAAGGCACCGAGGAGAAGCTGAAAAGCATAAAATTAAATAAAATTGACATATAGTAGCTAAATCAACTTAATGTAATATCTAACTTTTAAACTGAACAAAAAACACAGAGATTCAACATGACACTACAAGACCATCGTGGGTATTAAGCTTGTTTGGACATATTTTAACTTGTAAACTATAAGGATTTCTTTTTTTTCCCTTTATTTAAAGACAGAATCCCTTTATATAGGACCAACTGGCCCCAAACTGATGGCAGCACTGCCTCTGACCCCAGTGTGTGCTAATACATTCACCATGATAACTTCTTTGTTGCCAACTGTTAGGGACACATTCACCCAAAACATGTCCCTTTCCCAGGCAACACACTTCCCATGGTGAGTTTAAGACCACTATAGTACATGCCATAAAAAAAAAAATCTCTTGTGCTGGTCAGTTTTACATCAAATTGACACAAGCTAGATTCCTCAGGGAAGAGAGACTCTGCAAAGAGAAAATGCCTCCATCATATTTGTCTACAATCAAGTCTTTAGCCTATTTTGTTAATTAATGATTGATGAAGGAAGGCCCTGTCCACTGTGAGAAGTACCACCCCCTGGTAGGTGAGGCCAAGTATTAAGAAAACAGTCTCACCAAACTAAAAGGAACATGCTAGTAAGCTTGATTTCTCCTTCAGTTCTGCATCCAGGTCAGTACTTTGACTTCTTTCAGGGACAAACTGAAAGACACACACACACACACACACACACACACACACACACACACACACACGGAGGGAGGGGAGGGAGGGAGGGAGAGAGGGAGAGAGAGAGAGAGAGAGAGAGAGAGACTGAAATAAACCCTTTCCTCCCCGAGGTGCTGAGTCAGTCACAACAATAGAAACCTAATAAAAATGTATTTCAAATTAACCAACAATTTGCATACTTTCCACATCGCTCTAAACAGATTGATTTTTATTGGGCCCATATTCTATATCCCCCAGTGCTAAAAATTTATACTTATTCCATGTAGACCTTTTGTGTCTATTGCCATCTATTGTACTTCTGCTATTGTGATGTAAATATAACTCCAATGCTTCCAATTTAGGAGACAGTTGTTATTTATTGTTAAGTGACATTTAAAATTTTCGCACCAGATTTGCAAGTTAACATTTTCACATGTATTATTTTTTGGAGCAGGAAAAGTAAGACAGTGTGTGTGGGGGAAGGTGGTGGCCCATGTACATATATACCAGACATGAAATATGAACAAGTAATTCCCCAGATGACAAATACACAGCAGACTAAGGAAATGAGTCCCTCAACAATTCTATGAACCAGTAAGTTCATTACCAGCCTTTCCGCTCTATACATTGAATCACCTGAGAATTCTATTACCTACCTGATATAAAATACAAGAATTTCATCTTATTAAGAGGTGAATTAGTTAGTGCCTAAGGGGGCCTTTAGAAGGCTATGAGAGCAAAGACATCATCAACAGGGAAAGGATCATGAAATTCAGAGAGAAGTTACTGAAGAATATTGACTGCCTGGTTGTTAAGCAGTTTAACAGCTTGTTAACTTAGAAGTCCACTTTCCTCAATGGCCTGAGCATAACTAGCATCTTTAATGAATGTGGAAGACCAAACCCATACATGGTGCATCCTGCTCTTTGAACTAAAATTTTAACAGGTGACTTGAAGTCTTCTCAGCTTACACTGGAGAAATAATGTATCTGGCAAACTGCCAAAGCTTTTAACAATGAAAATAATAATGAAATCACATACATGTCTTAGGCCCTCTTCTATAAATGTAAACTGAATACTGAAAATAAAATAGGGCTATTTGTCTGCTGTAAAAGAACTATATAAAAATTCCAAGGCTTCTCAAATACTCTAGAATCACGAAAACTACTAAGATCCCTGTCTATATTCAAAGGGGCTGCTTTATGGTTTTGAAAGCAGGTATGTACACAGAGGGGAGTGGCTCAACATACAGGACTGTGGCCTCAGTTTTCCACATAGACATTATAAAGGGCCAGGTAAGCTCTCCACGTTCACTCCTATGCTCCCATTTAATTCTCAGGAGACATCTCTTCTGTGATGAACACACACACACACACACACACACACAACACTGTACTTCATGAGCCATATTCAGTCAGTCAGTACACAGGGAAGAGACAAAGAGATATGCCACTGGCAAGAGAAGCCCAGAACCACAATACGCATGAAGGTACCTTAGGGTAACCAAAAATGATTGGCACACACTGGGTCTAGACTCCTAGGAATATTACATAATGTTGAGTTTGGAGCTGAGGGTTACAGGAGAGCCTTCAGGGCAAGGATTTCTCTACAAAGGATGAAGGGGATAAAAATGATTGTTAGGCAAGGCATTTATCCATTATGCTCCTTAGTAAGACAGAGATATCCAAAACTATTTCCATACTTAGGGGTTTTATCCACAAAACAGTACTTTCCCCTTAAAATATAGTATAGTATAAAACAACATTTATAAATCAAAAGGGCATTCATTCACAGAGAAAATGAGGGAAAGAAACCCTAGACAACAGTGTACTCTGCCCTGAAATTCAGTCTGTCTGCTCATGTGAGCATCCTTCAGCCTCATGCTACTTTAAGGCTCTATCAATCAGATCTGATGCTAGAAACTGAAGCTCAGTAAGCAATAGATGACTTAAAACTTCTTGTTGAGTTGAAAACTACTTGGGAATCTTGGGTTGGCTTGGTATTAGAGGCTGAACCATGGTACAAGTAGGCATCCTCCACTACGAGACTGAGATGTAAGCACAGTGAAGATGCTAGGTGTCTCAGAGAAAGGCTTGATTGAGGCTGCTGAATCAGACAACCCAGATCCAAGTAGAAATGCAAAGAGCAGAATGCTGGATGGAGCCTACTGTCTTGCTGATAAGACAAAATTTTAATATCATCTTTTATCAGAAATAGTCAAACTATCAGCAAGTCAGACTGGTCCTTTCCCATTCATATCTTCCCTTCCTGGAAGTATTGAGAATCAGACGTCTAATAAAAGCTGATAAACCTGTTTTATTATTTTAGTTAGAGTATAAAATTTCTAGGTTTCATTACGGCATTTTACTTTTTAAAGATTTATTTATTTTTGTTTTTTGTGCATGACTATTTTGCCTGTATGTACTGTGCTCATGCCTGGTGTCTGAAGAAGACAGAAGAGGGCATGGGTTCCTTTGGAACTGGAGTTACAGATAGTTGTAAGCTAGCAAATGGGTGCTGGGTGTGAACCCCATTATGATATTTCCACACATGTATTGCATTATAGGTTGTCATACTACGGTCCCCCGTGATTCCTCAGTTTATCTAGTGATCCCTTTCTTTCCACTCAAATAGTCCCTTCTGGCACACACACACACACACACAGAAATACCACACACAAATGTGCATGCATACACACACACACATACACACACTACGCTAGTTTGCCTTTTATTGCTGTGATAAACATCATTACTAAAAGCAACTTGAAGAGGAAAAGGTTTATTTCATCTTAGAGCCTACAGTCTGTCACTGAGGGAAGTCAGGGCATGAACTTAAGGAAGAAACCTGGTGGTAGAAACTGAAGTAGAGACCATGGAGGAATACTGCTTACTGGCTGGCTCTGCCTGCTTTCTTATGAATTCCAAAACCACCAATCAAACGGTGACACAGTCTACAGTGTCAAATAATAATAATAATAATAATAATAATAATAATAATAATAATTCCCACCCCCCCAGATCTGCCCAAAGGCCAATGGTGGAGATAGTTTCTCAATTAATATTAGCTTTCCTCAAATGATTCTGGCTTTTATCAAGTTGACAAAACAATAACCAGGACACACACACACGTTTATGTGTATATATGTATGTGTGTATGTAGATATAAATATGAACTTCCCCAGTTAGTTTTTTCTCCCTCCTCTCCCTCACAATTATCAGATGGCACAAACTATTCCCTCCCCCTTCTTCTGAGACTGCATTAGTCTCCTGATGTTTGTTTGCCAATGCTGGAGATATGAATGGAAGAGTTCAGATGAATACCAACAGCCAGGGGCTGCTCCAGCAGTCAGGTGGAACCATACACATATAGAGATGGAAGAAATAAGAAATTTTTTCTGTTTTTTGTTTTTTCAAAATCATCCAAAACACACTTTTACTTGTCAAAACCCAGAAAATATTTAGCATTTAACAGTACAAAATCTATTTACATATTTTTCTACTTTCCTGGAAAGTATCAGTTGAGGGGGAAAAAGACGTTGTAAAATCCCATTGGAATATGAAATGAAACAAAGAAAGCATATTCAACAAAAAATGCTGGCATAACTGGATATCAACATGTAGAAGATTGAAAATAGATACATATCTATCACCATGCACAAAACTCAAGTCCAAATAGATCGATGACATTGATATAAAGCCAACCACACTGAACCTCAAAGAAGAGAAAGTGAGAAGTACACTTGAATGTATTGGCATAGGAAACCATTTCCTAAATATAATCCCAGTAGCACAGTCACTGAGAGAAACAATTAATAAATGGGACATCCTAAAACTGAGAAGCTCCTGCAAAGCAAAGGATATGGTCAACAAAACAAATACATCAGTCTATGGAAGAGGAAAAGATTTTCACCAACCCCACATTGGACAGAGGTCTGATCTCCAAAATATACAAAGAACTCAAGGAATTGGCATTAAAGGAACAAATAATACAGTAAAAAATGGGTACAGACTTGAACAGAGAACTCTTAACAGATGAATCTAAAATTTCTGGAAGATACTTAAGGAAATTCTCAGCGTTCTTAGCCATCAGAGAAATGCCAATCAAAACAACTCTGAGATTCTATTACACCTGTAAGAACGGCCAAGATCAAAAACACTGATGATGGAGGATATGGGGAAAAAAGGGTACACTCCTCCATTGCTGGTGGGAGTGCAAGCTGGTACAGCCCCTTTGGATGTCAATGTGGTGATTTCTCAAAAAATTAGGAAACAACCTTCCTCAAGACCCAGCAATACCTCTTTTTGGTATATACCAAAAGATGCTCAACTGTGCCACAAGGACATTTGCTCAATTATGTTCATAGCAGCATTTTTTGTCATAGTCAGAACCTGGAAACAACCTAAATGTTCCTCAACTGAAGAATGGGTAAAGAAAATGTACACTTACACAGTGGAATACTACACAGCAGAAAAAAAACAATGACATCTTAAAATTTGCAGACAAATGGATAGATCTAGAAAACATCATTTTGAGTGAGGTAAACCAGACCCAGAAAGACAAATATCATATATACTCACTCATAAGTGGCTTTTAGACATAAAGCAAAGAAAAATCAGCCTACAATTCACATTCCCAGAGAACCAAGACAAAAATGAGGACCCTAAGAGAGACATACATAGATCTAATACACATGGGAAGTAGAAAAATACAGGATCTCCTATGTGAATTGAGAACATGGAGATCATGGGAAAGAGTAGAAAAGGAGGGAGAAGAAGCGAGGAAAGTGGAGAAAAATATATTGCTCAATAAAAACAAATTTAAAAATCACATCTGACACATTACCAACCATGGTCTTACAGAATGGGGAAAGAAAACTTAGGTCTATGAATTTTTACTTTAAATATATATACATTAGAAGGGTACTAAAGCAAGAAGAGAGTAGAGATAGATAAAAAAGCATGTTATGGATCCTAATTGACACAAGAAAGAGCTTACTGCTAACCTGTGAGATGGTGAGGCACCAGCAAATGCTAGATGGGGCAAAATGTTTTCAATTCACTGCTGTAACTACTATTTCTAATAGTATATGCAAATATAACAATGCCACACACTTTCATAGATACTTTTGTTCATTTCTGTCAATAGTTTTTGAATAATCTGAAAGACAATACATTAAAAACAGTACTGCAGATGTCTCACAGGGATACTTCACTCCTTGTATGCCTGTTAATGGTGAAGTCTTGCTCCCTTTATTCTGCATTTATTCCGTATCCACTATGCAAATTGCCAAACAGAATGCCAGACTCTTGACAAAGACCTCTGACAGCCTCAGCTGACCTATTTTCCATACCTCGTTACCAATCAGTAGAAATTCTGGAGCTCCCCCCTCCCCAAAGTAACTTTCCTTTTCAACGGTTGTGGGGTGAAGGTGCATGCACTGGAACATGCTTTCTCATAAGAGTTGTTTTTTTAACAAGTCACATGGATGTGAAAGGACCAGAATTCTCTTGTGTGGGCCATCTTAATGAAAGTCTGCGGTGTGAAGCATCCCAGGACTACAAAAAAACCATATTGTACTAATAATATCATCAGGATAGCTTCCTTTTTGGGGTACTAAGACTCAGAGCTATTATATAAACAGCTTCTTTTACCTGGACAGTTTCAACCCCTTGTGCCCTTCCTTCCCTTTACTGCAGTTTTGTATTTCCATCATGTTGCTCTCCTCAGCACCTTACCTTATTTGGGTCTGAGTGGCCAGGAAATGAATGAATAGACTCCATCTACAAAATGGCATGACAATGGGGCTGACTATATCCATATAAAGCCTAAGAGGGCTTAGGAAGAAATTCTAGACACAACAAATCAAAGTTAAGCACGGCTTCAAGGTAGCAACATTTTCTCAGGTGGGCTCTGACAGAAGCAAGCAGAGGTGCAGTTCCTTTAAGAGGAGGCTTCCTGACACTCAGTGGTAGCAGCAAAAACTGTGCAGATCCTTTAAGAAGGTTTCCTGGTTCATGCTAGTTGCAGGAACAGCTCTGACTCTTTCAGGAAGCCGAGCACTTGAATAGGGCTTGTGGGCAATGTTCTGCAAGTTACTTGGTGGCAGCATGGGCCAACTGCTACCCAGAATTGAGGTGGTGAGCACAAATCCCACCTGGGAGTCCCAGAGTTGGCAGTAAGGGTACTTCCACCAGATTGAAAGGCTGAGAGAGGCAAAGCCAGCAACCAAGACTACCCAAACCACACAGCTTACCACTTTACAATGTTCCTGGTCAGAAAATGAGACAGATTTGTACAGAAATTAACCTTTGAACAGGTCACAGTGTGTTTATGCTTGAGAGGGAAAAGAAAAAGTGTATAGACAGTCATAAAAAATTATTTTAAATAATAAAACAAAGTTTTTAAAGAGACAGAGTACAGTCAGAGATTAAAGGAGTAAAGAAAAATAAGCCATGTAAAGATGGAAAATACAGAGAATCTGGATTATATATATTATTTTATTTTATTTGAATTTTTGACTGTGAATGAGCTAAGTACACAGAGACATTTCATTGTATGAGCTGCTAAGTTAAACCAACACATACGTTTTAAAGGTATCTTGACTTCAAAATTTGGGTCTAAGGATATGTTGTTTTGAAAAAGAGGTTCTGCTTTTGTTTCCAGAGAAGATAGAAAGCTGTGGATTTCTTACTGGTTAATATGTTTTGATTAAACAAGACCCCCTGAAGAGGCTCAATATGGACTTTGCTAGCCATTTGGGCAAGAAACTGCTCTTGCTTGGACTGATTGACGCTGTATAAATTGGACATGCAGGACCCACCAAAAAGTGACTGCTAAACATTCCAAAAGATAGAATGGTCCTTCAGAGTTCCTGCTTCACAGAAGAAACCTCAAGACATTCTACAAGATATAGAATAAAGTGACTGACAAACTGCCAAGATAGGAGAAAGATTCTTTCAAACTTCCTGCTTCATGGAAAAGTCTGCTGAATACTATGGGCTTGTAGTCTGAAGATGGATGCCTCAATGATACAAAACAACTTTGGGTAACTGTCCAGGCAGCATGATGTTTCTGTCCATTCTAGAGCTGTGGAAGTTGCTTACAATGTACTTTCTATTAAGTTAGGTAATATTATATTTTTCCAGGGTCTTTGATGGAGAATAGATATAAATATTGTAACTGTAATTTTTGCTTGATACCTGTTTTCTTATACGTAATTTTACTAATTATTACTATGTTAAAGTTAAAACATTCCTTTTTATTTAGACAGAAAAGAGGAGATGATATGGGATGTCCTTGTTGCTTTTATTGGTTGATGAATAATGCTATTTGGGTCAATGGCTTAGCAGAGACAAGCCAGGCAGGAAATCAGAGATGGAGAGAAAGAGAGAGGGGGAGGGGAGGGAAGAGAGATAGAGAGAAGAATCATAGATGTCATGTTGTTGACAAAAAAGAAAGATGCCAGTCACCAGCCAGAACCTTACCAGTAAACCACATGTCCAATTTATACAGCATACCATCAATCAATCCAAGCAAGTAGACTAGCCTTGTGGTGATACACAGATTAATAGAAATGGGTTAATTTAAGATGTAAGAGATAGCTAGAAATATGCCTAAGCTATTGACCAGTGTTGTAGTTAATATAGTTTCTGTGTTATTATTTGAGTCTAAGCGGCCAGGAAACAAACAAGCAGTCTCTACCTGCAAAATGGTACCCAACAAGACGCCACATAGCTACCAAAGGAGTAACATGCTGGACCCTTACCAGTAAGCCACAGCCTCATGCAGATAGAAGCAGATTAATAGAAATAGGTTCACTGAAGAGGTAAGAGTTATTTAATAAAAAGTCTGAGTTAATAGGCCAAATAGTGTTGTAATTAATGCAGTTTTGTTTGATTATTTGGGTCTGGGTGGCTGGGAAACAAACAACCAGTCTCAGCCTATACTTGCCCCTTTTTACTTTCTTCTTGTTGTTTATCTCAGCATCTTAGATAAGTCAATTATTTCTGTAGAGTGATATATTCCTATGGAGTGGACAACAAAGAAGGGAGATACGCTGTTGGGTGAGGGGCTGAATATCTTGAGTTGCTCTCCTTTCTGAAAACTCTTAAGAGTCTGGAACATAGGGTACCTTTTGTGCCACACATGGTGTATTTGCCATCACAACCAGGATCTACACCATGGGAAGATGGCAGCAACTTCAAGGTCTTGTCAAAGTGCTAGGAGTTTAATAGTTCTTATTTCCAAAAGGCCTGGACTTTTCCATTTTTATCTATCTTTGTTCATTTTGTTTTTTTGGAGGTACATTTCCCTGAATCACACTACCTTAAGTACACATGAAATCATGACTTCTTGTGGTGTGCTCCTATCCTCAAAACTCATTTATATTATCATCCTTTGTTATCTCTATTGGCCACAGTGTGATGATTTCAAAGTTTATGATCATACTGTGGACTCTCTAGTTTCTTTTAGGAAGAAGAGTCTTCCTTTATTCCATCTTCTATACTCATTTACTGAGCACTCTAAAGATAACTGACAGTGAAGGAGGAAAGGCCAGTTTTAAAGGAAAGAATAAAAGAGTACAATGTCTTGACAATTAAAATGTGTTATCAAGTTGAGGTGGGGATGGGGCTGAGCTGAGGGCACATATCCAGCTTCTTCGGATGCCTACCCACCTTCTAGCACAACAACAACAACAAAAAAATAAACCAGAACTTTTTAATCACTTCTAGAATTCATAAACTAACCATCTGGTGTTTCCCAGATACAGAATAAAGTTACAGTGAACCACATCTGTGATTCCTATAAGGTCCTCTAGATCACCTTTTGGGAGGCCAACAAGTCAATCACTGCTTTATATGGACTACATTGGGACGTGCTATGAAGGCAGCATCTGTGGCTACAATCCTGCCACCAATTAAAATGCTGGATTCTTTCCAAGAAGGACTTGCTTAACATCTTTGAGCAATTGTTTTTTTTTTTTTAACTTGTGTTTATTCCCTACCTGAACTCTGTCAAAACGACGTTAGAATCTAGATCAACTTTTCTTTCCAAGCTAAAGGAATTGGCATGTCACCATCAACTGCATATCAGTGAAGCCCAATCTCCTTCCTACCAAAGACACATCTAGCACATTGTCGGGCCTCTGCCATGTGTGCCTCACACTTACTGCAAACACAGTGAGACTGCCATAGTCCCATTTTAACTAAAAGCACTTGCTTTCTCAAGTGTTAAGTCAAAGTGTTAAGTAGAAGTTGACATGCTTTTGACTCATTTTAAAATAGCAACTTATAATAATCAGCTGACACTGTATGAAGCATGAAACTCAATCTATAAATCACATGTCTATAGAAAGACTGAGCAGGGAAAATGTGAAGAACAAACCTGAAACATGTCTCCATCATAAATTACAATTACCAATTTGTCATCAACTGTTGGAAGGATTTTTAAACTATGCTCCCGATATTGGGGTGCTTTTTCCATAATACTCTCAACTAGTCCTAAAATCAAATCACTGAAATAAATATTAACAGATTTATTGAGTGAGTGTCTGCTGTGTGTGGTGGAGGGCACAGAGGAGAGAAGAGGGCATCAAGGGATGTACTGAACTGGAGTAATGGGAGGTTATGGGCCATACAACATGGACAGAAGAGTAGCAAGTACTCATAATCTCTGAGCCAGCTCTCCAGGCCCCTACCCCAGTAAAGTTTTCAATGTTTAAATAACTTGGCATTTGGACAGTAAAATTTAGCAACTATGTTTACTTTAAGCTTTTTGAAACATAATTTCCTGCACAAAAAATGGTGCAAAGAATGACCTTAGTGAAAAAGAAGCCTCGTTTCCTTACTAAACACACACAACTAGCAGCACTTGGGCTTGGGGCAGACTCTGGATTTACAGTAATTGTTTTCCAGTAATAATCGTGGATCCTAGAATGTTCTTTTTCACTAAAACAATTGTTCCTTTGTTGATATTCTTTGCTTGGCTTTATGTGATATTTGTCATCAGACACCACAGCTCCTTGGACACGTGCCTATTTTTTTTTTCCTAGTTTGACATTTGGCTATGTAACCTAAAGGTTAAACTCTAATGTATAGAAGTCTCTAGAACACATCTCCTCCTTTGCTCACAGATGAATCCCGAAGAGTTTCAAGTCCAACATTCCTTTCATTCTACTTGGGCCCTATCTATCTCTAGAAAAAAGACAAACTGCAAAGTCACCCTCAAGCTTAAGACAAGACAGTTAAAGCAGCCCAACTGACCGTGGCTTTCAAAAAGAATGCAATGGATTAGTAGTTCTCAATTAGGCAAGTTCTCAAACTGGGGGAAGCAAGTGAGATTTATGTGCTGAGAAACTAACTGAAGAAGCACACACACACACACACACACAAAGCTAAGAAAGAACCTTGACAAGGTGCCAGCTACTAAATAACTTAAGCAACATTAAACCATGATGGGCTGCGCATGCCTCGAGAGACGGCAGAGTAACTAATGCATGTGATGCTATAGCAGGGGATGCATGTGGATGACGTAGGCAACCACATGCACTGATGCAGTAGCTCTACGACCACATGTAACTCTAGCTCTGGGAGGACAGCGCCCTCTTCTGCTATCCTAATGTGCCCTCACACAAATGGTATAAACACATGCAGACACATACAAAGGGACTGAAATAAAAATAAACAGCCAAGTGTGGTGGCCCAAACCTTTAATGCCAGTACCCAGGAGCAGTGAGTTAGAAACATAAAGAGTTACACACACACACATACATATACATATATATATATACATATATACATATGTATATATATATATATATATGAATCAAATATTAAGGAAGTAACAATAAATGGGATAGAATGAAAAAAGAGCTTTACAAGTCTCATTCATTATTTTCTCTTGGGAATGTGAGACTGTAGACACATGAGACAATGGTTCTAAACAAAGCTTGAATGATGATCCTGAGGAGGCCACATGGGCTGTGCTAGGGACAGCTGTGTCAGCATGTCAATGGAGCCTTTTCTTACCTCCAGATGCTCTAAAATATATGGTGGATTTGTCATGCCCAGCCTCAGCATGGCTCCCTCAGGAATCACTTCCACCAGCTTCCACAGAAGTGTGGGGAGATCTGTGCCAATGTCTCTGCCGTAGGCGCCAGTGTCTTCGCTGGTCAGCCATATCTCGCAAACACCCTCTGTGAATTAAAGAAGATAATTAGCAAATCTGTGGCCCGGCCATTTCCTTCACCAAACCACTGCTCACTCTTTCTAATGGAGTATTTTTCAACACCATTATTCAGGCAGTCGGCTCATTCAGTCACAGAAAAAGCAGTTTATTCCTCCTTGCCAGTGGCTTATTAAATTCATGTTATGAACATCTAAGAGTTGCAACAATGTCATAAGGTAACAGCGTGCCCCATGAAGTCATCAACATCCCCAGGCAATCAGCTCAAGCACGCTTCTCCAAAGCACTGATCAGTGCTAGAGCCCCAGTCCCATCTCAGAGAATACCGAGCAAACACTGTAAACTGTGAATGGAAAGAGTCCCTCCACAGAACAGGAACCGGGAAGAGTTAACTCATTAGACCCTCTGTCACCAACTGCAGGAAAAATGTCAAGTGCAGTTAAGGATTAACTCACAAATTATTAACCAATCATAATGAACCCATTTTCCTTAGTAACTATTATAATCTGTCTCCTTTATTCAATTGAAATCATGCACACTTTATTTTCACATTAACAACATTGGCTGGTACCTAAACTAAGTGGCTGCCTTGGAAACCCTTCTTCATTTGCTTAGTGCTTTTACCTTAGGAAAGAATATTTAATTTTTGTTGCTATAATGAATCCTATCTTCAATTGCTGGGATGGACAGCACATGCCTGTGATCTCAGCTCTCGGGAAGCTGAGACAGGAGAACTGCTCCAAGTACAAGCCGAAGCTGCAACATTCTAGGCCAGTGTGTATTACAGAGTAAGTCCTTGTCTCAGAAAGTAAAACCAAACAAACAAAAGGGAACGGTTTGCAAGAGCAGCCTTTCAAAAACAAAAGAAAACACTTTTGGATCACCTAATGGTATAAAAATGAATGAAACAGAATAAGCCAGAGCCACCCAAGTTCTCCTGGTAGACAGACCCTTCCTGAACCCACATTCAGTGAGAGCTAATATTAAAAGGCTAAAACAAACAAAATGAATGTGGTATGAAGTTAGTTCAGGTCAGCTGATTTCCTGCTTAGGAAGACCTCTACATACAAGGGCACAGACATACAGCTTCCAGAGGGAAATACGGTGGAAGTTTCCAGAAACTGTCCTAAAACTGTCATTGCACGGCAGGCTTCCAAAGCACAGTTTAAACTGTAATAGCCAAGAGAGGCAAATGTGACTTGTCTGTAAACACGGACAGACTCAAACTGTACAGAAGAAAGCCCACAACTGAACTCTTAATTATCAGCAATACAGTTCGCTGCTTGGACCTAAGATAGCTAGACACTATTCTTTCTATAGATAAGAGCTATGTGCTTTATTATCAAACCTGCAAAAATAAATTTTATCTTTCTGAGATTTACACAGCTCAGAGGACAAGAGGGTGAATGTGAACTGCCCACTTTTCACTTACAGAATCATGGAACAGCAATAAGAATAAAACCTATTGAAAAGTTCAGATAAAGCAAAAACTGGGGATGTTTTAGAACTAAAATCAGTAATATAGCTGGGTGTGGTGGTGCATGCCTTTAAGCAGAAGACAGAAGCAGGCAGATCTCCGAATTAGAAGCCAGGGTGACCTAGATAGTGAATTCCAGGCCAGATAAGGATACACAATGAGACCTAGCCTCAAAAACAAAAACAAAAATGAACAAAAAAATCAGTAATGTTAAGAATATTTTACAGTCTTCCTCGGTTTGAATATACAGGTTTCAGAAAGAATAAGTCTTTTTCCTCCAAAGAAACACATCTGGCATGTTTTACTATTTTATGAACATTATCTTTAAATTAATTAAATTTTTTTCTATTTAAAAATGTGTGATATCAACACCTCTACCCCCATCCCTTAAGGATCAGGGAGCATTACTAAAGCAGCAAGAACAGTATAGGAGAGCTAGGAGATGCTTCCTTCTGGACATGACCTAGCCTTTATGCTCAAGAACTCACCATAGCTGTGGTTACCTGCACAAGCCCTGCCTAAGACAGCATTCGGTCCACCCCAGCTGGACTCACTAGGTTACACACTCAAAAGGAAAGGACGTGGGGACGCAAAGGTGGGAAGAGGATGTGTTGCAGCTTGTTTAAGGGGAGAACTAAGGGAATTTGGGGTGAGTATTGTTGGAAATATAATAAATTCAAGAGGCTAGTGGAAATGAAGCAGCCTTTATATACAGTTTTGCAGAAAGGTACAAGCATTGGGAAAAGGCAAGATGGCTGCCACATGGATTTGGTACAGGACAGTGGATTGTGATCCCCTGCTCATCTCTTATAGGCCAGGATTTGCATCCCTCCCACACTGCCCATCTCATTAGCCTAGGGCAAAAGCCCTCACCCAATCAATCTGGAGCTTGAAGCTGTTCTTTTTCTCCAATTCTGGGCTCAGCCATGAAGCAGATCACTTGTAAATTTCTGAATTGTGAGACAAACTGGGGTCAGCCCAGCTATGGGAGAGAAGCCCTGCTTGTCAGTAACTCTGAAAATAGAACTATCAGCCTGTTCCTTACAAATATGGTCAAGCTGTGTTACATACATGCATGAAACCATCAAAAAATAAAAAGAAACTTTTAAAAGTATCCCAATTGATGGTGTAATCTTGATTTTAAAATTCTACGTGCCACCAGACACTGCATTTATGTGAACCTGGACCTTTTATACGACAGGGATTCATTTAGCATAGCCTGGCCTGGAGCTCATTCTGTAGCTAAGGCCGGCTGCAAAGCTATGATCAGCATCCTGTCTCAGCCTGCAGATAACAGGAGTGAACTACCAGACCCAGATTCATACAACCTGCTTAAAAAACTATAATTAAGAAAAAAGAAAGGCTCTAGGAAGAAAGATGGCCAAGTAACAACACAAACACATTTTATAACATTCTGAAAGGGGTTATGAAAACAGGATATTAAATGTGATTTTCCAGTCACTGGCATTTGAGCAACACAATGTGAATATTTTAAAATGAACAGGATTTTAATTTACAAATTTTCCATCCAAATGGTTCCACGTATGCCTTCTGTAGAAAGAGCAAGTTCCTGGAATGGTGCCTCCTCTGTTGCTGGGTGAATACAGAGGGGGAAATCACCCTGGATAGAATAGAAATAACACCCACTGTAGAAAACAGCAGTCTGCTCCCCAAACTGCAAAGGTTGGGGACCAATAGCTTCTGGGAGGCTGCAACTTCAAATCACATCATACAGAGAGGAAGCAGCTGTGACATTCGATCAGCACCACTGAAGCAGCAGCCTCTATGTCCCGATAGGCTGCTACAGTACTCAGGGCAGAGGAGAGTCAGCTCAATGGTAAGCCCTGGCCTTGACAGTCCTGCCCTGCCAGACCAATTCAAAAGCATGTCAAAGACCTGCTGGGAATCAACAGGGTTCAGATGTTTTAAGGCTTTCTTTCAGTCATTCTTTCTAGTGAGAGGTGATTCCTCAAATTTTTACCACCAAGAAGTCATTACAGAAAGAAAGAAAAGTGAGGTAGAATCCTCAGTCTCATGTTTGGTGTTCCTGAAGTCTCATGATTCAGCATGAGCAGTTGCTGCCAGACTAAGCACATGCATGAATATGATGCGGCAGCTGGGGCTGCAATCACCAAAACTGGACTTGCATTGAGGTACAGACATGTTTGTCTGCACAACTAATTGGCCACACTTAGAGACAGCCATGTTTGCCTGAACAGTTTCACTCCTTCAGGACTTGAGGTCTTTATTTGTCCTTGCCTAATGTGTGACCCATAACTGGTACAGATCCACCATGAAGCTTCTGTATTTTAAGATTGCCTATCATGCAGGTCCTATCAGGGGACAGTGGCAGATTCATAGGGAGTTTTCTGTTCACTTCTTGGGGAGAAGCAGGGCTGAGAGGCTACAATGCCAGCCCCAAAGGGACAATTCCAGCTGCACTGAAACATCCACCTTGAAAAATAGCACATAAAATGAGGACAAGAAGTGTGAACAACTGAGATAAGAGAAACAAAGGCATAACCAGCAACTCCCGAGTCTGTAAAAACAAACACGAACAAAGCAATAAAACGGCACGAGACAGAGACTAACATTTTTTTCCTAACCTGCTCCATCACCCAAGTTCCACTCATTTGCCCCAAACTGTTCCATCACCAGGCTCATCAGGAGGTCATAACAACCTTGTAGAATGCTAATTTTGGTAATTATATCAGGAAGGGATGAGATGTACTTTTCAGGAATATTGAGCCATGAGAACCCATGGTCATCTTCTCTGAGTAAGAACTCATGAGGCCACACTTCCAATACAAGCCACCTCTTCCAAAGTGGAGAATATCAACAGCTTTCAATACAAGCCACCTCTTCCAAAGTGGAGAATATCAACAGATGGGTCCCACTCTGCTCCACAGTAATCTGAGGTGGCAAGTGATGAAAAACACAAAATACACAAAGGGTTAATAAAAGAAAGCTAACATCCTCAATAAAATATTTTTACAACAAAGAAAACCCTATTGGAAAAAAAATTAAATATTGCCAAACTCAGTTGCGAAAGACTCAGCTTCTCTGTATGAGTGCCACTGTAAAAAGCTGAAATATGGATGCAGATCAATGTCCTTTGCTTAAAAAGTGATGCTCTCTACAAGATCTTGTTTTATCATTAGGGAAAATTCCCACCATAATAAGCTATTTCAATTACTGTATTGTTACAAAAACTTCCAAAACAAAGGCTCCAGAAGTGTAACTGCAGAAGCTGGAGAGATGGCTTGTGGTTAACAGCACTTGTTGCATGACCCTGAGGGCTGGAGTTCAGATCCCTGCACCCACATAATAAGTCAGCATGCCAAACACACTATAAACCAGGCTCTGGAAGACTGGAGACAAGAGCATTTCCAGGATGCTGGCTTCTCACCTGGCCCAGAAAACATGGGCACCAGGTCCAAAGGGACACTCTGACTCAGGAATGAGAGGTAGAAAGTGACAGAGGAAGACAGTGACTCCCTAGTCTCCCCTCCACATGTTATGTACACCCAATAATGCGGTCATGCACTCAAATATATAAAGTAAATACATACATCTAAAAAGCTGTAACTATAAACAGTGATTGGGAGAATCAATGGTAAGAGGGCAATAAAGTTTAATGACATACAATGCCACAAAAATACCTATAGTTGCATGTGTACTGGATGACGAAGAAACCTACATCAATTTGAAGTTAAACCTATCATTTCAAACTCTGCTCCATTTCCTTTCCTCCCCCATCTCTCGAGTTTGTTCTCCACTCCTGTCTTTCTGACTTTTCCTTCCTCTCTTTGGTAACATCTGATTCCTTCCTTATCATTTCATTCTAGACTTCTTTCTTCCAATAAGGCACATGTTGTATTTGTTCTATTTATATATCTCATATTAAGTTACCTGATCTTGCTTCTTCCTGCTACATGAAGTGCTATGCAGAGTCGGTTTCATGTTGGGAAGTTCACAAGTAATAAGACTGTTCCTTATGCATCTGAAGGGTCATGAGTAAGAGCACAGACAGGAGCACTCCTGTCCAGCCCATTCATTTAAGAACAGATTGGACATTTCAGACCCTGTATCGACATTAAAAAGTTTCGTATCTTTACTTTAGATGGGGGCAGAAGAGACTAAATAATCTTATTTAAAGATAGATCATAGTAAGACCAGCTTAGCCTATGCTATGTCTCCAAACCTTCCATTTTGGAAGCAGAGTCTATGCATGTAGCTCAGGCTGCCCACAAACTTAGTGTTCTCTATCATAAGCCTTCGGAATACTGAGATTATAGGGCACACCTGGCCATTGCCACTATTATTAATGGCCTCCAGCCTGGGTCTCTGAGTTCTTGGCTTCTTAGTCAATGAACTATAGAATCACACACAAACAGTCAAGTGCCAAAGCAAAATGAAAGCAAAGCACCCTGCGAGAAAGCTGCAGGCTGTAGGTCAGCTTTACCAGAGCCCCAGTCACCGCCCCACACTCCTGTTTGTGGGTCCATGAGGAGGAGCTGGTTGCTTAGGACAGAGGAGTAATCTTGTGATTGACAGTCTCGGCTAATGTGAGTCTTTGTTCCTAGTACATGGCTTTCCTGTGCTGCATCTGATTTTAATCATATGCATGCCCAATTACGCACAGGCATAAGATGGCAATTAAGGAATTTTCCCTGAAAGTTTGCTTGAAGGAACTAGTGTGTCTTACTGCACAAGCACCTCAAACCAGTCCAGACTGGATCAATGCAATGTCACCTATTCCAGAATATGCTTCAGGATGTGTATGGCAAGATAGGCAAAGTGACGAAAAATTGCTAGGCAATAATAGGTCAGTGTGACCCACTGGGAAGTAGACAAAATTGCCGGGGAAAAAAATTGGGATCTTGGGGGTGGGGTGGGACGGGGGTAAGAGGAGATGGGGAGAGAAAAGTGAGAAGGGGAGGATGGGGGGAACTTGGGGAAACAGGATGATTGGGATAAAGGAAGGTTGGATAGGGGAGCAGGGAAGCACAAATCTTAGTTAAGAGAGCCACCTTAGGGTTGGCAAGAGACTTGAACCTAGAGTGGCTCCCAGGAGCCCAAGGCGATGTCCCCAGTTAGTTCCTTGGGCAGCTGAGGATAGGGAACCTGAAATGACCCTATCCTATAGCAATACTGACGAATATCTTGCATATCACCATAGAACCTTCATCTGGGGATGGATGGAGACAGAGACAGAGACCCACACTGGAGCACAGGACTGAGCTCCCAATGTCCCAATGAGGAGCAGAAGGAGGGAGAACATGAGCAAGGAAGTCAGGACCACGAGGGGTGCATCCACCCACTGAGACAGTGGGGCTGATCTATTGGGAGCTCACCAAGGCCAGCTGGACTGTGACTGAAAAAGCATGGGATAAAACTGGACTCTCTGAACATGGCGAACAATGAGGGCTGATGAGAAGCCAAGGACAATGGCACGGGGTTTTGATCCTACTTCATGTTCTGGCTTTGTGGGAGCCTAGCCAGTTTGGATGTTCACCTTCCTAAACATGGACGGAGGGGGGAGGACCTAGGACTTACCACAGGGCAGGGAACCCTGACTGCTCTTTGGACTGGAGAGGGAGGGGGAGGAGAGTGGGGGGAGGGGGAGAAGGGTGGGAAGAGGTGGAAGGAAATGGGAGGCTGGGAGGAGGCGGAAACTTTTTTCTTTTTCTCAATAAAAAATTTTAAAAAATGATAAAGTTTAGAAAAATGCATTTCTGTAATTGTTCCATCTTTTGATTTTTTATTTCAATTCACTACCAATGGTTTGTAGAGTATTTTTTATTCTTCAATTTTCAATAAATTTTATGTATTCCTGAAAAAAAAAGAAGAAAGGAAATATTGACTATGACTTTTCTCCTTATTACCAATCAGAAGTAGTAACATGAGAGATGACTGAACCAGAAAAGGACATGGAAACAGCCATTGTAAACATGACCCACAGTTTCACAATTATGGGCACAATGAAAGATGGCACACTCCATAATGTTGGCATTTAAAGACTCTGAGTTGCAAGGATCCTGAGTCTGATGCTAGCCTTACATAGCAATATCTTGCTGGAGAGACAGGGAGGTAGGAGGAAGGAAATGAGGAAGGCAGGAAAGAAAGCAAGAAGGCAAGCAAGAATGAAGGAAATGAAAAAAAGAAAATGAGGAATAAGAGAATAGGCATTGCCAACAAGACAAAATTGGAAATAAAATGGAATTCTAACACACCACTAAGAAGAGGGCAGGCAAAGCAGACAGAAGGAAGAGACCTTATGAGGCTACGGAAAGCTCATCTGAGGAGGGCTGGTGGGAGCGGTAGAGGAGAGATTCACAACAGGTGCCACAATCCTGCTTCCACGTTTCTCTTAAAAATATTCAGAGCAAGTGCGGTAAATGTCAAGATGTAATACATGTGGTTTTTTTTTTAACTATGCTAAGTCTTACATTTTTCTATGTTGTAAACAATTCTTACAAATTTAATGACAATAATCTGATTAAACAAACTTGGCTGAAGTTTATCATTTTTCTATTTTATAAAACACTTAGGGCTCTGTAAGCATAATTAAGAGCAAGTGACCTTTATTAAATCCTTCTTATTAATTTCTTATTAAATATATTCTATATGAAGCTAATTTAGAGAGCTAATATTCAGTATTTTAAAATAGAATGGTAATGTTCCTCTAGCCCAAGGGTGGAAATCAGAATGACATTTTAAAACTACCTCTTTGGAAAAGGCAAAAATGATCAGTTCTCACCATCAGTACACGTGTCTGTCATCTCAGCACTGGGGAAGTGGAGCCAAAGGGTTGTCAAGATCAAAGGCAGGCTTGAAGTGAGATGGGATAACTCGTGTGTGTGTGTGTGTGTGTGTGTGTGTGTGTGTGTGTGTGTGTGTGTGAAAGAGAGAGAGAGAGAGACAGAGAGGGAGGAAGAGAGAGCACTCTCTCTTTACAGTCTATCGTCTTTCTGTGTTTAGTACTGTGTCTAATACTCTGCGTTAATTAGCCAATGTGTGTGAATTTTTAAAAAAGATCAATTTTAAAAAACAGTAGTCAATGAATAACCTAGCTAATAAATACAAAAAGACTTTATTTCATTTCCACTAAAGGCGGTCAACCCATCCCAAGGCGGAGCCAGAAGCAGAGCCTGGATTAGATCTCACCTTTGAATTTTCCAAAAAGAGCTCTAATAGCTTTTTAATTTTTTTGTATCATTTCAGTAATTCCAAGAAAATACCTACAAAACTTTAGCCATAAACATTGCAATGGATAAGTAGAAACTAGAACTTGAGAGGAAAGCTATTGGTGTGAAACGCTGTAAGATGCATTAGCGAGCGGCTCCCTCTGATTCATCACTGGTGGAAGCTGAGGACTGGAAGCATGCAGAGGTGTGCATAAGAACAAAGATTGCTGGATTGAAAGATTTAAGAGGAAACCAAAAGACGTAAAAATATTTAAGACTTTTGAATGTTGATGAGGTTTCAAAAATTACATTTTTGGAAATATCAAGTTAATTCAAATATCTGATTAAAATAAATTCATTCTGTAGCATTCAATTTTACATGAATGCAACTAAAGCATTTTCAATTACACAGGTTGCTAACATATTCTTGTTGAAAATACATAAATTTCAGAACTGCCTACAATGAAGAGCAGTGACACTTAATGGGAATAAATCACATCTTAAGTTTATCTAGTAACAACTGGCACTTTTTCTCCATACTTAACAACAGCCATGGCCTTTCCTCAGATTTGTGATAATGAAACACTACACCTTACACATCATATACTTCACATACTTCTATTTGTATTTTTAAAAATGTAGGTTATTGAAATTCTCAAAACTGTATTACAAATAAAAATAACCACTTACAAATTCCTGACTCTACAATAATCCTTTTGTGCATTATTTTTAACTAATTTCTCTCAGGGAAAAATAATGAAATGGTATTAACAAAGTAACAAAATTAACTTAATGAACATGAATATTTATAATCCCTCTTCCATAAAATCATTATACAGGTATGCACCATCTTTCTGTAGCCACAATATTACTGTAGTGTCTACTCTGATTTGTAAACCAAAGAGAGTGCTTAGGATAATGGCTTGCGCTGGCCAAAAATTAGCCAACTATAGCAAAAGCATTTTTTAAAAGTGTGCTGGTTATTTTTTCTCAAATATTTATTTATTTCGATTAAATCTCTCAAACCTTTTCTACTCAATTTTATTTTAATACTTCAAATTTGAGTTTACACAAACAGGCTACAATACTCTAATAGGGGGTGCTTAGACTATTTAAAAAAAACACCTTCATTATCCAATAAAAGAATAAGAAAAGGGCATTAGCCAGGAAGGAAAATCAGGAGAGGAGGATCCAATTCCCTTATCAATCAACATCTTATCACTGGCTCAGTTGTTTCCACAAACAGGTCCACATCTGGGGCAGCACACTAAGAGCACAAGGATGGACGAGTCAGACACATATCCATCTTCTACCAGGTCCACCACCTAGTGTCATACAACTGCAATGTGCACTACAAACACCTGACTGTGGATGATCTAAAACCACAATGTCACAGCGTCATGAACTGCCATCTGCTCTCCTCCCTTCGGTCCAGAAGTTCCTTCTGTGTCCTTAAAGCCAAGGAGCTATGTGCAGGGCCAGGGCGATCATGTGGCCTGATGCTAAGCTCTCCAACCCTAAAAGAAGCTCATTTCAGTTCCTGTGTCAATCAATAGCCACTTCCTGATTTTTTTTTTTTTTTGTCTTTTTCTAAGTACTAAGTAATGAGGATAATGGTTCATAGGATGCCTTCAACATTACCGGTGTCTCAAATAATAAAATATCCTTAACTCAAAAAAAAAAAAAAAAAAGGTTAAACAACAAATGAACCCAGACTGGAGAAATTTCTACTGACCACAAAATTGCTTTCGATGACACTCAAAGCTATTTTACTATAAAGGCCCACAAATTACCAATATGCAAATGATCTTCATGCCAGAAATGTAGCAAATATTCAAAGATTCAGAGTGCTTAAAAATATTCACCCCACTGGGATGATTTCAGATTAAAGAAAATAAGGACTGTGTAATTATATACACTTACCTTGACAAAGAGAAAGCAATCTGTGATTAGAACATAGCAATTAGTTAGAAATTGCTGCACATGGATTTAATTACCCATCCGTCTACATGCAGTCAATTACATTTATCTCATTGCATCAGGAAAAGGTTTCTGCCTGAGGCAACTGCCAGTCATGTATTTATAAGGTTTCTAGACTTTACAGTGAATATATTATTGCGTTCGGGCACATGTGCGAAAGTTACAGTTTAGAGACATTCTTAATTTTAGGTTTCTACTTTTAGCTTGCGATTATCTCATCTCTTTTCAAGAGTCAACTACAATCCAGCTTTCAAACTGATGGCGTCACATCTGCCTATATAATGTTGTTGACACACATCACCTGTTTATTTTAGAACTTATGAAACCCTAAAGTTATCCCCCTCAAAAATTATCTTAGTGTTTGAGAGCAAAGAACACAAGTTGCTCCCCACCTGAGCTTAAGTTAGATGTGCAGCATGAAAACAGCCTCTTCCTTTGCAAGGGCTAACCAGAGTTTTCCATTCCTCACTACTCTGCTGTGGGAGAAGATGGTGGTTTTCTGGGCTAGAATTCTTAGAACCAGACTGAAAGCTGGGATCTTCCATTTGTTTCTCCATTTCATATGAGAGCACACAACCTCGAATCCCATCCTAGCAGGGCCTGACTCCATGTTTCTATGGCAGCTCACACTTAGTGTCACTGCAAAAATTACTTAATTGACCTGAGGGTTAATAACCATCTCATTAGACTACAGGATTTCATGACAAATGAAAGTCAGCAGGAGATGCAACACCAGCAAGGCACCTGCCTCACAGAATGGACATAAGGAGGGTACATGCCATCACTGCACAGTCCTCATGGAGTCTACAAAGATTACATAAACCCACAGATACACAGGCCTCTCAGGAACTAAGAAGAAAATATATCCATCCCTCTGTAAGGAAACATCTTTGGTTTTGGTTAGGAACTATCTTTCCTGAAGAGTCAGGTTTCAGAACTCAGGAATTTGGAATTAAAGTTGGGCCACACTATAATTTAGAACCAAGAGAGGTGACTCCCTTCTGTTGAGGATCTCGGGTCTTGGACCAGATAGTCTTATGTCATTTCCAGTAACAGAACTCCCAAAAATCTACCCTGAGGGAACACAAGTCATCAGGAGTCTGTCCACCGTTTCTTTTCTGCCCAACTCCAAGTTCCTTCTGCTTAAGCAAAACTGAATATAAACAAAACTGAAATGCCCTGGGTCTCCAGTCCCATATCTTCTTTAATTCTGCCTCTTACGTTTTGATATACATTCCTTGGGAAGTTTCTTCAGGAGCTTGGTGGCAAAGTCCTTAGCAAATAACACTTGATGACTGTGACGGCCCCGTTGTGTGTTTCAGAAGTTAGTGTGAGTTTCTGATTGTAAATTCAAGAGAAGTTCCCTACTGTGGTAAGGTGATTCCCCATAACCCCAAAGTTATTTTCACTCCTGTAAAGGAAAAAAAAAAAAACTTCAGAAATTTCCCCCTTGAATTTAGCTGTCACTCACACTGTGATTTCCCTTTTCCACAATTATTGATTCCTAAAAGAAATAAAGTTCTGGACTGTTAGATGTAGCTTAGAAATGGCTCATGCATTTCCATGATGTGTAAATCATGTATTTCACTGGAAGAAAGAAGACAGAGACAGGAATGATAACAAACAGGATTTAATGGCTGTGAGTGGACACTTCATAAAGCAGAGAGAGAAAAAAATCACCTGATATTTGAGATGCATATTAAATGTGAATGTAATATATACTATCAATGCTGCTCTCCTCAAGACTGAAATACATCCTAGACAGCTGCTTCTCAAAAAAGTATTATGAGAAAATGTTTTTCAAAAATCCCAAGGTTGCTGTGCTTAGGAAATGGACTTTATTAGGTGAGCAGAAGTCAGAATCAAACTTTCAGGACTAATTTCACAAGCATTCACCAGCATCACTTGAAACTGAGTGACTAGTTCATATCAGCCACAAGACAAGAGCCTCCTCAGATCCTCTCTTACCAGGCAGAGGGATGAGCACACTCATATGCCTTATGTTTTTGTTTGGAGTATAATAGTGACAGCCAATTTGCCAATAAAAGTCTCAGTCCAGGAGCTGAAACATGGTACAAGTGAAGCATTATATAGAGTAAGTCTAAGATCAAGTAACTCCAAAGATGAACTATAACTAGATAAGCAGTGTAGAGATGTCTATCAAAGCCCACACCTTTATGCCCTACAGGACAGTGGGCACACTAAAGGGTTTTGAACAGACTGAATGACAGCTCTGGCTCTGCCACTCACTATCCAAGTAGTCTAGAGTCTGCCTTAACTAACTTTCCCCAGATATGATATCAAATAATTCCAACACCTCAAGGGTTACTGTAGTGATTAAATGAGACAATAAACAGAAAGTATTTCCTACTCCACCTGGTACATGTAAAACACCAAAAGAGCAATATTGGCATGTAACATCCCAAGTTTCAACATGGGCTTCCAATGATGGACCAAGGTCTATTACATTAGAAAAGAAGGAAATGGAAGTATTTCCTAAGGCATTCCAGCTATTCTGGCATTTCCATTTGGAGAAGAAAACTACTTTTTTGCCAGTAAAGTTACACAAAAGAGATAATTGAGGCATAGCCTGTTCAGACCTATATGCAGAAATTATCCCATTTGCAAATGGGAACTACCCAAGCGCAGAAATGGGGCTCCACATAGGCCGTAAAAACAATAAAGTTAATTAAAAGAAAAAAAATACTTTTTATAGAGTTCAAATCCAAGTTAATTTTTTTTCAAATTCACATTTATGGTGTTAACAGTCAAGAAGTTAAAAAAGCAATGAAATAAATGCTTTAAAACCACTACAACTGACTTCTCTTAAATAGCTTTCATTAGTTTGATCTGAATCCTTAACTTGTTAAGTGTTTGCAAAATTAGATTTGTTGTCTGAACACAGTTTTTCCTGTAACTTTTTGGTCAAGTGAATGGTCCCAGGGATCACTTCCACTCTGGATCCAGAAGACCACAATCAGTAGATGAGGAAATGCACTAGCGAACCACATTTGGAGAGACAGGTCAAAACAAAAGGAAAAGCTTCAAACATCTAAGCAGGCAACAAAACACTAAATCAGTCCATGTACTCAAGCCTTTATCTTTGCATTTTTTAGAGAGGGGGACCGGAAAATGTTGATTGGAGCCAACCTTGAGCTAACAAGCAATGAAGATGGCCATCGGGAGATTCTGCAAGTAGAAGGAACACCTGCCACTGACCTGGTAGGTGGGTGGGCGGCAGACCTACAGGTGCTGGCCAGAAACACCTAAAGAGATACTGTATCAGCCTATATCCATCCTGCTTCCAAGCACTAACAATGCCAATTATGATGACTGTGAACTTAAAACAAAAGCCAAAAATAAAGGTCAAAATGTGAAAAGTCTTTATTAAACAGGAAATAACCAGTCAGCTTATGAATGAGCTCCACTCCCACTGCCTCTTGACTCTCACTTCACTATGACAGCTCTTGACAGACCCATGTCCGTTCTCTTGGGTCTTATTTCTCCTACACCAAACGATACAGAAGGCTGTCCATGTCTCCAAAATTAGCCTTTGTCACTAGGGAGAATGGGCCACACCTGTGCCTGCCAAGAGTAGAGCCCAAGTACTCCACAGAACAAAAGACCTACAAACAGTTGCCTGTGTTGAAGTCACACACTGTGCCAACACCCCAAAAAGGCTGCCCACTAAATGTAGCCTTCAAGAGAGGAGAAGTGTTGTTTCCAGCCCATGATGCCCATTGTACCAGGAGTGCTAGAAGGTAAGTGTCCACTGACATTAGAGTTCACACTGGGGTGAGGGCATATTAGTTCTAAAAGATCGAATACTATCAGCTGGTTTCAAAGTTATTCTCAGGGTTCCCTGCCCTGTGGGAAGTCCAAGGACCACCCACCTCCATCCAGGTCTAGTAAGGTGAGCATCCAAACTGCCTAGGCTCCCACAAAGCAAGTACGTGCAGTAGAATCAGAGACCCACTGCTATTGTTCTTGGGTTCTCAGTAGTCCTCATTGTCCGCTATGATCAGTGAGTCCAGTTTTATCCCATGATTTTTCAGACCCGGGCCAGCTGGCCTTGGTGAGTGAGTTCCTGATAGAACATCCCTTGTCTCAGTGTGTGGGTGCACCCCTCGAAACCCTGATTGCTCTTTGGGCTGACAAGGGAGGGGGACCTGATCGGGGGAGGGGGAGGGAAATGGGAGGCGGTGGCGGGGAGGAGGCAGAAATCTTAAATAAATAAATTTTAAAAATAAAAAAAAATAAAGTAACTGGGGATAAAACTCAGTGAAGGGAGCACTTGCCTAGCATGTACTAGGTCCTGGGTTCAATTCTCAGTAGTAAAATAAATAAATGAATGAGTAGACACAACAATGAAAAAAAAAAAGACAACATCCCAGAATAGTAGAAAGCCAGGATCAGACTCACACAGATTTCAAGTTGAACAGACTATATCTGAAACTTTTAATGATCAGGTTTTATTATATAATTTATGAAAGAAATAAGAAAAACCCAGAAACAGTCAACAACAACAACAACAAAAAAACCCAACATTTTAATTGTAGCTCATCCAAAACTGACTAACTTTAAATAAACCCACTTTACTCTCTCAGATGTCAGTTTATCTGGAAAGAAAGAAGCTTCAACTAGTGTACTTAGCCTAAGTTTCTTGCGGTAGAGATTTCCTTTAAAAAGGATGAAATCACAGCTTTCATTTGGTTTGAGGGAATTTGTATCTCCCTGGAAGGACAGCTTACGAAACAATTCTGGACTGGAAATTAAAGTGTAGTGTTAGAAGCAGTATGCTTAATGAACTAGTTTGTAAAAGGAACATAAAGTTATACAATCTTTGTAACTACCAACTCAGTTTCTTCAGATAACTAAATATATATTAAACATTACTAAGAAAATATTTCATTATTGGCCTGCCCATGCTTCCTGCACGCTTGTAAACCGGGTGTAAAGAGAGTGGTCAGCATTGACTGGGAAGTGTCTTTATCATTACTAGAATCAGGAGTTCCCTGACCTGGGACTTTCAAAACTCTCACCAAAAGTTTCATTAATCCACAGTGAAAGCTAAATAAGATGTTCAAAAATAAAAATTTCCCACTTATAACAAAAGCAAGCTGTTTTCTCAGAAAAATAGGTAAGACTGGCTAGGAGACACTGACCTGTTAGCAAACGATAGAGGAAGTGTATAAATGGTCTTCAGGAATTTCATAAAAACTAACAGAAATATTTTGTTTAATCTGGTGACATTTCTACAGTTAGAGATACACAGCTCTTCTAAATTTAAGTTGGGACAAGACATCTCTCCAGGGGGACTATAACCATGACTCCTTGATTCGGGCTTATTAGTTAGTACAACAAATAGAACAACACAGTCAAGCAAAAAAGCACAAGACTCTTTAAACATTCAAAGAGACCTAGAATACCTTTCTCAAAACACCTTTCATGCCTGCAAACTCCATTCTCTAGAATGCATCTTTCCCTCATCATTGCTACTGTGGTTAAAAATTGATTAAAAGGCAATATCAATGCAAATGAGGTATACTTCTGCTGAATTATTAATAGGCAATACAACTGTCAATGTTTTTGTTTATCATTCTCTACTGCCCTTGCAAATGGTTTCAGAATGGGAGGTGCTGAAGCATGGAAGCTTCTGGCAGACATGGCTTTTGGAAAGCATGGCCAGGGAATTGGTGGAATCATTGCTTCCTTTGGTTCTTAGCAGACATTGTGAACTTTCTTTAAAAGCAAACTAAAAATTCACAAGAGGATCCATTGTGTTCAATTGATGAAATGTCTATTTCTGCCATTTTAATGTATTCTTCCCAAAGACTACCATAAATATTTAATATAGGAAAGGTGCTGTTTAAACACAATGAATAGCTATGAAATTAAAGTTGGCTGGAGGATTACACTGTATACAGAATACACTGTAAATAATGACAAGGAAAATACAAGCAGCATTAATTTGTTCATTTCTTGACATATCTTAAAGAATACTCAAAAGATGGTAGACATGAAGGTCAGCTGACTTGGTCCATGCTTTATCTGGAGAGATGAACAGAAATACCTATGTATTCCAGATAGGCCACCCATAAGCTAAATAAATGACTCCAACTAATCAGACCTGAAGGAATCAATGAATTTAGTGGGGTCACTTATAAGAGCACGGGTGACTCAAACAGCTGTATCAGGAAAAGTTATCATGGCTCGGGTAGCAACTAAGGAAAGCTGGATCTCTGGTGTCCCCATCCCAGTCGACCTCCCTGTCCTATAGAATCTGGCACAGCCCCAAACTAGGTGCAGCCGAGGCAGAATGACGGGCATTTTGGGAGTGAGGGCAGGACACAGTCAATACCTGAGCTCTTAGAGGTAGAATGATCTCTTCCATTGTCTCCTCAAAGGGAATGTTAAGCTTGATCTTGTGGGGTTTCCTTTGGATGATCATAGTGTCCCTGATTTCAATACAACACTCATGCTGTGCACAGAGCATATCACCACCACCACCATCATCATCATCATCATCATCATCATCATCATCATCATCATCATCATCACCACCATCACCAACATCACCAACATCATCAACAACAACAACAACTTTATCTTGGAATACTTCCCCCTGAAATACATGACAAAGATTCGAGTCGTCCAGAAGTCTCAGCTTGCTACCCATGTTTACAGAAGTCACAACACCAAACAGGGCTGGTTTAATTTCTTGTATTCAAACACTAATCAGTATTTAATATGAGATTTTTCCCAGAAAACCTCCATATCTATTAAGCAACTGAGTCCATAGAGGGATTATCAGAAGCAATCTATAGCGCATTCATAATTTCTAAGGAAAGATACCACTCTCTTTCCTTCCATGCTCTGTTATAACAACCAAGTCGCATGCTTCTCTTTGTGAGAATATCTTACCCCTTATCTTGCAGAAAGAGACAACAGATGGTGCTCCTTTCCCTCCTAAACTCCAATGTCTTGATTTTCCAAATCAAACAGTTTCATCTCCTTTTAATTTCTCTCAAAGGTCTCTTTGCCTGATCTATTCCACTGATTTCTCCAGAGGGTAATAGAATAATTTCTCAGTGCTTAGGTAGCAAACTCCAAAGTAATGTTAACTCCTACAAGAATAACATATCCTTGACATAACACAAGTGCACTGCCCAGATCCTATTGCTTACTGGGTGAGTGCCAAGCCCCAATCCTTAACATAAACAACTCTATGGTCTGACTTACCATACAGCTATGGATGGCTTTGACCAAGCCATCCATAGTTAACATTCTTTCATTCTCTTGATGCCAACAATTTCTCTTCAACTGATGTCACCAATAAACTTTGCATGTTTTTCATTCCAATTACTAAAAAAATGCAATACTGTTCCAGGTTCATAATATATCTGTCAAAATACATCTTTGGGTAGTTAGCAGAGCTCTCTAAATATTCCCAAGTATGCACAGACTCATCTCACTAAAACTTGTTTTTGTTTTCTGACACAGGACCTCTCTATGTAGCCTTTGCTTGTCTGGAACTCACTAGAGAGCCAAGACTGGCTGAGAACTAATAGAGCTGTCTACCTCTGCCTCGGGTACTGGGACTGAAGGCTTGTGCCACTATGCCTGGACACTAAAATTCTTTAGGATGAATATGTTGAAGTCCAACAAAACTTTCAGTAACATTTACATAGCTAACATTATGTATTCCCTTCACTCATGGCCAGGCCATCACTTGATCAAACATCACAGGTGGTATTTCTCAGGGCAGCACGGCCTTTCTAATCTTTATCTCTGCCATTGGTTCTGTCATTTGCTCATCTGCTGTCATTAATGCTGACTACAGGTAAATAGGTTTAAAAGACAACTACTCCAAGAACATAACATGCACCCTAAAATTAATATGAACAAATAGTACAACAGAATGCTCCCACGCAATGACAAGATGTAGACATGTGTAGATATAAACTTAAAAGTAAGTGTACCTCAATATGTAGTAACCAAGGCTCTGAGGACTCTGTTCTGTGAGTGTTCTTTACAGCAAGTACATCCTCAAACACACCGATAGGTGTTCACAAACTAGAGCGCTAGAAATGCAGCAAGACAGTCTACCCCAGATCAGCAGCATCCCGTGGTCTCCACCAGAACTGAGCATAACCTATGCACCTAAGAGGTTAGAGACAGGTGATTTTTCAATTCACATTATTGTCTAAAATATCAGTTTTTCTGAAAGTATTTCTTGGTCTAACACTACCACCTGATAAATAATCTTACACCCAGGGCTTGTCACCTTAACACATAGGCCTTAAGCAGAAACTATATTTTCTAATCAATTAACTTAAATAATAAACAGTTGCAGCTTAAACATTTAGTAAGTAACGAAAAACTGCATATTGTTTAGTACATGGGGACCCACATACAACACACACACACACACACACACACACACACACACACACACACACACACACACAAACTTATTTGCTAAAGTTCCATATGATAAACTTGAAAAACTTCAGAGGATACAAAGTTCAACTCTTTCATTCCAGTCTTAAATAAAATTTCCCCAACTGCAGTGTACAGTTCTCGGAGAAAAATAAAAGTAGTCAAAACAAAGTCTCAAAGCAATACTCAAGGAAATTCAGCAGCATGGGTAGCAGCAGCATGGGCAGCAGCAGAGCAGCCCCTCTGCCCAGCATAATGGCACAAATGCACGTCCATGTGACCAAATGCACACTTTCAGGCATTTCAGGTTCACTGGGTGAATCCCCATCCAATCTAAAGAGAGACAGGCCCTCAGCTGTTTGAACAGGTTCTGAAAGTACTCCTGCCTCCTGCTGGCCATATCCCCAAATTACTGGGTCAGTCACTACATACAGAGGTGGCCAAACTCTGAACATGTTGTCAGTGTACTCAACGACTAGCATGTGATAACAGATTCCCTGGAGCACATATGCAGGTACTTTGTTCATGGTAAATGCTTTTCTTTGCCATACAGTCCCTTAGCAATTAGAAGACAGGCATCATTTGTAATGCTCAAGGAACTATGGGTATCAAAAGCAAGTAATTATGGCTTAGTTATTTCCATATTCAGCAAGAAAAGACTGTGAGTCTTTGAAACTATTAAGGGACTTATAACCTTATAAATATGACAAGAGTCAGAATCAAAGACTTGTAGAGGAATCAAAGATTTTTTTTCTAGCGCTGAGACACTTGTCAGTCAATATGAACCTGATATGGTCCCTGAGGACTGTTTCTCTCTAGTGCACCCCTGCTCCTCTTCAATCCACTCTCTGAGCTGCTCTCTGCTCTTTATTTCTAAGTCTCCATCTCCAAGCCTAGTTCTAGAAACGACACCATCCTAGATGTCCCCAAGCCCTGGCCTTTGACCATCTTGCCACTGCAGCAGTTTGACCAAATCGAACCTGAGCGCCTAAGTAAGATGTTTCACTGTGGCAACTGAGAGCTGTTATCTTTTAAGGTAACTGTTGTGAGTACTAGCCAATAACTTCTTAAAAAGAATCAGAGAAAGGGGTTCAGGAGGAACCTTTTAGGAATGATGCCTGGTACAGTACAACACGGGGTCAATGAGAAACTGTCAATGACTATGCTCCACAGGACCTTCAACTGTGAAACTGTCACCTTGAGAGCTGATGACATAAGCACCCTGTGTGGCTAAGAAAATAATATGGATTCTAAGTGGAATCCCCATCTTCTCACTCCTTACTTCTGAACTTCGTATTGTTGATGGAATCCATGTCACATTCTTGGGCCACTGGAACATCAGTTCTCTGAGTTGCGTCATGGTGAAGTCATTTTCATAAGATTGGAAATTCCCCACATTATAGAAGAATGTTCAAATAAGGCTGGGGAGCCAGAAGATACCACTGCTGCCAACTGTGCAGGTTTAGAAAGGCTAACAAATGAGCATTCACATAAAGAAGAAAGTAGTCTTATCTGTCCCACTGGAAGGGCTGTGAGCACTAATGTGAAATCGTGAGCACTGAGTAACACA
Source organism: Microtus ochrogaster (assembly GCF_000317375.1). Classification (NCBI taxonomy): domain Eukaryota; kingdom Metazoa; phylum Chordata; class Mammalia; order Rodentia; family Cricetidae; genus Microtus; species Microtus ochrogaster. The sequence goes on from NC_022018.1 coordinate 35,172,128, forward strand.
TGCTCCAGAGGAGGAGGCTTTCTTTAATCTCTTTGTTTCAGGGATTTTGGTCCAGTTGCTGGGTCCCTAATCTTGGGCTAACACTGAGGTAGAACACCATGGCAGGAGGTGTGGCTGAGCAAAGATGCCAAGTTTTTAGTGGAGAGGAAAGGGAGGAGAGGGAAAGGAGGAGAGGGAGGGCAGAACAGAGTGAGGGGTAAGGGATAAGGAAGGCAAATGAAGGCAAGGGAAGGAAAGGAAAGAGAAGGGAAGGGAAAGGAAGGCAAGGGAAGGGAAAGAAAGGGAAGGGAAGAGGGAGTGAATCACAGAAAAGATTTTTCTTTCAAAGGCATGGTGCCACTGACTTACTTCCTCCAACTAGACTATTCAGCCAAGAATTCATCAAGGAAGCAATAGCCTTCATGATCCAATCACCTCTCACCTGTGCCATAGCTGGGAACCACACCTTCAACACCTGCTTTCCAGAAGGATACTGTCTAACTAAACCATAATATTCTGGAGGAACAGAACTGCTCTGATCATGATTTAAGTATTGTATGAATAACAATGGTGGAAAAAACAACAAAACGTTGCTGCTGTTTCTGACCTTCCTAGAGCGCACAACTCTCACCTATGGACACCTGGGAGTGTTAAAGTCGCACTGATATGTCATCACCCTTGGGTAACTGTCACCTCTTGCACATTGCCTTACTTTTCCCCCTCCTTCCTGTAGTAACTTATGACTAATAATATTTCAGCATGATTACCTCTAACTTTCATCTTAGTAATGGAAGATTTTATTCTGACTCTATAAGAGAATGAATTCCAGGTTACAGTATACACAGCATTGCTATTAGCCAATACTAGAGGGTAGAAATGTTGGTGGGTGCTAAATCCTGGAGGCCCAGCTTACCTCAGCATCTTATACGATGAACACAATGAAGGTGCACTGGTTTGCTAATGCCTCTTCCCAAAAGAACCTTAGGTGGCTGCCCACGTACAAGCTACATACAGGGTTACAAGTATGAGAAGCAAAAGAACTGAAAAATGATCTCCAGGCAAAGCAAACTAATTGCTTTCATGTGTCTGGAAAGGACAGTGAGACACACAGAATTTCACAGTGCTTGTAAAAAGAATACCCAATCTTTGTCAGTCTCGGCCTTTCTCATGGGTACACAAGAAGAACATACTGTGCCATTCAGTTGGGAAGAAAACAGACCGACAGGCTTACTGGAATACAGTCTGCAAATACAGGCAGCAGCAGCAGCAGCAGAACAACTTCTGGCAACATTAAATTCAATATTAATTATGCAACTCATTTTGTTTTTCTAAAAAAAATCCTTCTAGTGATCATATTTATCGGAGAAGAATTCTATTCGGGGTAAAGCTTACATAGCTCAGATGGTGTTGTCTCCCTGTGTGTAGGCTTCCATAAAGAAATACTTTAGAGCATGATTTATGGCCGACAGGAACTCTGTCTGCACTTTCCTGAAGGCTGAGAAGTCAAAAACAGAAATGCTCAAAGACTCGGTAATGGTGACAACCTTTCTCTCATACAAAACAACTATGGATGTCCCTCACATGGAAGGATGAGGACAGGACCTAAGGGTTTTTTTCTAAGATCGTTACTCCAATTCATAAGGGGTGTTCATGATCTCCACACTTCTCAAAGACTCCTCTTTGCATACCACCACCTGGGGGATTAGGTTTCACCATATGGATTCCAGAATGGCACAAAGAAATACTCACAGCCAAGGAAGAATTCAATCTCTTTCAACATGCACAGCAACACTGGAATCCAGGGCCATCACAGAGCACAGGTGTACAACGCATTCCACTTATATTAGTTCAAAGAAATGCATGTCTAAGAAGCCTATGGCTTAAATGGTATTTGATGGTATTGATTACCCATTTGCTTTTCTATTATTTAGAAATTACCACACACATGCAATGCTAAGTAAAATGTACAGAAACACGTCAAGTGCGCACGCTGCACGAACTTGAGAATGAACTGGAAATTAGGCACAGCCTTGGGAGCTTCTTGTCACTTTGCAGCTTTCTGCCTAAAATATAAGAGTCCTTTGGAACTGGGTTCTGACAGAGTGAAACATCCCCTGTGAGTTTTCGCCCTTAAGAGAAGGTGTCAGGAGCGCAGCTGAGGCCTACAAAGAGGCCCTACCTTCTGCATCCCATCTACCCTCAACCTAGAATCTTCTTTGGTAAGCCTTTTCCCCTTGCAGACATTCATCCTCTCAACAGCTCAATCCAAACCTCATGCTGTGCTCTCCTTTCTTCTTTTGACCCTCTGCCCACCCACTGGTTGTTGACTAGTGACTTCTTGATTCTGTGTGGAGCCTTCATTTCTCTATTCACACTGAAAAATCTTGAATTTCAAAGGAGTTTGAGACACAGACAATTGACTAACCAGTGAAGAGATCACTTACAGCCATCATGCAAGTTTCTCCTTATGATGTCTCCTATATAACCAACCACATTACCAACTGACACACCAGGACACTGACACTGTTACAATTCTATTAGCTCAATGGCAGGCCGTGTTGGTCTTTTTAGCAGAACAAGTAGAGCTATACAGATTTTACTGCATTACGTACTAATGGAATGAGCACAGCAATTGGTACATGGAACTGTGCAATCGTTCACCTTCAATTCCCTCATGCTATCCCTTTCACTGTCACCACTGTCCCTACTCTAACCATAGCTGTTATCAATATGTCCTCCCTCATCCTCTAGAAAGATCACTTTATGAATACAGACTCATACAGTATACAGTCACTTGAGATTCTCTTCTATAAAACTCAGCACTCTGAAATCCAAGCATAGGCCTGCATATATCAACAACTGCTCCCATTTATTGTTGAGTGGTATTCGATGGCATGGACACACCACATTTGCCGACCCATTCACATGCTTAAGAATATGTGGGCTGTTGACAATTTCAGGCTATTACTAATAAAGTTAGTAACATGAATGAACTTTCACACAGAGGACCTAGGCAAGCACAAGTTCCTCAAGCGTGTCCAGAAACAGACATGAACAGAAATTAAAACATAGAAATTGTGATGGTTAGATTTTGTCTGTTGACTTGACACGACTGTGGTACACAACTGTTAGACTGGACCCTAGTCAAGTTGTTAGAGCAGAGGTATTTTTCAGAAATGAGCAAGCAACATCTAAAATACTAGATAAACCTCCCCAATGTGAGTAGGCTTCTTTAAAACAGTTAAAGGATCTATAATAAAAAGATTACATTCCTCAAAATTGGAAAAATTCTGCCTTCGGTCTTAAGAAATCAACACTGATTGTTGAAATTTCACCCCAGAAGGCACAGAATTCAGGCATGCCAGTTTCTAAGTCTGAAAACCAATTCCCTTATTCTTTAAAATTTAATTTGACTCTCTCTCTCTCTCCTCTCTCTCTCTCTCTCTCTCTCTCTCTCTCTCTCTCTCTCTCTCTCTCACACACACACACACACACACCCCAACGGTCAAATTGGTTTTAGTTTTTTGGAGCAGCTTACAAGCACAGCATTATATGACTAAGGAATAGGTATCAGTATCTACAGTCACCATTTTTTAATTTCCCCTCAATACAAAAATATATTTAAGACACAAAAATAACTTATTTAACAAATAACAAAAATCAACTTACAACATACTTGCCAATGATTTAAGACTGAAATTCTGGAAATATGTTATGAGAATATCCCACTGTAAATTCTATTATTATTATTATATTATGCAAATTATGCAACAAGGAATGAAAATAAACTGTCATGTATTCAGTTTTTCACCCACCATGGTAAACTCTGCACAACACACACGCAAGTATTCAAGAGTGTGGATGTCAGCCATGCTTCAATGATAGAAAGAACACTCGGTTTGTCAATGTGGTACTAGAAATATTTTTTAAAACTATACATTAAAAAGGTATCTTATTTTATATACCTAGCATCAAAGACCGTTCAGGGGATCTGCGTCAGATATAGAGAACTATGGTATCCTATATAGTACTAGAGGTGTTTTATTTTTATTTTTTTCTTTCGAATTTTCCTCTAGTGTTTTAGTAAAATAGTGCAAGGGCTGAGCATGGTGACATGAGATTGTCATGAGTTCATAGCCAGCATGAACAACACAGAGAATGGGAAAATTGGGAAGAAAGGGGAAGGAAAGATGAAAGGAAGAATAAGCAAAGTGGTATAGGCATCGCTGCACCAAGATTATCTTCCAAAAATCCAACAAAAAAAATTACTTTTGACCTGTTATATCCAGGATATATCCTAGGATCTAGTGATACAAGATTTTGAAAAAAAGAAATCCCAGGCAAATGGAATCTACAAATATCTGGGATGGGGTAAGATGGGGGAAAAAAGCAGCTCCGAGTTTGACAGAGTAAGTAAGTAAGTAAGTAAGTAAGTAAGTAAGTAAGTAAGTAAGTAAGTAAGTAAAGAAAAGCACACTAATTACATTGTTCACAAAACTTCTCATCACAAAACATGGGAACCAACCTTAAGAGAGTCTGAATCCTCTACCCCAGGACCCAGTCCAACAGTGCCTCGAATATCCCACCCAAGCAGGGAAAGTAAAACATGTTTGATTGAACTCTACTTCAGATGAAGGAATAAGAACCAAATAATAACAAAATAGAATGTCTGGGGCAGGGAATAGAGGGGAATTAACACTACATTTTTGTGAATTTGAATTAAACAATAATAAAACTGCCTGATAAAAATCAACAGCAGAAATGGGACTTCTTTGTATACTTTCATTGAAAACAAAATGGTAGTAGACCCTGGGTCGATCAATCACCATGCAGTAGGAAAATCCAAGAACGATCAAACTTTTGGGTGGTCCTCCTGAGAGGAACCTTGTCAGAGCCATCTGACTTTGATCTCTCATTCACAGAAATAGCCTGGAGAAACTTCTCCACCCCACAAAAATAACAAATCTCAGAAGCCACATAATCTGCAGGCCAGAAATCACCTCTGGTGAGAAATCCCCCTTCCAGTGCACCCTGTCGATATTAACTGCTGCGATGCTGGAACAGATGCATTATGGTGAAAACTCAGAGGAATAAAAGCCAAAGCCACAGACCTCAGGGCTTGAGCCAAGGCGGAAGAGGGCAAAAGGGAAGAGAGATCAGTAGCACACCCTGGGTCAGAAGGGGTTTCCTACCTCCAACCTTTAAGGAAACTGATAGGCACAAACAAAAATATAAAACCTGGACGTGAAATTCAACTGTGTTTCCAGTCCTAAGAGCCAAACTTATGGAACATAAATACATCTGTAATACAAATAATTCAGTGTAAAGTATCAAATTCTGTCATTCTTGGTAAAATTCATAAGCAAAACCATTTTAGGGTGACCTTACCCACACAAACGTTAGTGATTTGTGTGCACATGTGCAATATGAGCATAAGAAAATAACTCCAGAGTGAAAGGAAAACAATCTAACAGAGAGCACCTTCCCTCGTCCGTCCCTTCCTAGGGTTGTCCATCTGATGCGTGTCCTTCACAGAAGCAGTACAGAGCTGTGCTTAACCTGAACAACCCAGCTAAAGGAAGAGAAACCCCGCCTTGTTTTCTCTTTTGAGGGCTACATGACTAATGGGTGAGACTCTCATCCAAAGGAGCAGGGAAGGGTGCTCAAGCCTGAGGACATGGCCCTGACTTTGGATTCAGCACCCTGTGACCACTCTTTCTAAATCAACGTACCTCCTACCAAACCACAGTTTTCTCATGGAAAATGGAAAAATGGTGCTGCTATAGTTGGACAGTATCACCTGAAATGTTTGTGCTAACTACCACTGCGATGTCAATGAGTGGGAGGGACCTTTCAGGGGAGCCAGGTCCTGAAGTTCACAGCTGGAGAGCATGACTCCATTAATGGGTCTCAGTTATCATGAGACCAAGCTTGTAAAAGAGGCACGTTCAGTCCCACCTCGCTTTCTCCTCACCAGATATCAACTGTCAATGCTGGACTTTACAGAACCAGGAGCCATGGAAACTTCTAGAAATGACTCATTTGAGATATTGCACTATAAAAGAAAAGAAAATGACTAATCTTGATCCCAATAATCATAAAGCTTAAAAACAAATAATCAGGGGCTGGAGAGATGGCTCAGAGGTTAAGAGCATTGCCTGCTCTTCCAAAGGTCCTGAGTTCAATTCCCAGCAACCACATGGTGGCTTACAACCATCTGTAATGGGGTCTGTTGCCCTCTTCTGGCCTGCAGGTATATACACAGACAGAATATTGTATACATAATAAATAAATAAATATTTTTTTTTAAAAAAACAAATAATCATTGAAATGCCTGGTATATAACAACTTCTCTACAAAAGTAACTATTATCATGATGAGGAATTGGAATTCTCTCTCTCTCTCTCTCTCTCTCTCTCTCTCTCTCTCTTTGTGGTTTTTCGAGACAGGGTTTCTCTGTGGTTTTGGAGCCTGTCCTGGAACTAGCTCTTGTAGACCAGGCTGGTAATTCTCAATGGACTGGGTTAGGAAATACTTTAGTGGGGCACACCTTTGAGCAAGTCTGTGTGCATTTCCAGAGATGATTAAATGATGGAAAGAGACATGTGAATGCGTGAAGCGCCATCCTATGGTCCCAAACTAAATAAGAAGGGAAAAGAGAGAAAGGCAACTGAGTGTTAGCATGCATCTTTCTGCTCCCTGATCTGCCCAGATAAGAGCAAGCCATCACAGGTCCCTGCCACCACAGCCGGAAGATGTTCCTACCATAATGTTCCTGCCATGACAGACAGTACCCTCAGACCACAAGCCAAAACCAACCTTTCCATAAGTTGCTTCTCCTCAAACATTTGATCAAAGAAATGAGAAAACTAACTACATAACTACTAGGCTCCATTGCACATTTAGATGGCAGTCCTACTAGGCCATATTACACACTTCCGTGGCAGTCCTACTAGGCCATACTCCACACTTCCGTGGCAGTCCTACTAGGCCATACTCCACACTTCCGTGGCAGTCCTACTAGGCCATACTCCACACTTTCGTGGCAGTCCTACTAGGCCGTACTCCACACTTCCGTGGCAGTCCTACTAGGCTGTATCCCCACACTTCCGTGGCAGTCCTACTAGGCTGTACTCCACACTTCCGTGGCAGTCCTACTAGACCATATCCCACCACTTCCGTGGCAGTCCTACTAGGCCATATCCCACCACTTCCGTGGCAGTCCTACTGGGCCGTATTCCACACTTCCGTGACAGTACTACTGGGCCGTATTCCACACTTCCGTGGCAGTCCTTCTAGGCTGCAGTCTGCACTGACATGCTATTCCATAGCATGCTCCATCAGAACAGTTTCTTAAAGAGGTCTAAAAAGTCAGGCTTTAGGAAGAAAAATTCCCTTTGAAAGATAGGTGCCTGTAGGGTTTGTTGGCTCTGAGGGCTCTGTACTAGCTGCTTCGTTAGCATGATAACAAGCCCTGCCTTTAAATCAGGTTATGCTCTAAGACATTCTGGTTTAGAACTTCAAAGTAAGACAAGAGACAAAATGCACCTCATAACCCACACTCCTTCCAAACAGCCTGCCATCAGGCACACCCATAATGTCTGAAGCTATGCTGACAAGTTAGGCCTGAGAGAAGGCCTTGCCAGCACTCAGATGACCCCAGGCTAATGTTGGAATCATTACTTCTGCAGCACAAATCCATTTTCTCTACAGTAAGACTGTTGGATAGAACACCCAGTGAACTTCGAATTTCAAATAAAGAATGATTCTTCAGTATAAATATGCTACGTGGAACTTCCTGTGTTTTTGTTGGCTAGAGCTGGCAACCTACCCACAGGTGGGTGGTACTGGCACACAGAATTCTCAAGGGACAGCAATGCTGCCTCCTATTTCTTCACAATTGCCAGGGGGAACCCGTTGTGCAAACTCCCAAGCTCCCAGGCAGATGTCCGACTGTTACACCCTCCCTCCTACATACACACACACTGTAATCCCTCAGACCCTTCTCAGTGATCTGAAAGGCTGTGTGTGTAACCAGGAGCCCAGGTCATTCTTATCAGACAGACACTGGGATAGAAGGGGTTAAATGAAGCCAGCACATAATAAAACTTTACTTGAAGGCAGACAAAACCAAAGCTCAGAACTATTAGCTGGGATTCACACCACATATGTAGCAGGAAGCGGGACCAGGTAACAGTAGCCAAGCTACTGGGGAACACTGAGGAGGCGACAGTGGGCGTGGTCAGGCTGTTCCCCAGGCGCCTGTTAGGGAGCAGGTGCACATATGTCAACCTCACCTTACATTGGGATGGAGGCCACCCTGTGAGTGGAAAGAGGACTAGCATCTTTGATGCTACCTGAGGTCTGCCTCAGAGGGTGTTCCCACCAGGAAATTCTCCTCCTCCTTACAAGTGGCCACAGTGAGGGCAGAACTATGTATGGTGTGTGGGTGGTCTCCCTGTGGTTCCAGGTACTGAAATACATTTTCAACACAGAAGAAAAAATAATAACAAAGCCAAGGCAAGTGGGACACCAGCAAAATCTGCACTGAATGTGATTCTAGAGAAAGCTCCTTCACTGGGCAGATGCTGTGACAGTGTACAAAGAACTCATGGCCATTTCAATCAGTGACACCACTTCACACCTGATTATGACAAGTAAAACCTTACAGGGCCGACTTTGAATGACACACATTCTTCAGACAGCCTAGTCATTTCTGATCCCCTCATCATTTCTGATTACCTCATCCTAATTAGTTCACTGAGCTAGATGTTTGAGGATTTCTGAGCTCTGGATGAGTGAGCTGTGTTCAGGGTGGGGGGCTGGGGGGGGGAGCTGCTCTGCACAGACCCAGACCACTGCATGAACTCTGAATGAGTGAGCTGTGTTCCGGGGGAATGAGGGGTGGGCAGGGGCTGCTCTACACAGATCCAGACTTCTGGATGAGTGAGCTATGTTCTGGGGGAATGGGGGGCAGGAGCTGCTCTACACAGACCCAGACCACTACATGAGCTCTGGATGAGTTAGTCGTGTTCGGGGTGGGGGGTGGAGGGGGGCTGCTCTACACAGACCCAGGCCACTGCTTGAGCTCTGGATGAGTTAGTCGTGTTCGGGGTGGGGAGTGGAGGGGGGCTGCTCTACACAGACCCAGGCCACTGCATGCACAGCCATCACTCACTTGCAATGGCCATCATTTTATAGCTTTAGGATTTGAATTTATATTGTTTATATTTTTATTTTAGTTTTTATCAGAAAAGGATGCAATAAAGATATAGAATAACTAGAAAAATCAGAGAATTCATTCACATATACAGTGTGAGAACCAATGATCGTTCAAATATACTGTAGCATGATCCCTGTGATGATGGCTAATCTTGGTTGCTGCCTGAACTACATCTGTAATCAACTAAAACCCAAACCACTTGATACTCATGTGAGGGGTTTTCTTGATGCAATTATTTGAAGCAGGAAGACCCACTCTAAGTCCAGACCACACCCTCTGGCATCAGCCCACGTCCACGGACATGGAGGAAGGAAGCTTTCCCATCTTGGTGCTTGGCCTCAGTCTCACTGGCAAGTTCATCTATCTTGTGACTGAGGCATTCATTTGATGTGGGAGTGTCATATATCAATCTGTTGATTTCATTGGTTAAGCAATAAAGAAACTGCTTGGCCCTGATAGGTTAAAACATAGGTGGGAGGAGTAAACAGAACAGAATGCTGGGAGGAAAAGGAAGTGAGCTCAGAGAGGCCATGCTCCCCTCTCCTGGGCAGAGGCACGCGATGAAGCAAGCCGCCAGGTCAGACATGCTGAATGTTTCCCGGTAAGACCGGAGCTACACAGTTTATTAGAGATGGGTTGATCGGGATATCAGAATTAGCCAGTAAGGGCTAGAGCTAATGGGCCAAGCAGAATGGGCCAAGCAGTGTTTAAATGAATACAGTTTGTGTGTTGTTATTTCGGGCATAAGCTAGCAGGCGGCCGGGGTGCTGGGGATGCAGCCACGCCGCTCATATTATTACATTCATTCACCTAGATTAGAATCAAGTCTTCACATTCCAATATAGGCTGAAGATCAGCAGCTTCGTAGGAATCTTTCAGGTCTGGAGCACCAGAGCAGGGCTACAGAGAGGTCTAGCATCCTTCCTGTGCTGAACATCTGTGAAGTTCTCATGAGGTTCTCACTCCCTGAGACTGGCACTGTGGACTACAATCACAGGCTAGGAAGCCAGTTTAATGAATTCCGTGTGTGTGTGTGTGTGTGTGTGTGTGTGTGTGTGTGTTTATTGTATTAGTTACGTTCCTTTAAAGAACCTTGACTAATACAACAACCAAAGATGCAAATACTTTGATAAAACTTATATTCTTATGATGAGGGAACATCAGGATTGTCACTAAAAGTACACAGGAAGATTCCTGTCATAAAAATAATCACAAAAGCCAGGCGGTGGTGGCGCATACCTTTAATCCCAGCACTCGTTAGGCAGAGGCAGGCGGATCTCTGGGAGTTCGCAGCCAGCCTGGTCTACAAGAGCTAGTTCCGGGATGGGAACCAAAGCTACAGAGAAACCCTGTCTCGAAGAAAAAAAAAAAAAAGAAAGAAAAAATAATCACAAAATAAAATTACTTCAAGTTAAGGAAGACTATTCTGTCAATTTACAATAGATCTGAGCAAACCACAATGAAACCAGATAATACATAATGTAGGATAGCTGTTCCTCCTAAGACTGTTACTTAGGATCAAAATGTTTATGTATAAGTGAACCTCTTGTCAGTTGCTGGAAACAGTTTCCCTAAAGACATAAAAATGTCTAAGGATTGTATAATACTTCAGAATTTCCATATACATTATTTCTTTTAATCTTCTTAGTAAGAAATCCAAGAATAACAAAAATATTTATGTAAGATGACAGAGCCAATATTAAAATCTAGATCATGTGACATCCAAACCTTTTGCCTACAGATCAGAACCAGGAAGGAATTTGTTGTGATTGATTAATTAAATTTGTACTTATAATTCCTATTCAAAATAAAATATGGTATTTTTAATCAATAGTAAAACTTTTCAAATAAATCCATGTAGGCCAATCCAAATGTGATACAATTCAATTCCATTAAACTGACTTTGCATATGGAAGAGTGTCATTAGCCTTTGGTGAACATAAATTAATCTTTCTAGAATATGAAATGGCAGGGAAAAGCCCATCCAACTGTGGGAGCCTTTATTACCCATACTCTTGGGGGCTGTTCTGTCACAAAGACAGACTGGAATCCCCAGAAGTCTATCTTATGCTGAGGGGGTGATTACAGTCTGTGGAGCAGTTCAAGAAAGGCTTGGACACAGAAGAAAAGCAGCGACCAACGTGCTCTGCAGCTGTATCCATGGTTAGAAGATATGATGGGAGATGCAGAGATGCTGAAGGGTCCAGTTTTTACTCCCTAACCTCCACCCTGTATTCCAGCTGTCCACAATGATCAATACCAGCCAGAGCCCATCACTGCATGCTTGGCAACAACCTGTGAAAGCAGGGTCCACCTAAAGCACAGCAATCCAAACCTTCCTCCTCACTGTCCACTTTTGAAACTGGCCTTGTTAAAGTCCTGACTCACCCCAATGGTGCCTAGACTCCACACCCTCAGATCTTCCTATACTGTGAAGGTCTGTTCCTGTCATGACACCCTGCCCTGTTACCCATGTTGCTTAGCTCCCCTTAGCCAATACCTTGGATGACAGGTGAAGTCATCCTATGTGCTCTCAAACTTTTAACACTCTGTCTCGATCTCCTGAATGTTGGGAATACGGGTGTACTCACCAGGCTGGGTGTTCAATTTTAAGTGTGTTCTCCAGTGGTATTGAAAGGATGCACAGTATCATTCAACCATTGCCACCCCAGGTACATTAAATAATACCTCCCTACTCTCTCCAATCCCCTCACAGACTCAGGCAATGACAACTGTCATTACCATGAGGTTTACTACCCTAGGTACTCACGTATGTGAAACCATACAGTCCTTGTGTTTTAAGACTGATGGATTTCACTTAAAACTGTACCTTTAAGGTTCATTTATGCTGTGGCATGTGTCAGGATATCAATATGTCAGTATATCAATACGTCAGTGATGTGGAATTCCCCTCTGTATGCTGTGAATACCACTGATTAATAAAAAAAACTGGCTTGGGCCTGCACAGAGCAGACTAGAGGTAGGAAGGGAAAACTAAACTGAATGCTGGGAGAAAGAAGGTAGAGTGGCGAGACGCTATGAAGCCACCAGAGGAGAAAGATGCAAGCTGTCAGCCGGAACCTTGCAGGTAGCCCACGAGCCTCATGGTAAAATATAAAATAATAGAAATGGGTTAACCAAAAATAAAAGAACTAGCTAGCAATATGTTTAAGTGATTGGCCAAGCAGTGATTTAAATAATATAGTTTTTGTGTGATTAGTTGGGGAGTCTGGGTGGCTGGGAAACGAAAAAGCGGCCTCCTACAAACATGTTGGGATACGATGAATAGAAGAGTATCCTAGTTTGTTCCCTGTTGCTATGACAGACACCACAACAAAAGATTTGGGAAGGAAAGGATTTATTTTAGGTTACAACTCCAATGTCAAACCCAACATTTAGGGAAGTCAGAGCAGACACTCAATGCCAGGAACCTATATGCAAGGGCTGAAGTAGTCACCATGGAGGAACAATCCCCAAACTGAGACTTCTCTTGGATAACTCTAGACTGTGCCAAGTTGACAGATGATGCTAACTAGGAGGAGGAGCCTCTATAAATATTAAAAAGATTATTATTCTAAAATCCATTAATATAGCTTTAGTCCTTAAATGTACATTTTATTGTGTATATAATAGAAGAGAATAATACATGTAAATTATGAGCTTATCATTTTAGATCCATGATGTCTGAAGATGTAATTTTGTGACATTAGCATCTAAAAGGACTGAAGACAAATGCAATTGAATAGAGTGTTGCATTTTATTGAAGTTAAGACACCGAGCCAAGCTTGTGTTAAAACTAAAAGTTAACACAGAGAAGCTGCCTATAACATGTTACAGAAAAAACAAGGATGGAATGTCAACATTTTCTCCCCACCTCCTCAACAAGAAATGACCATGCATGAAATAGACAAAAAAAGTTGACAGCAATTAGAATAAAAAAAAACATTGGACGAGGACTTGGGGAGGGTAGGGTGTTGTTTAATAGACTCATAGTCTCAGTCTGAGGAGGAGGCCTGGAGGAGTGGGCGGTAATGGCTGGGTGATAGTGTGTATCCTTTCAAGACCTCTCTCTGCATAGCACACCTAAAATTGGGAGGATGAGCCAAGCCCAGTGTGCACACCCATAATCTCAGCATTCAGGAGAATGAGACAGGATGTTAAAAATTTGAGGGTCCCATTAAAGGTTCCATTTTTTTTTTAAAAAAAGCCCTACCCTAAAGAAGAATATTTACACATTTGAAATTTATACTACAGCATCTGATAGCAAAGACTTCTCCAACTTCCTCAGAGTTGACTAGACTTTTGTTTTCTTCTGATTACTATGGACTAGCTCCATGCCAAGAACTGCCCTGGGGTAACTCTTTTCTGTGTCTGCAAAGTTCCGTGCCCACAGGCAGTGACTTTCTAATTTCCCTTATGTGTTTATTAAACACCCTTTCTTTGGTATTTGCGCACAAAAGAAATTTTTTTTCTAACAAAAGGGATAGAAGACAATATCCTCAAGTTCCCTGGAATACAACTGAGTTGCTGAACAGGGGGTCTTGTGACAATGGGAAGAGACACACACACACACCAATGGGAGGTTGGAAATTTCTTTGTCTTCGACTCTATGATCAGAATTTTCAATAAGCACCCAGGGCACAGGTTTCTGACACTCAGAAGGCAGAGGGCTCAGTGCCCGTCCTAGCTCCTTAAGCTTCTTGCTAACTAATCTAACCCAGACTGACACCTGCAAAGGCTGAAGGGTAAGGATGGCTGCTACTATGCTAAGAATTCAATTAGCCTAACGGAACCACAATTACTATCACAGAATTCCCCTGGAAATTGTAAACCTTCAAACAGATTCCAGAATTTCAAAATAATTACAAAATAATCACGCCAAACAGAACCCATCAGTGCATTTGTTACCTACGGCAAGATTGTAGATGCTCTCTACCCTGCCATCTTCCCAGAATTCTCTTTACATTTATTTCTAAAGCTATGATTGCTAACCCTAAAGGATCTGTGTCTATTGTGATAAAATAAAGCAAGCCCAATTATTCCCTGTGATACAAACATGAACCAGGTCTCACTTTTAGTTTATTAAAGTATAGTTACGAGTGTTTTCAAATGAAAACATGCTCTACTTAGAAGCAGGATTTTTATTGCTAAAATTATTCCTTCTTCTCAGTTACCATGTCCATCTATGAAAAAACATCTTTAGGATCGAGCATCCACACAAAAGCATGTAGGAGCATAAAGCCTGCCTCAGCTTCTTCAATAAACATGTGAGGATCTGTGTAAAAGCAGCATCGCTACAGAGGACATCAAGATCGAGCTCTGAAGACTTCTGAAATGATGCAGATCACTAATGTTCAATTATGAAATCTCAAAGGCACTCTGAAGGAAAGTGGAGACCATGCATTTGCCAGTGCTAGCCATACCTCACTCAGGAATGCATCTCCCAATAATGACGCTTTAGAAGATGAAAGCATAGAATGTTTCAAAGACCGACATCCTCAGAAAAGCTTTGAAATCAGAGTAAGACATTCAGGATTAAAGAGGGGGGGGTGAGGTGGGGTGCATGTGTAAGCCATTCCTCTCTTTCTGTCTCTGCTGCCATGGTGTTCAAGCTACTACAAGGTTTCTGCACACAGCCTTCTGCCAGGACCCTCCACTGACTGTCACTCTGATCGCGACAATTCATTCACAATCCTGTAGTTATGGATCTCTTAGAAATGCAAATCAGATGGTGTCATCCCACAGCCTGAAACCTTCTGATAACGTCCCATTGTTCTTGGGATAAAGCTCAAAATCCCTAATCAGAACAAGTCCAAAAGTGGGACTAAGCCACTGTGTTAGAAGTCAAGATAATGGGTACTCTAGGTAGGTGACTAGGGGAAGAAGCAGCTTTCTAGGTTGCTAGAAATATTCTAATTCTTAGTTCAAGCGCCTGTAAATCAAATGTGGACACTTTGTGAAATAGCTAAAGTGCATGTTTAAGAAAGGGGATTTTTGTCTGTATACATGTTATGCTTCCATACAAATGTGAAACAAAAATGTGAGAACAAAAACTAATGAATTCTGCAAACAAATGAAACAGCAAAAAATAACATCTTCACACATGAGCTTGTGGAAAGGGTCCCAGCACGCATCTGTCTCTCAGATCATCTCTACTCTCCTGCCACTTCTCTCCCTTCCTCTCACACACTGCGAGCAGCAGCGCGGCTGTCATTCGGATTTCAAACAGAGCACAAAGACTCATCTTTTAATACATGAGCTCCAATAGACATTATCTCATCATAAATATGAAAGAGGACGTGTCCCATTGATTTTTGGTACATGATTACAACAGAAACTATTATAGCTCACACAAACCATTCCAGATAATGACTTCTCATTCAGTTTTAATATTTAACTTCCAGGAAAAAAATTATACAAATGATTAAATATCCTATTGCATGTTCACCTCCAATTTCACTATGGAATGCGGTCCATTATTTTTCATTTACAGGGTATCACTTAGGCAGAAATATCACAGTATGGTTTAGAAAGAGTATAGGTTTTCATCCATTATCAACAAATCTATCAGCAAAGAGAAGGACGATTTTGTGACGAGAAGGTTCGAGAGGACTCTGCCCTACACGTGTTGTTTAAGAGCGACAGTTCTGACAGGGGAGCAGATGCTGGGGGAAACCCCTTGAATACGCACAGCTAATGATGCTCTGCCTCATCATTAAGCCTTCTCACTTGAGTAGCCCAGACAGGATGCGCCACAGCAACAGCTTTGGAAGGTGCCGCTGCTTTCATCTGCATACTGCACTGGAGCATAGGACATCTGAAGTGAGAACAGTAGGCCACATTAGTGGTGCTGATCAGAAGAGGGGCCTCTCATTGCTCACAGCTTCCCCGGGAACCACGATTTCAGCAGAGAAGGATTTTACTGCGGCAGCTAGTCAGTTGGAGGAGCCATCGAACTTGGTTTTCATCTTATCACCTCATTTGGCAGTTGGCTTTAGTATGAATCCAGGGATATGCCTCCCACGACTTTTGCAGAGGATTAGGGTGGACAATCTATAGAACTCAGGTGTGAATTTAAGGGGTGTGGTGATGGCTATTAACAGCAAACATTTTCTGAATGATAGACCCCATGGAAGACTCTGGGCTTAACACACTGAGACAGTCTAGAGTGCTCCAGGAAGAGCAGGGTGTCCAGGCAGAACTCCACGCCCTGCATATCTGACCAGAACACCAAACCATATATTTGTCACCAAGTGTGTCACTCCCTCTTTATCTTATTTCCTTCTTGAGCAAAACAGAGATAATAACAACTTCACAGAATCCTGTGAGAATAGAAGCAGAGCTGATGACAAAGAAATCACTACATATGTACTTGGAAAGGGTTCGGCTGCCACATCATCAGGCAGCATGCTGCTTCCACAGGATCCCTACAGCAAGACCAGCACATGCAGAGCTCTCCAGATAACACCTGAGCCAGAAAAATGGCTCAGCAGGTAAAGGTGCCTGCCATCAAGTCTGGTGAGCTGAGTTTGATTCCCGAAATCAACATGGTGAACAGAGGGATGTACTCTTGTAGGTTTCCTCTGACCTACACACACACACACACACATGCACACATACATGTGTTCACACAACACATATATACGCACATACACACATAAAATAAATAAATGTAATTTTGCAAAGGGAAAACAACGCCCTGTTAACAGTAACAGAGCAGTGACTAGAGAACTGGAAATGCAAGGCTTTGGGAGCCACATCTGTGCTAGAGTGTGTTCGCCATGCACACCAATGCTGCAGTTACTCACTATGCTGAACAAAGCAGGAGTCACACACTATGTGGAACAATGCCACAATTACACACTAAGATTGCCAATGTGAAACTTTGTATGATAGTCCTCAAGACCATCTTTGGTAGTTCCATTCTGTGCAGAGTTGATGAGAGCACACTGTTAGAATAGGTCAGTAAGAAACCATAAATTAGGACAAGATGGCTTTTTAAAAAGTCTTATCCTGGGCTGGAGAGATTGTTCAATAGTTATCTTAACAGACTAGGTTCAATTCCCAGCACCCACATGAAGGCTCAAAACTGTTTGTAACTCTAATTTCAGGGGAACTACCACCTTCTTCTGGCCTCTGTGTGGCACACAGATATATATGCAGGCAAAAACACCCATAACTATAACATAAAGTCATATTTTAAAAAGTTTTATTCTAATAGGATAATATTAATAAGGAATTATACTGCAGATAAAAATAAAACACATATAATTTACTTTATGAAACATTTTTCTATTCAGTCATTTTCACGGTAAGATCATTTAAGCATATTTGAGTTAGCCATTCTCTTCCAAAGTGGGATAAGACCTAACTGAACTTAGAAAGAGGAACTGAATTTTTAGCTCTCTGATTTCAGATGCCAAAGAAAAGAATCATGTGGACAATGGTCAGTCACTTCAGAGTTACAGAAATTAGCCTGCTCTTAAGGAGACCATAAGGGAAGCCTAAGGAAGACGTCACTCACAGAAAGACCACCAATCATCTATTGCAAACAGGCTCATTATGGACCAATGTCCTCACCAGATCCTCACCAGAGAGAGTGAGAAGTCCCTGGGGAAGGGAAGAAGTCCTCAACATTATGAGGAGAGGAGGAGAGGAGAAGAGGGAGGAACATAAATAGGTAGAGTTCTAGTAAATATCATTTGAGACCACTCTATGAAGCGGTGGCTGAATGTCCCTGAAGTCCCAGGGTCACAGCTTTAGACAGGAAAGGTTTCCTTTGGGAACTCTACCTGAGAGAGCATTCACCCTGGGGGACTTCCCGCCCTATCTCACGGCTCAGTAATAGCAGCTTCACTCTTCATCAAAGTGCACAGGAACCCAAGCAATTGCACGAAACCTGAAAAGGAGTCTGGTGAGTTCAAAATCACCGACAAAACTCAACTCATCACTACTGATCTAAAATATTATTTGCCAGTAAAATTATTAAGTTGCAAAGGTATGTGTTTTACATTAAATGGTCACATACAAATGTTGTACTTTAAATGTGTCTTTACCAAGATTTTCTTAGGTGTTCTCTCTCACACCATTTCCAAGTTTTACATGACAATTTTAGAAAAAAAAAAAAAAGGCTATCATCAGTTCATCAACATCTGCAAGTTCCCCCTTTCTGTCAGTGACCAAATGATCTTTTCCCCCACTTCCTCCATTCTTTCCCTCCTTCTCCCATCCTTCCTCCCTGCCTCCCCTTTTCTTTGACACAGGGTATTGCTATAGAGTCCATGTTGGCCTGGAATTTACCGTGTAATCCAGGTTGATCCTGAATTGATGACAACTGCCCTGCCTCTATCCTCCGAGTGCTAGCATTGCAGTGGTGCACCACCACACCCGGCCTAATTTGTGTGCACTGGCATTAGTGGTGCTGGAGATCAAGCTGTGAACAGCAACAAATCAGAAGCAGCCACAGAGAGGGGGAAACGAGCCAAGTGCCCACCCACTATGCCATGAGTAAAAGGTAGATTAACATAACTGAACATGGTTTAGTTGCACCCACATCAAGTAGCTTACAGCACTTGTAAGTGTAGCTGCAAGGGTCAGATGTGCTCTTCTGGCATGCATAAGCACCTGCACACCTGTGAGTTGTATAGCAGTTTCCTCTGAGGTTTAAACCTGCCACCTTGTAGGAAAACTTCTTAACACATAGGATGTAAACCAGCAATGCATAGGATGAAATCCCAGCAATCAGGAGGTAGATGCAAGCTGATTTCACTGAGATTGAGGCCAGCCTGGACCACAGAGTTAGTTCCACGACAGCCAGAGCTACACAGGAAAACTCTTTCTCGAAAAACAACAAACAAAACAAAGACACATGCTGTAAAAGGAAAGTGAAACAATATGGTGTTTTAAGAGATTATGTTGCCGGGCGGTGGTGGTGCACACCTTTAATCCCAGCACTCGG
Source organism: Microtus ochrogaster (assembly GCF_000317375.1). NCBI lineage: Eukaryota > Metazoa > Chordata > Mammalia > Rodentia > Cricetidae > Microtus > Microtus ochrogaster. The sequence goes on from NC_022018.1 coordinate 35,191,288, forward strand.
GAGGCAGAGGCAGGTGGATCTCTGTGAGTTCGAG
>NC_022018.1:35191756-35241481 GCF_000317375.1 Microtus ochrogaster
ACACACACACACACACACACACACACACACACACACACACACACACACACACGCGCGGCTGAAGCCCAGCTCAGCTGCCTAGAAGAGGTCCACCCCAGGGAGCCACCTGTGAAGAATACTCCATAGTGCACTGAACTGTCTGCACGTTGTACAGGATCCTCTAGATTTTTAGGTTTTGTGAGCTGCTAAACATGCTAGGATGGGTTTGGCAATACAACTGTCTTGGAGTCATTTCTGCTCCTATAAGTAACCCCGATAAAAGTCATTCATTCACCAAGCGCGACACTGGTGGCATCCATTTTTGTTCTGTTCTAGCTCTCTGTCTGGGATAAGTAGAATGTGCATATCACATCTCCCCAGGAGCCTGTCACACAACACAGTGATAAAGTCATGCTCTCTCTCTCTCTCTCTCTCTCTCTCTCTCTCTCACACACACACACACACACACACACACACACAGAGAGTTAAAAAAAATTCTAAAAAAAAAAAGAGCAAAGCGAAAAAGCTATTATAAACACACCTGGTTGAGAAGGCAGGTGGTATGCATATCGAGTTCATGAGAGCAGTCAGTTCCAGAAGACAAGGAGGATGAATGGACTACTAAGTAAGGAACTTGGATTTATCTGGGCTTTATTTTTTGAAAAAAATTTCAAAACATGTGATAAAATTAAAATTTCCTAATTCTCTAAAAAAATCTAGCAGTAATTTTCTATTTTCCCAAACTAAAGTGGCAAATGTATGCTTCAGTATAAAAATGAAGATAATGTTGACCCCTAGGAATGTAGGGGAGTTGTTATGCCCACAGAATCTAAAAGTGAAAGGCTCCTCAAACATCTCTTTATGGCAAATCTCTTACTTAAAGGAGCAGGCTTCACCAAGAGTGTCACTCCAGCTTCCTTAAAGAGCATAACATGATTTAGTAAGTTTTAAAAATGTAATGTGCTAACATGTTCTTTCTCCTGTGTCACACGAAGAATTAAATGGTAAATGTTTGGGGGGGGGAGCTGGTGTGATGGCTCAGTGTGGAAAGGCTCCTGGGGGGGGGGCTGGTGTGATGACTCAGTGTGGAAAGGCTCTTGCCACCAGACAACCTGAGTACCAGCCCTCAGAGCCACAAGGTAGAAGAAAAAACCAACTGCTGTAAGTTGCATCCAGACCTCCACAGAGAAGCTATAATGCCGCTAAGTGTATGACCATTCATGATGATTAACCCCAAATTCTAGGGTAAGAAAAAATCATTTTGCTTAAACATAGTAATTGGTCTTTTTTTTTAAAAAAAAAAAACCTAACTGAAAATATTTTTTAAATGGATCAAATAATTGAGGCAAGTGATATACTAAATAAGCAAATGCATCGCCCTGCTGACCAAATAACCTTTTGGATGGTATGCTGCAGATAAAGAGCCCATGAACTGACAACATCTCTAACCATTTCACTCTCACGTTCACTAAAATGCACTTAGCACTCAGTGATAGGTCCGAAATTTAAAGCCTGTTCCTTCTGTGTTCAGTCACAGCACTTAGACACTTACTTCAACAAGGACCATCCCACTAGCATGGACGAAAGCTGAGAAGGAGTTAAGTGCTGCTCTAAGAAGAACACCCAAGCTTTTGTATCCCGTCTCCCGTTCCTTCAGTACTAGGTCATCGGTTGTAATAACTACGGTAAGGTGTTGAGTGCTCAGTCCCTGCCTGGCCCAGTGATCAGCACCTTGTGCAGATTTCAGTTTGTCTACTTCCACTAATTCTGAAGCTAGTTCTGTTTAGGATCTTCATTTTGCAGAATAGACAGAAATGAAACAGATGAGAAATGTCTTGTTCCAAGTCATACACAGGAGAAAAAATTTTAACTGACAATGGAATGCAGGTATTCAACAACCAGATAATCTATACAGACAGAATGCCTATGAACACTATAGCTAAGTGGGATTCTATCTAGACCAACAACAAAGAATGCAACGAGGCAAAGCAAACACACTACAAATTTACACCTACATCCCATAGACATTCGTCCCCAACTCTTGATCACAGCTCATTAAAGAACATTTAGTGGGTGTCAGATCCAAACAAAATATACCAACAAACATTTAGTTACAGACTGGAAACAAACTGAGCTCTATCATGTCCTTGGTCTGAGACAAGCAGAAAGCCAGAGAATATTTCACGGCAGCTGCTGGCTATGAATGCAGTTGGTGCTGTGGCTTCAATGAATCACGATTATCTGATTGACTTTGGTCACAATCCCAAAGAACTCGGCATTATTAAGGTGCCCTAATGCACTCTTTTGTAATGCCAAGTCAGAAATATAAACGATCAAAACTGACGCAGCACAGAGAGCTGCAAATTTGGGCTCATTCCAGACCCACCTACAGGGCAATGCCACTCTGCCTTCAGCAGCTGTTTCTACTCACCTGTGGTGAGACAGGTGCAACACAAAAGGAGCCCTCGACTCTGCACCTGCTCCAACCCAGCCCAGGTCCTCCGTAAGCGTGAGCTTTGTCAGCCTGTCACAGGAGCAGATGGTCAGGGGAAGACCCAGGACTCTCTCGTCCACTTGACTTTTCTTCAGTTTAATTCACTCAATTTAACCAATCTTAAGGAACTCCATTCACGGGTGCTTAAAGCAATCGCTCCAACCAAGCTGGACTCCTCCAGGAAAGCCCGGATGGAGAGCACTGCAGCAAGTCTAACCAGGCCAAAGGGCAATGGACATAGAGCATGAAGTTAACAAACAAAACAACAAGAAAAAACTCAAAGGGGCTTGTGAGTACTCACACCTGGAGTCTTTGCACTGGGAAAGTTAAGGCAGGAAGATGGAGAGTTCAAGACTAGCTTAGACTACACAGAAAATATTAGATTATATGTAATGATCTTGAGAGCTTGGACATATTTAACGGATACACAAAAACCAGCCTCAAGTCACCTCAGTGCATAAGAGGCGGGAGACAAATGAAAACAGCATCTCTGAGGATGCTATAGCAATTCTGAACTAAATTTAACACAGGAAAAATATGAGCAAAGAAGAAGATCCACACATGCACATAAGAAATAGACATAGCAAGCCACAAAAGAGTTGACATGAAGAGAGAAGAAGGCTGGCTCATCACACGATATGGGTAGGTCTCTTATTTCCAGTTAGGTGGCGGCATGTACACACACCTGCTACTAATGAGTGACCTTCTTGCAGCTCAATCCAAAAGCTTCTGGTTTCAGATTGTTTGGTTTAAGATCATTGATGCCTTAATGAGAAGGATCAAGAAATATGGAAGCAATGAGAAGACTCGGAAGGTACAATTCCAAGTTCAGAATCAACCCAGGCAGGCAGGAAGGAAGGAAGGAAGGAAGGAAGGAAGGAAGGAAGGAAGGAAGGAAGGAAGGAAGGAAGGAAGGAAGGAAGGAAGGCCGGCCTGTGGACTGAGATTTCTACCTTGATTTCATCTCATTCCTAATCCTGTAGAAAACTCATTCCAACATTCAATATGATCAAACCATTCAACCCAGAAGCCACATTGTATCTAGATAAACAACACAAGAGAGTGAAAATTCCAGTTATCCCACATCAATTAAAGGATATTTATGAATATTAATGTAATAAACCTTGTATATAAGTATCTTCTAAGTCCCTATTTTCAATTTCTTGGGATATGAGAGACAGCTATTGTTACTTGTGAAATTTAGTATAGGTAGTATGATTGTGAGCTGGCTCCACCTACACACCTTCCACAGGAGCCTACCTAGTATGTATGAAGGATAGAAAGCTTCCAGTGGAAGCTGGATGGAAAAGTGTCCTGGAGCCCCAGGTTTGAGACTCAATTCACTTCTATAAGGGTTGTCTTCCCACCTGCTACAACGCAGTCAAGATGAACATGCTCAGCTACAGGACGACAGACATCCTTATCCACAGACAGAAGGGAAAATCTTAAGGTGACTTCACAGGAATTTTGGGCTTTGCTGCGCATACAAAGAAGGAAAATGATCATGTAGCATATAAAAGCTTCGACACAAAAGAAAAAACAACTCAAAAGCCTAGAAACTAATTCCCATCAATATTAAATGTGATTATTTTTCTAAAAAGATATTCTTTTCCAGGTGTTTAAATGCTGTTAATTTTAAAAGATCATACCCTTAAAAACACAAAAAGACAAGAATATTGGGATTTAATCATTAAATACTCCATACATGCACCAAAAAACCACACTGTACCCTATAAATACAAAATTATTAAGTGACGAGGAAAATAACAACCCACTAGGAATTAAATGACAGGAAAACTAAGTATGAAACTGAGAATCAATCTACTCCAAGACCCAGTGGTACCACTCTTGGGCATTTACTGAAAGGATGCTCAGTCATACCACAAGAACACTTGCTCAGCTATGTTCATAGCTGCATTATTTATAATTGCCAGAACCTGGAAACAACCTATATATCCCTCAAGTAAAGAATGGATAAAGAAAATGTGATACATTTATATAATGGACTATTACTCAGCTGTTAAAAACAATGACATCAGGGAACTTGAAGACAAATGGATAGAACCAGAAAAAACTCATCCCGTGTGAGTATCCCAGACCCAGAAAGACAATCATGGTATATACTCACGCATAACTAAAAATCAGCTTTAGTAAAGGATAACCATGCTACAATCCACACACCCAAAGAGGCTAGTTAACAAGAAGGGCTCAAGGCAGAGGGGGAGATACTTGGATCTCCCTGGGAAGGGGAAATAGAAGAGATTTTGTGGGTGGACTGGGGATGGTTGGGGATGAAACATGAAGGATAAGGTTAGGGGCAGGGGTGGAGCGGGGGAATACTAAAAGAGATTGCTGGGAAGATGGGCATTTCAGGGTCAGGTAAAAACTTGGTGCAAGGGAAACCCCCTGGAATCTACAAGGATGACCCCTGCCTGCTAAGACTCCTAGTAATAAGGGATCCATCGCCTGAACTGGCCATCTCCTGTGACCAGGCAAGACGGCTATTGGAAGGACTGGGACATCAACCCAGTCACATAATTTTTAACCTACATACAGTCTGTCCTGACTCTGAGATGTGCTGGGGTAAGGGTAGCATAGAGACTGTGGGAGTGGCCAACCAATGACTGGTCAGACCCATGTCACCAGAGTGAGACCACCTTGACATAGTCTGGAGGGCCAGGACCCACACGTTAGATGGACTAGAGATCTAGGATAGAACCAAACCCAACTGGAGAAAATTGGGGAAAAAATTTCTAATATAACAATATTCTGCTAAACTCATAGATTGATTCCAGTAGTCATCAGCGAGGTTTCATCCAGCAACTGAAAGACACGATGCAGACCCACAGCTAAGTTAAGACAAGCTCAAGGAATCCTGCTGAAAAGAGGGAGGAAGGATTGCAGGAGCCAGGGCGTCAAGAATGTCACAAGAAAACACACAGAATCAAGTAATCAGGGCTCACAGGCGCTCACAGAGACTGAACCAACAACCAGGGAGCCTGGATGGGAATGACCTAGGCAGACTGCATTTTTGTTACAGTTGTGTAGCTTGGTTCTCTCACAGGACTGCTAACAGTGGGAACAGGGGCTGTCTCTGACTCTTTTGCTGGCTTTTGGTTACCTATTCCTCATACTGGCTGCCTTGCCCAGCCTTAATATAATGGGAGGGGCTTAGTCTACTACAACTTGCTGTGCCATGTTTGGTTGATATCCATGGGAGGCCTGCTCTTTTCTGAATAAAAATGGAAAAGTCGTTTGAGGCATCCAGGGGACAGAAGGAAGGTTGGGGAGAGGGACTGGGAGGAAGAAGGGAGGGGAAACTTCAGTCAGGATGTAAAATAAATAAATATTTTTTTAAAACGAGAAGGAAAATTATGATGATAAAGGCAACATGAAAATGAAAATCCAGACATGTGGATTTCTACAAACTTGATGGTTTTCATAATGGTTTTATTCATAAATACCCAAAAAATGGCAAAAAAAAAACACCCTAAGCACCTCAAACGATTAATAAATCATGGTACATACCTCAAATGTAATACCACTCAAACATGAAAAGAAATAAATGAGTGAAAATATGAGTGAATCTCAACTACATTATGCTAAATGAAAAAAGCCAGAAGGAAAGGACTCGAGGTAAAGAGAAAAACATCTATTTCTGTTGTCTTCTTGGATTTTCAGATTGGACCCTGTAAATGAGACTAACAAAATAAGCAGCAAAAAAGAAATATAAACAAACTTATTTAGTACAACACAAGAGGATTTCCTTATAAAGTCAAAGATCTCCATTAGGAAATAAAGCAGTACAGAAGTGTTTCAACCTGCATGTGTCTATACTAGGTTAGTGGAAGACTGTGAGGAAGGGTGACAAGGGGCTGAAGCTTAGACAACAGCACCTGAGGAAAGCTAGGCAGGCCTGTCCTGTCCATGCAGACTGTTAGGTGGCCCTCAGCAGCTGCGGATAAGGACATACCTTTCCACCGGATATGTGGAGAGCATTTCTAAGGTGACACCCCTGTATGAAGGTCACAATAGTCATTTCTCACATTCCTTCAATCTAAAAGAAAGGCATATATACTCAGGGACCACATCTGGGGGGAGCACATTCTGAACCTCAGCAGGCACCATTCTGGATAATTCCATTCATCTGCCATCTAGAAAAGACAACAGCCAGAACAGAGAAGCAATCCTTGCCTTCCAGATCTTGCACTGAGAGGAGAATCTGGGCTCCAAGGAAGAAGAATGGCATTTTTACAGGCAAGCCAACAGCTCTGGACCTGGACTATTTTGAAGCTACAGCATTGAAAAACAATATATTTTGAAGTGTGTGAATATTAGAAAATAGAACTCCCTTGGATGTAGAAGAAAAAGATTTGAAATTATATAAAAGTGAATGTAAAACTATAAACAAAAAAAAAGGCAGGCAGACAGACAGGAGGGAAGGGAGGAAGGGAATGAGGGAGGGAGGGAGAAAAGAAAGAAAGGAAGATGGGCAGGTGCTGGTAGATATTAAAGGCATTTTATAGCCAGGAATTTCAGGGGTGAATGGAGCACAAAGAGAAAAAGTGAAATAATATAGTTGTTTACCAGTAAGCCCCCAAAGAAGAAACTAAAAAGCCACAAGGTTAATAATTAATAAGAAAGTGCAATCAAGTTCTAGATAAATATAGCAAAATCAATAGCTTTCCCATTTATAAATGATCAAGTTAAAAAATAAAACAAGAGCCCATTCACAGCTGAGCTGAAAGTAAGTTCGATGACAAATGAACAGAATTCAGGATACAAATCGAAAGTCTATGCATTGATATAGCAAAGGTAAGAAATATATGCTCTGGACACCATAAATCACCCTGTGTCATGAAATGTCACACTAGACTTATCTCTCACTATCATCTTAGAACTTGAAAGAAATGCAAAGTCTCACGCTTTACTCCAGAGGCTCTGGCAAAGGAACCTGAGAATAGCCTCCAAATCTCTCTTTGTAACACATGGTGACTGGGATGTTCAAAAATCAAGAGGTAGAAAATGTCAGCCACCCACAAAGAATCACTTGTATGCTTATAAACAGGCATGTCAAAAGGGCAACACATTAGCTATGCAAAAGATTGTCCCTCTCTAAGTACGAACTACAGTGTCATCTTGGAATAAGCTCCGGTGACAAGGAGTTAAGTGCAAGAATAGTTGTGGGGGGAAAAAGGCACCTCCTTGGTGACTGGTCTCATCCTCAACCCCTTGCTAAGAAGTCCCAGAAACCCAACCACAAAGTTCCCTGTCATTTCTCTTCTAATGTAATTGGTTGTTTTTGCTCTTTACTCTTAGTTCTTTGGGGGCCCGCCACTCAGCTCCCAAATAAATTACATGGAGTCTTATTATTACTTATAAATGGGAACTAGCTCTTGTAGTCCAGGCTGGCCTCGAACTCGCAGACAGCCGCCTGCCTCTGCCTCCCGAGTGCTGGGATTAAAGGCGTGCGCCACCACCGCCCGGCTAGCCAGTTTTTCTTACACTATCCCACCTACCTTTCCCTCTAGACTTTAATCTTTAACCTATATACCTTTCCTTACTTCTTACTCTGTGGCATGCTGTGTAGCTGGGTGGCTGGCTCCCAATGGCCTCCTCCTTCTCTCATTCCCAGATCTCTCTTCCCAGATTTCTCTTATTATTTATTGTCTCAGCCTCCCAGCCCCACCAATCCTTTCTCCTGCCTTGCTACTGGCCTTTCAGCTTTTTATTAGACAAGTCAGGCGTTTTAGACAGGCAAAGTAACACAGCTTCACAGAGTTAAACAAATGCAACATAAAACAATGCAACACATCTTTGCATCATTAAACAAATATTCCACAGCATAAACAAATGTAACACATCTTAATTCAATATTCCACAATAACCTAATGAATATGCAAATGTGCATAAAACAACAATAATAAACATTACCCCTCCCCTTACTGGAACTATTCCATAAAACCTCTTCCCTTTATAACACAGAAATCAATTATTTGAATTTTGGGTAATCCACTTCCAAATGTGTTTTTGAACTTAAACTATACATAAAATCAAGAGACTAATTACACATGAGGCATAAGTCATAGAGAAATATACAAATAATTAAAAAGACATAAAGTATATTGTATTCTTATTATAAAATATGTATGATGACATATTAAGGAATTTTGGTTACATGCTCACATATAATCCGAAAACTACAGAGACTATGGCAAGAGGACAACTGAGAGCTTGGGGTTTGTCTGAGCAAACCCTGTATCAAGCAAAAATAAATGAATAAATCCTTAGTATAAAGTATGGAGGACTACATACTATTAGCTCATATTCACAGTCTGAATGTTCTGGAGCCCTTGGAAACTGCTCGTGTTGATTCCTAAGAAAATCTCTTACAGAAATGTCAGGAAAATCAACTCTGCTCTTCTATGTCTATGGTGTAGAAAACACAGGTTATTTACAGAAAATGTTGATCATTTAGTGGTTAAAGCCTCAAACTTTAAGGCACTGAAAACCTCTACCATGGTAAACAAAACATGGTTCCCTAACAGGATGAAAATAAGTCAGGCCATTCTCTCCCCACACCCAGTGAACACAAAAATAGGGGGTGGGGAACAGCCCTCAAGAGAGAGAGAAGATGAAGAAAGCTTGTAAATAGAATGTTAGCCTGCAGCTATCAACACTCTGCACTATAGGGTAGAAACCTGCCACTCAGAGAAACCCTTCACTGACAATAAGAAAGGGTTCTGTCTATATAAAAAAAGAAAATTTGGCCAAGATCATATTTAAATGGGTCAAATTCTGGGGTTCAGAACTATTCCAGGATATGTATGTCAGATGCTGACTAGAAGAAGAGCCAAAAGTTGGGGACCAGGAAGTGGATTTTAGAAGAGGGAGGTGCCGAGAGGTCTGGGAAGCCCGGAGGGAGAAGAAGGGTTTGTTGCTATCAAGTGTCAGAGACAAAGAAGGGATAATTTTCAATATACCAGTAAGTGATAGGGACAGGTAAGCCTAATCCTAGGTAAACATCTTGTCTTGTGGGTTATTCTTTCAATCTCTGGTTCTTCAATTGTCAAAGGGTGAGCAACGATTACTGCAAACAGTTGTTTTCAAAGTTAAACAGCACGGAAGTTGTTAAAGTGGCTGATGCATCAACAAATGGTAAATTATTTACTATGACTTCTTTTAAACCATGAAGGAGCAGTTAAGGAGGTGAGCTCTACTTATGATCATGGAAGATCAACTCTTCCTAATATGACGCTCAATCAAGACCATCTTTCCCCCTTTTAAGACCACGGCTTTAAGGGTGTACAGGGGTTCTGAGTCACAGGAATGAACCACCCGATTCAGTTCTAAGCCGATGTATGTTCATCATTCGTTCCTGTGACTCAGAATAGATCCATCTTCATATGCATGCCATGATGGTGAGCTAAAAAGATGGATGGATTTAGTGCTTGAAACAGTTGTGAACAATAGTGCTGTTCAGAGGCACAAGAATAGGATGGATTCCGTGCAGGTGAGCACTGAAGGGCTGTCACAGAAAGCCTTCGGGCAACCAAGGAGAAACTCATTAGAAAAACACATAATCAAGACATTTGGCTTTGTTGCTTTGTTATCTTAGTTATCTAATTTAATGGGTTCCAACTCCATTCCACTAACAAAATTCCCTACATGGGATCCACATAAAAACATCTCACAGTCTATTTGAGGTGATAAAATACAGCACCAGTAACTACAATGCAACACAGAAAAGGTAAATTCATCACAGGGTGTGGAGAGGACTCGGAACAGGGTCTGCCCCACAACAGTTACAGCAATTTGAACTAAGTGTGAACGAAGGACACAGAGGCAGCAAAGACTCCGACCTTGGTAGGAAACGTCTACATGGATGACCCTGACAGGAACAACAGAAAGTCGAACAGTCAAGGCGAAGGCTGGTGAAGGAGACTACACGGGTTCCTTCCAAATCTGAGGAGGAAGGGTATCACCATACAAAGCTACCTACAGGTGCAGTGGACTATATAAGGACCGAGTCAAAACAAGACAAATGATAGGTTCAGATTATAGAAGAAAAACATTCAATTGAGAGTGATCTCAACGCACAGGCTTAAAACAAGAACCAAGTCATGACTCATGTATGGACAGGGAACAGTAAGAAATGGACATAGAACTGAGTCATAAGCAGGTGCTCTGGGTTCACACTGAGCTACAGCTGAAGAAACAGGATCAGGGCAGCCTGAGTAAGGCACAGTCAGTCTGCGGCACAGGTTTCAGCCCTAGGGCAGCCAGTTCAGGCTGGGCCGCTACTAGCTAGAGAGATCCCCGTTCAGTCAACTGAGCCCGAGGACACCTGAAAATTGTGTGACAATGGGACAAGGGAGTAAAGATAAAGAGGGTTCTGAAAGGGCTCAGGCACACCCTCAAGGCAGCAGGCTAAAAACTCCCCCAAGTCTTGGGTTTTGGATTGTAGAGCTACATACAGGACACTCCAAGTTTGGTCTGGGCCAGAATAACGATCCTATTCAAACACTGGGGTGTCCTTATACCTCTCACTTACGGGTTGATTATGAAACTTTTTGTTCTCCATTTAACGGCACTGCCTGCCATAAAGCTCCTGTAGCCACGCTGGTCTTCCTATCACGTGGCTATTCAGGCCACAAGGTAAACACCTGATTCTCAGGAATTCACAGCAGTCACGCCCTCGTGTTCTGCAACAAAGCTGTAGGAGGCTGACTTGCACTTCATCACTCTGTCTTCCAGTACCTTGCACAGAAAGTATGTTAGGTAAATGTGTTCACTGACCTGAGAGCACTGACTTCTTGAGCTGATAGGGCTAACATACTGTACTAGTTTGCTCTCTGTCACTGTGATGGAACAATGACCTTTCAAAAGGAGATTGGGGAAGAAAGGGTTGATTTGGCTTTGGCTTCCATCATTAGTGAAGTCAGGGCAGGAGTTCAAGCTAGAACTGAAAGAAAAACCAGGAGGAATGCTGCCTACTGGCTGCCCCCAGGTTCACATTCAACTGTCTATTTTTTTATTTTTATTGAGCTCTACATTTTTCTCTAGTCCTCTCCCTGCCTCTCCCCTCCCCTTCAACCCTCTCCCATGGTCCCCATGCTCCCAATTTACTCAGGAGATCTTGTCTTTTTCTAGCCATGTAGATTAGATCCATGGTTGTCTAGGTTCTCTGGGATTGTGATTTGTAGGCTGGTTTTCTTTGCTTCATGTTTAAAAACCACTTATGAGTGAGTACATATGATAATTACCTTTTTGGGTTTAAGTTACCTCACTCAATATGATGTTTTCTACCTCTATCTATTTGCCTGCAAATTTCAAGATGTCATTATTTTTTCTGCTGTGTAGTACTCCATTGTGTACATGTACCACATTTTCCTTATCCATTTAGGTTGCTTCTAGGTTCTGGCTATAACAAACAATGCTGCTATGAACATAGTTGAGCACATATCTTTGTGGCACAACTGGGCATACAGTGGATATATACCCAAAAGTGATACTGGTGAGTCTTGAGGAAGGTTGTTTCCTAATTTTCTGAAAAATCGCCATACTGATATCTAAAGGGGCTGTACCAGCTTGCACCCCCACCAGCAATGCAGGAGTGTTCCCTTTACCCCACAACCTCTCCAGCATAATTTGTCATCAGTGTTTTTGATCTTAGCCATTCTTACAGGTGTAAGGAAGATAGAATCAACTGCCTTTCTTAAACACCCCAGGTTTACCTGCTAGTGGATGGCACCACTCACTGTAGGAGGAGGGCCCACTTGTTTGTCCTGGCCACGTGGATAGCTTAACCCCTAAATAACCACACAAAACTGTATTAATTAAATCACTGCTTGGCCCATTAGCTCTAGTTTCTTATTGACTAACTCTTACATTAAGTTAACCCATTTCTTTTCTTTTTTTTTTTTTAAGTTAACCCATTTCTATTAATCTATGTATTGCGGCATGGCAGTAGTTTTCCAGGTAAAATTCCCAGCATCTGTTTCTGGCGGCTCCATGGCATCTCTCTGACTCTGCTTTCTTTCTCCCAGAATTCAGTTCCATCTTCCCCACCTACCTAAGTTCTGCCCTATCAACAGGCCAAGGCTGTTTCTTTATTCATAAATGAAAGCAACATATAGACAAAAGGACCTCCTACACCACCATTCACAATGGGTCTGGCCCTCCTAAGTCAATAAGCAATGAGGAAAGGGTCCCACAGACATACACCTACAGGCCAATCTGATGATATCAATTCTTGAGGTTCTCCCTTCACAGGGGCGTCAAACTGATGACCAAGGTTGGTTATCACACAGGTCTAACTGTGAGAACAAACACTGCTTGTGAGGAGACAGTAACACGATCATTTCAGATATGACCATGTCTCAGCTATGGATCAAACAAAAACTTCCAGCCAGAGTTTGTAGTTCTCTTAATCCTATGCCACAGAAAAAACAATAAAAGCACACTAAAGGCAAAAATACTGTAAATCAGGCACATTTCCAAAGATGACACCTGGTGCACACAGGGTGATGTGGATGGCTAACTTGTGTTATCACATGCACAACGATGACCCTTCAGATCCACCACTGGTGCTCATGGCTTCAGTCATCACATATCACCGTGCGTTTCCACTCTGCCCACCTGGAGCAGCACCCTTCCTTCGGGAAGGCACAGTGCCAATGACGTGCCACTCGGGCCACTCCCACTGTTTTCCTGTAGGGCACTTTCAGCCTCTAAGAACAGTCCTGGCCTGACGGAACAACTTCAGAGGGTAGATGCTGCTGAAATTCTACAGATGTGGAAACTGGGGCTCAGAAAATGTAAGGGATTTAACAAGATCATGAACCCAAGAAGCAACATAATTCAAATTAAAACCAGATCTGCCTGCTCCAAAATGTAGTGTTATCCAGGCACAGGCGGCACGAACCCGTATTACCTTCACTCAGGAAGCTGAGGCAGGAGGATCATTTGAGATCAGTCTTAGTTGCACAGTGAGACATACATATGTATATTTATTCTTCCAAGAAAACAACTTCTCACATAAAAAATAAAAATAGAGAGAATGAAACATTAATAAGCTTAATTGAAGCATGAGATTTCTCACCAATATCCAAATGTTCCCATTTTTCCTATAACATGTCTGTTACTTAAGAGATAATTTCTAGCAGGCCTTTGAGCTTACTCAGTGGATAAGGGAGGATGCTGACAGACCTTAAAAGCAGAGTTCCATTCCCAGGGCCACAGAGAGACAAGTTGTCCTCTGACCTCCATATTAGCATGCCTGTGCCAGTGTACACACACACACACACACACACACACACACCAAACCCCACAAGCCAACACTCTCCCCCAACCTACCACACATGCCTACACATCTGCCCACATTTTCCCCAGATCCCCAAGACCCCACACAAACACCACACACACACACCATACCTTCTTCCATCCGCCACGTCTATACACACTTCACACAAACACACATAGCACACATCCACCTATCCACAAGCCCATACACACTAAATAAACACGTATATTTAAAAACAACAACAACTAATAATAATAATAAAACGGTTGGAGAGCCAACTCATCAGTTAAGTTTTAACTACTCTTGCAGAGGATTAGGGTTCCATTCCCAGAACATATGAGAAGGCTCACGACGATGACTGCAGTTTCAAGGGATCCAAAAGCCTCTTTTGGCCTCTGAGGACACATGCACACATAAAACTTTTTTTTTTTTTTTTAAAGTCTAAGAGGAGACTGCTATAGTTTTTTTGCTGTTTGCTTTTCCCTTCCAGGGCAACTCTCCTCTCAGCAGCAGTGAAAGCCTCTGAGCCTTCTGCCATGTTGGTAGCCAGAGCAGCTTGGCCTCCTCATCTGACAACATCTGTAAGAAAATAGACACATACTTCCTGTCCCACGTGGAAAGAGCTGCTACTTATAATGGCAGAGACATTTCTAATCGCTGGTTTGGTGCTGCCAGTTCTAAACCCCAGGATCTTAAATTTAGCAGCAGCCCACTAGTGTTCCCTGGTCCCAAGGCACCTCCAGGCCCCGGCAGCAGCCCACCGGTGTGCACTGATGCAGAGACAGCTCCAGGCCCCAGCAGCAGCTGGTAAAAGGGAATGCTAATTCATTACAGATGGTAGAGCACAGCCTACATCTTAATTTATTTACATTTTCAGTAATTTTGGATCTGCAGTGACAATGTTAGATTATTTTAACATGTAAGTTTAGACTTTTTTCAATTTGGTCCATACTCAATAAAAATTAATGTTTATATGTTAAAAAATTCTTTCAATAAGGTCAATTAGACCTATATTCCCACAGTTTGTATTTTATAAGCTATTTAAGCTGCTAAGCCTTTTCTGAATGTCTTACTACACAAATCACACGCAGAGTTGGAACAAAATTAGGCTTAAATTGTACCAAAATGGTTCCAACAGAACTCTTACATGTGAGGGTGTGCTTGGTGAGTTTGTATTCTCCAGCCCTGCCATTTCAGTGAGACCAAGAGTTTAATAAATTGTAAGATTATTAAATAGCTCTAGAGATCCCCCTTTATTTTTATCACTCAAGGCAATGGTAACCATAAAAAATAAATTACTGCTTGATTTTGAATAGCCAAGTGCACAGAGAAAGACTGGACCAGGCTCAAATGCTCACAGCGTTGCTGCCCCCTCCTGGAGTCAGTTATCCTACCCCGACTTTCCCAGGAACAACACTGAACATGAAATCCTGTATTTCAAACACTAGAACAGGCTCAAAATTCTCCTAAGTTTTATTTATTTATATTAATTCAAAAGCATGCATGCACACATAAGCATCTAGTCATAAACAATACTTCTCCATGGGTCTTCCACTTACTGAGAAAGCTAGGGAGCGTTCACTTTAAGTGTCTTAAACCATCCTCCCAATTTCTCAAGGTATTTTTACATGAACCCCACCCTCTTTGCTCTGCTATATCAGGGTAGGAAGTGTTCCTGAGTGCAGCTTGGTTAAGCTTATCAGAGTCCCATCTCCTCTGAAATCATTCTCCTGTCAACGAACATGTTGCTCTCCAGTAATTTTAAATCTTGCTTTATACTTCCTTGTTCCGTTTCATCAAGAAGCAAAGTAGCTCCCAGTGCCTGCACCCAGCTTCCATACAACTGTAAGGAACCAAAGCACAACCTTCCCATCCAGGACCCCACCCCCACCCTGTCAACACAGACCTGGGGATCTGCCACTTCTAGTCATCAATTACTGAAAAGAGGCTTCTTTGATTTCCTTGCATCTCTTTAGCAGATCCTATCTCTGCAATCCACCTACAACACATATGAGTTCCTCCATACAGCCTCCTAGACACCAAAGAGGGCCAAAAGAATATAGAAAAATAAGCAGGGTCAAGACAGTGTTAAGAAATTACAATATGAAACAAAGGAATGAATGCCCTTTAAGAGTTCCACAGATATAAACAGGATGGCTGACCTTGGTGCCTGTGGCTCTAAGTCAACAGACCCCCTTTGGCAGTCAGGGCTTAAACTGCTGATTCTCAGAATTCATTGAGAGACAGAGAAATGGAGGTCCTGGGTTTTGCACCATGGCTTGGCTGTGTTACACTGAAACCTGTTTGTGATTCAGTTTCTCATTTACATTGAACCACCATCCCAATCTCTCAGGTTATTTTTACACTGACAAACCCCTTTCCCTGCCACTAGTAAGTTATAGTGCATATCTAATAAAGTTCCTAGGAGATGATGATTATAAAAATTATCAAATACAACAGCACTTGGCGTATAATAAACGCACTCTCTCATAATAGAAAGAAAGATAGATAGATAGATAGATAGATAGATAGATAGATAGATAGATAGATAGATGATAGATAGACAGATAGATAGATAGATAGATAGATAGATAGATAGATAGATAGATAGATAGATAGATAGATAGATAGATAGGTAATGTAATTTTCTTATTCTTCCCTAAACCTAAGGACTTGTGATTTAAGGAATAAACAAACAAAAAATCAATTTTCTAACAATTTAATAAGCTTCCAAGTTTTTTGAATGCATTCTAAAGTTTGAAATTAAGTAATCTAATTATTCTCTAAAGCAAATCATGAATTTGGAGTTGTCATTTAAAATGATTGTTCTTATACCTCTTAAGAATTCACTATAATGTTTGAGTTTCCAAACCTCACACTTAAGCTTCGGGTTTTCATTTTGAGCAACCATCTATAAATTCCTACAGCAGAGAGACTCATAACTTGTCCTAGTCTATTAGGTGTCTATAACAAACACCACACACTGAGTGATCTATATATATGCATGACTTACTGTTCCCAGTTCTGCAAACTGAGTTCTAGAGTAAGAAATTAGCTAATTCAGTGTCTGATGAAGCACTGTTTCTCGCAGCTGGAAGCATCTAAGGATGCTCACAAGGCAGAAGGACAGGAAGACAATCAGGCTTCTCAGGACAATTTTCTTAAGGCAAGAATCCCATTCACCAGGATTTAACCCCCAGGGTCCTTTGAAACTAGTGAATGTCACTCCTCTGCAATCCTATACTAGCCTCAAAGCCAAGATTAATTTTTTTGTATGCTTTGAAGACCCTGCTAAATGTTATTTTTACTTAACTCTGAGAACAGTTTTGGTAATCAAATCTATAATACTGAATTAATTTTCTGAAGAGATAATCAGGAAAGTACACATTTGAAAAAGTAAGCCTTTTCAGAATAATAAAGCAGGTCTTGCTCTGAAATACATATCTTAAATTAAAATAAACATTCTTGAATATATTTAGAGACACATGATATATATATACATATATATATATACTTTTGTGACTATTCATATCTGCAATTGACAATATCTAGAACTCTACAAATATAATCTCTTCTAGAAGGGATACACTTGTATCTTCACTAGCCTTGTGTCTCAAGCAAAAGATGGGAGCTAAAGCGAGAACTCAGTGGGAGAGGGCTTGCTATCATGTTCAGGACCCTGGATTTGATTTTCAGCACTGCAAAAATCAAAACACAAGATTTTAGCTTAGACGTGTATGTGAGCTGAGAACAAGTCATTTGTAAACTCTAAGCCTATGGCGACCTTAAGCATTCTTAGTTCACAGGGAAAACACAATGCTTTGTTAGGAAACGATTAAATAGTATAGCAAGGTGATGTATAAATTGAACAAGGAATTTATATCAATTTCCTAAAACAGAATTCTGCGTCGAATAAAACATTGAGTTTGAGACATGTGAGGTTTAATCTTCTTTTTCAGTCTCCATGGATTTGGGATTGCCATGGATGTACACCTTTGGGTGAATGGGTGAAGTTGTGAGGGTACCTATACTGGTTTCCCTGACACTCAGGGGTCCCAGACTGAGTGGAGAAAAGAGCAAGCTGAGCCCCCAGCGTTCAGTGCTCCTTCCCGATGCAGATACCATATGACCAGCTCTTTAGGGCCTTGCTGTGTCACCAAGGCCTGGCTGTCATAAGAGACTGTTAAGCTGTACATTTCCTCTTAAACTGTGAGGCAAAATAAATCTATTTTAAAGTTGCTTTTCTCGGGACTTTTGTCAGAATAACAACATAGAAAGGGACATATAGAACATAGACCCAACGTCTGGAGTGTCAGGAAACGAGCTCTTGCAGTCTATACCCAGAAAGGATTTAGTATTAATTTCCGAGCTACAGTTAATCTCTTAAAGGGGACTGACAGCTGCAGTGTTATAATTGGGATTTTAAATGCTCTACAAAAGTTCATGCGTGGAAGTTTCACTCTCAGTTGGTGATGTTTATTGTGAGGAGATGGAAACCATAAGAGATTGGGGAGGGGTCTTAAGGAGAAAGCTAGTCAGGGCAATGCCCTCAAAGCGTATATAGGGGCCTCGATCCCACATCCTTCTAGCCACCAAGATCTAAGCAGCGTTTTCTGACGCTCGGTCTGTCACATCTATTGACTAACTGGAGTCCTGATGGCAAGTGAGTCAAGCATCATTGACGGAAACCTCTGGAGCAGTGGGCAAAATAAATCCTTCTTTCTTCAAATCACATTCACTCCCATATTTTATGACATGATTTAAAAATATCTAAATCAGGTATCAATGTTTGCTACAAACTGGTGTTCTCTCATCGGTGATTGCCTTCTTCCCTAGGCACGCAGGAGTGAGCTGCCTGTACTCCAAGAGGAAATCATACCCACAGATGGGTGAGAAAAAAAACCTGAACTTGGATTGGAAAAGAATCAAGTCTGTTTTCTGATATTACTTGCTGAAATCCTATAGTTTAGAATGTGGGCAACAAACATTCTTTTCTATAAGAGATTTAAGATTTTTTTTCATATCATGCTACCCTAGTTCCAGATTACCTTGAAGTATCTATCACCTACTGCTTTCGAGATATGAAATTATTAGCCACAGAGATATATTTTATTATTTAATGAGGACATAAAAAAGTTATATTATAGAAATGTTCTTTTTATATTGATAATACTTGGCTTTAATCCCATGAATTTCATATTACAGGTTTAAAATAAAATCACCAAGAGAAAGAGCCCAGACATTCCCACAGTACAAAATTTCTGGACTCTGACCTTTGAAGTGTGGGTATGTGGCCATCTTTGCACGTAAGGGATGGGAAGATCTAGGAAACGAGCCGGTGCCTCGCCATCTCCACATTCCTAGTCCCAGCAAAAGCAGCAAGATGTGAACTCCCTGCCGTCGTCCCGGTGCTGCCCTAGAGCTATTAAGTACGCCAGCAAGTTCTGAACACTTTACTCGCTACGAAACAGACCTCAGACACGGTTTCCTTTTTTTCTTTCATACTATTTCACCATTCTTCAGTGCGCAGCTCAGGGGCACTTATGCTACTCATTAGCCACATTTGCATTCTGCCCTTTCTCATTCTGAAGCTTGTCTAAAAGATAGTTTTTAGCTATGTATGAAGCAAAAGCTGCATCAGCTTGTACAATTGAAATATAGTTGTAAAATAATTAAACAAAATACATGTTAGCAACTATTAACTCCTCTACAAATATATCATACTTTAATTTGTAAGTTGTTCCAAAGGCCAAAGATCACTCTGCTAATTTAAATAAGCAGCTGCTCTACTTTATTAAAATAACTATTGAAATGGTAAGCAGTTTAGAATTGGTAGTCATGTGACTGCCATTAATGATGGCTAGCGTGATTCCCAAAGAAAATCAAGTCGATGATTTATTTTAATACAGTTCAGATGGCCGAATCATGAATGACGTCACCTCAATCCACTGCTGAGAGGAGATACTGAACAGATGAAGTGCTGTTCAAAGTCAATGTCGCCCTGACTTAGGGGACAGAAGGATTAATGAGAAAATGAGAATCTGCCACATGGTGCTGCTGGGCTCCTCACTGTGGTTTCAATACATGCAAAGCCCCAGGGCCCCACCTGGTACCCTAAATGTGCACTTACGTTTCATTACACCTTGGCCCTGCCTATGCACGCGACTCTAAGTACCGATTCCTCTCATTGTCACACACCTCTGCAGTCCCACAGCACTCCAGCCTCTTCCAACACAAGGCCCATGCTGCTAAAACCACACAGAGTAAATTATTTGTCACTCGACGGGGTGCCAACTCGGTTTCATAAGGATGACATCACGCCCATTTTACCAATAACAATGGCACTAACAAGAACTTGTAATCAACAAACCTCAGTCCTCTCCTAGCCCTGGCAGGTGCAACTCTTTTTATGCTAAAAATAAGCCAACATTAGCTTCAGCTGAAAACTATTTCTTTTATCACAATGCTAAGCAGAAGTTGGCTTCCATAAGGCAGTGCAGCTGCTGCTGCCAAGGCCGCTTCTGCAGATGCCTGCATTAATTGTATCAAGGACATACTGAAATAAGTGCTTATTCAGCACAATGGCTATTGGGGAGCAGCTGGAGGCACAAGACAAACTGTCTTGAAGGGAATGCCCCAGCCCAGTGTGTAAATTACAATGATGAAGTACAAAGAGTCTAAGTTTAAGGGTCTAATACAACTGCAGAGCAGGGCAAAAATTTAGTGTTATCAGTAGAGTCCAGATCCAATAAATAAGGAAGAGAAACTTGTGCAGATTTCACCACCATTGCTTTTACCGTTGTGGGCAATATTGAGACCCATTTCCACACAGCACAAAGGGGAAACTCATCACTAAAAATATCAGTGCTGTTGACACTGCCCCTCTTGCATGCATGTATTAGAATATATTCCCCTAATGTATATGTAGAGGGTGGTGTGTGTGTGTGTGTGTGTGTGTGTGTGTGTGTGTGTGTGTGCGTGCGTGCGTGCGTGCACATTTGCATTTGCTAAGCAGCAATGCCAGAATAGCTCTGTTTATTTACACATAAGCAACACTTGGCTGAAAATTGACTCTCTGACTAGCCTCCTTCCTTGGTCACTCAAGCAGGCTCCCTATAAGCAGCAGTTGTCTGTTCTTTGGGCATTTCTCGTTCTCTTACATTAGTGACTCTCAGTGAATTCATGGTGATTAAACACTATTCCAGGTGACAGGTAATTACAGAGTTTCTGATCACAGCAGTTGAGATAGGGATGGAGAAAATATGCCAGCCAGCACCCCTGGAGAAGGACAGAGCCTAACGGGAAACAACAGGCCAGGGTCAGATTATGGTGTCACGTGTTTCTCTCTCAGCCTTTGCCAGGGTCTCTGAAATCACATTTATCTTCTCTAGAAAAGTTTCAGTGAGGATGGCCACACCCACATATTAGCTGGGAAATTGGCCTGCAACCACAGAGTGGCTCCAATAACAAGATCTCTGCGATTCCATCTTCAGTGTGAGCCTCGCACAAAGCTACTCAGGGGCAAATCAAGACTCGGGAAATTAAAATTGCTTCTGTTGAGGAATTAAAAAATATAGAATGGGTAAGACATGAATATCAGCCATCCACATAGTACAAGTACACTTTATTTTCACTTCAACTAAATGTTAAAAGTGTAGTGCACAAGCAGATGGGTTGCTAGGAAGACTGAAAACCATCCTCAGACAGGATTAACTGCACCTGTACTCTGCCTGGAACCCAAGCCTTCACTGCCCCAGTCACCATTTCCATGGCTACATAGATCTTCCCAGAAGATGTATGTCATCACAGTAAAATGCTGTTACTGTCATCTGCAAGCCGTGATATAACATGCATTTCCATACAATACCAACTAACTTCAGATACAGGCTAAGATGATATATGAAGCTGGATGCTAGCCTACCAGCCAAGTTTATCCTAACAAGCACCACTTGAATGACCTCATGACCTCACCCCAGTAACCCAGCATCACAGTCTAGAAAATAGTTTCTGTATGAATAGTTGAAGAATTAAAACATAAATTTTAAAATGAAAACAAATTACTGTATTAACCAGAAAGCAAGACAACTCTTGTATCCAAGTGGGTCCTGATGATGTCTGTCCCTTGAAACAGTTCTTTGAGGGTACTTGGTATCTGACAGCTCTATTAGCCTGGAGCCTTATCCAGCATGTTTATTTTTAATGGGTTTCCTTTACAAACAGCTGCCTAAGATGCTAGCTTTTTCCTTCTTTCTTGGGCCTTTCGTAAATATTTGCAGCAACTACTCATTAACCATTGCACATCTATTCAGTCCTGCTCCATGGCCTGTGAACTGGAACCAGCTTTCCTCTTAGTTTCTATCTGCTGGCCATACTAGAAAACCCCTGCTGTTTGGGTTCAATCTGTCAAGGTCCAAATTATTCTCCAACTGAGAGCTAATCAAGGGCGTCTGACCTGGTTTGCAAATAAACTAGGAACAAAAGTGGGTTTATTTTTTCTTTCTTGGGAGCCCTAGTTTTCACAAACTAAGGCAAAACACACGCACACCACGGATGCAATTGCTTAAAATTGGAAACAGGCACAATTGCCCACTGACGACGGCTGGGTTTTCCAGGCGCTTCAGAGGTGCCCATTTTCAAGCTATAAATCCATTTTTTATAGAAATTGGTTTGCAAATACATTCCAAATTAAAAGTCACAGTTCATTTAATGTAAGTCTGAAGCATGCAGAGAATGTAGATTTGAAGCACTCGGCTAACCCAATGAGGACTCTGAAAAATTCAAGTATCCCCATTGATGCCAAGCTTCAAGTTGCTGGGTACACATGGCAGAATTAAGCTTCCTGGACCATTGACATCATTATTTTATCCATCTTATATAGACCTCTACACTATGAAGTATGAAATAGTTTCTGTTTTAAACTTTCAGCTGCCCCTGCTGTTGCTGTTACGGACAGGCTCATTCTGGCCAGACTCTTCCTCTATAGCTCAGACTGGCTCTGAACTAATAATATCCCTGCCTCTGCCTCCTCACTCTGAGGTTGCTCCACTGACATTATGAATAGTTTCATCAACTAGTGAATGTGCATAAATGAAATATTACTAATGTATCACAATAAATTAAGGTCCCAGAGACAGAAGTTACATCTAGGGTCTGAGGCTCGGGTATCTAATCTTAGAAAACAGCCTAGGGAAAAAAGGCTGAGGGTAAGGGAAAGTCTCAGGACATTATCCCAGAACATTATGACTGCAATTCTGTGAAGGGTTTCCCTTAAATTGCTATCAACTGACAAAGTGACCAAGTTACTGTTATGCAGTTAGCTGCACTGCAGCAGCAATGCATTTGCAGCAGGCAGTACCTGAATATGTCAATCTCCCCAAGAGACCACACAGCACAAGGCAAAGTGCACAGGCTCATCAGTGAGGAACTCTGCATTTGAAACTCGTCCCCAAACGGGAAGCAGGACAGCAAGCGCCAGCAGCCACAAGGCAAATGGAAGGGTGGAATGCAAGGCCAGAGAAATGCAAAAGTTCAAAGATTATCTGGTACCCAGGCCACAGACAACACGAGCAGCCATAAAGCATGGTGGCATGCCACTTACATCAAAAGCACACCACATTTATCAAAACATTACCACAATGCAAAAAAAAAAAAAAAAAAAAACCAAGGAACAAAATCAAAGGTGTACAATGATTCCACCAGGTTTATGAAATAAGGCTTTGTTTATTTAGGATTAGCAGATTTGTGGGTTTTTTAAAGATTCATTTTATTATTGGTATTTATATAAGCATGTGGATCTATGTCTGGTGTGTGTATGAATATTGGTAGTTCCTGTGGCACTGAAGTTACAGGTGAAGTTATGGGTGGTGGGACTCGAACTCCGGTCTTCTGTAAAAGCAGTACTCAGTCTTAACAGCTAAGTCATCTCCAGTCCCAGGTTTGTAGTTCTGATTTCTGGAATCTATGCTTAAGAAAACTGAGCAGTCCCATGGGTAAACATATGATATCATGAATTAGCTGACCTGCATTTGAGTAAGATCTGGTTTCACCCAAAATGTATCCTGCCAAAATTCTCTGTTTTTCTCTTTTTCTACAGTGTCCTGGGTACAGCTACCATTCTGGAGGAACATATGATTCAGTACTCTGATATTTTATTGAAAAAAATGAAATATCCTATACTATAACTTTAAAGCAAGTTCTAGTTAGAAACTTGTCATTGTTGGTTTTAATATTCGAGCGTTCAGAGACAATTCAGAATATAAACGGCATTGTCTTCATATCCCAAATCCTCTCCTTAAGAGGAATTCAGCAAACGTTTGTTAAAAAAACTAATAGTAGAAACAATTAAGCAAAGCATACGCACTGACCTCAGCTAATGTGCCATTTAAAAAATCATAATTCTCTTATAGTTATTCAAAGTATGCTATTTTAAAGGTCATCAATTTAAGTCAAGAAACATGCAATAAAATGCAAAATGCTAGGCAACCTGAGCAAAACACAGGTTTTCAAAATTTATACAAAGAGCTATTTTTCACATGGCTAAAATATTTATGAATTTACAAAAAGCATACATTACTTGAAAATCCAGTTCCAAAAATATTGCTGGATACATTTAAATGTTGGGTTAACCATGTTAGAGAAGCTATTTAAAAATCTTTATTCAATTTATTCTCCACTTAACACCAAGCCAAGCTCCTCCTACCTCCCCCTCTTTTTTACATAAACTAATTACATAGTGAATTACATATGAAAGTCAGTGCAATCATAACTAAAGGTCAGACCATAGAATATAAGTTATTTCAAGTCTGAAAAATAAAGCCCAGATGTTACTACAGTGAATAAATATAGATATAAAAATGGAAATGAATTCACTTGGTAGAGTTTATAGCAACCCTTTTTTTCAAAGCGAAATGTCTTTTCTTTTAAAATGAGTTTCTCCAACAATTCCTATGTAAAAGATTATTGCCTTTGTTTCAAATATTCTGTCTTGCTATTATTTGTTTATGTCATATACATAGGTATATATTAATATTCACATGTATCCAATCCATGTCTTCTCCCCTAAATGACCTCACATCTATGAACAATCCTTTTTTTCCTTAGCAATCAAGGTGGCTATTTCTGCCAACCTGAGGATCCAGACATGTACAAGATTTATTGTGAGGTTTCCTACCTCTGGTTGCTAACTAAGGCTTCCAATCTCGTCATGAGAAACATCACAGCATGTAGCATGCACTCATTCCAAACAAATTGACTGAACATGCGATCAGTGAGCCCCTGGCAGCCTTCACTGCCACAGTGGTCAAATGGAAGGCATAAGTAGACCACTCTACATCTAGCAATCCCAGTCACCACAGATAAAAAAAAGAACTCTGTAAGACTGGGACAGACTGTACTGCTAAATGACATGAGACAGTGGCTGAAGAACAGCCATGAGACCAAGCGATGGAGGGCCAGGAAAATGTCATTCCCTAGGACCTTCTAAGGTCACAGTGGGTAGAATGGCACCTAAGACAACTTCTATCAGAATCAACTAGAAGCTTAAAAATGCAGGTCCTCCCTACACCAACCAGTACAGCATTCCCAAGTCAGCTAAATACCCAGGAAATCTGCATATACTGTACATTAGGGAAAATGTGCTTAAAGTCTGGTGTTTCTTCTTAAAAGGTAACCCAGGAACGGATATGTCAAACCATGCATATACATTAAAAACAAGTTTTAAGAGCACAAAGTGATTCTCAGGCAGTGGCTTGTTTTTTCAGGTCCTTTTCCTCCTTGCTCATTTCTTTGAGTTTAGTCAGATAAACCAAAGTATGTTTTCCACTATGTAAGAATGTAGTAAGGTTAGGATTATGGTTTTAAGAATTGCTGTCCTATCACCAGGAAGCGTGAAGGATGGAAAAAGCCCAAGCTCACAAAAGCAGCGACTCAACTCCAGTGTAAGGCATTGTGCCTACTGATAACAGTCGGGCGGAATTTTGTAGAGGATTTTGTCATTCTGATCAAGAACAGGATAGTTGCTGTTCGGCTTCCACGGCTGTTGGTTCGGTGATCTTAGGGAAGCCACTTATTCTCCCCTGCCTCAGTTTTCCCATCTGGAAGCGAGAAGTAAAGCATACTTAATAGGCAAGCACTGTGGGAGCTGGCAGAACAAAGCTGTGTCTGCGAGACTTGGAAGATCGTGACTACATGGTACCTTCCTGTTATTCGTGATCGAAAAAAAGGTGACAAAGAAAAAGGTCCTGGGACAACAAGACACTGGCAAGCAGCAAGCTGCATTCTTTACAACTCTTATCCTCCATTACTTCACTGTTTCCTCTAAAGTACACAGAGTTTACACTTTTTATCCTTTTCTTTGCTCACTGTTCTCTTCTGTTAAGTAGTGAGAATACCTGTTTAATTCATCATTGGATTCTAAAAATTTGGCATGACAGAGGCCGTATATTAGGCCCATAAAAAGATGTGCTGGATAAATAGATGATTACAATGATAATTTATAAATTCATAGGCTCCAGTGATGCTTTTCTCAAGGTAATGTGCTGCTTTCTTTCCAGAGTGGTCAGCTTCAGAAAGAAGAACAGGATTCTCCATCCTCCAAAAGGATGAACAAATAACCATGTTGCAAGGAAGTCACATTTAAGTCTTAACCTTTTTAATGAGATTATAATAAAATTACATTTCTCCCTTCTCTTTCCTCCCTCCAAAACCTCCTATATACCATTCCCTGCTTACCTTCAAAATCATGGCCTTATTTTCATTAATTATTACTGCATGCATATATGCATGACGAGGTTTCCATAAGTATCCCAGGCTGATCTGAAACGTGCCATACTCTGATCCATCCTCCTGAGTGCTAGGACTATAGGCAAGCGCCACCTAAAGTAGTATCTTACCAAACAGTCAATCATGTAAAAGCCACTGAGAAACCTTTCACAGAAAGAAGAGAAGGCTGTGAAGACAGAGCAGCCAGTAAAGTGCCTAAAGCAAAAGCATAATGCTCTGAGCTCGGGTCCCCAGTGCACCAGCAACACAGGAATTGTGCACGCTGGTGTGAGTCTACAACCCAAAACCAGGGAGGTGTGGATGAGAAGAGCCCTCGGAGCCACTGTCCAGCAGCCTAGACACATCAGTGAGCTACAGGTTCAAAGAAAGATTTCATCTCAAAAGATAGTAGAAGTATTTATGTATGTATATATTCTATACATATGTACTTAAGTGTGTACACAAACACAAAGTGACCAGGAGAGAACTGTTGCTTTGACTAAGGTGAGAAGAGGGTGGAGCCAGGGCTTGGGTCTCTGCTTTGTGTTTGTAGTTGAAGATGCTATCTCTCAGCTTCCTGCTGCATGATGGGTTCTTATCCTTTGGGAACCGTAAGGCAGAAGAAACTCTTATTTCTATAAGTTGCCTTAGTCATGGTGTCTTTTTACAGAAACAGAAAAGCAATTAATACAAGTCTAATTAGTTCACTAAAACTGATTAAGGGATTATTTCCATAATATAAGACATGTTTGTTTTATAAACCACGTTTAAAGGAGTTAACGGTCTCTTGATTCTGCTAATTATAAGAAATTCTGCTTTCAAAGAATCAACTCATCCTCATCAAAATACATGATATTTAAGGAAGAAAAATTTGGTAAAATTAAAAGCTAGGCATGGAAATGATCTAGGCATTGACTCACAAACTTGTGGAGTTTTAAACAGACATTTCACCCTAGTCTATTCAGACAGCTGTTACAATGGAATAAGTAATTTAAAAACAGCGTGTATTTATTACTCACAGGTCCAGAATGCTGGGAGGCCACAAAAAGGGGCCAGCAACTTCAGCGTCTGATGAAGGGAGATTAATGCTCTACTTCAGAGATGAGGCCTCTGGCTGCTTTCTCAAACATAGCAGGGTTTATGCGGCGAGTATCTGTCTCGGCCAGGCCTCACTTACAGGCATCACAACCATCTGTGCTCATGGACTAGTTACTCCCCAATACAACCTCCTAATAACATCATTAGGGATTTAACAGGAATAGGGATTCTCAGAGTTTACAAGCATTCAGACCAGAGCAAGTACCTGGCGGACCACCAGAATCTTTTGGAGTAGATTTGTGAAATCTGTAGTCTAAAAGTTCCCATAAAGAATGGACAACTGGTGCTATGATGCAAAATTCAAATTAAAGCTTGCATGTCATTAAAAGATGGGGTTTTAGGAGCAGGGAAGGCTTTAGGGGCTCCTTTTCCTTCGCTTCAATCACTAACTCCAGAGCAACAAGGTGCCATCAGAAATAGAAACTGGGCCCTATCAGACTGTCAGCAAATTCTGGACTGCCAGTTTTCAAAAATATAAATAAATAATTCTGTTCTTTGTAAACTACTGGGTTTGTGTTGTTTGTTTCACTTACAAGACAGGATCTTGCTGTATAGCTCTGGTTGGTTGGCTTGGAACTCACTGTGAAGACTAAGCTGACCTTGAACTCAGAGATCTACTTGCCTCTCTCTGTGCAGTGCTGGGATTAATGGTGTGTAGGACTGGAACTCCCTGGTACTTTGTATGTTTTTGTGATAGTGTCTTACTAAGTTGTCCAGTCTGGCTTTGAACTTTGAAATGCAAGTCATCCTCCCACCTCTGCCCTTACATAGATGGGACTGTAGATATCTACCACCACGTCTAGTAGTCTGTGGTATTTTATCGTAGCAGCACAACTGAATGAATACAGCAGGCCTAACATGGGAATAATAGAGCAGATTTACACCTATTATATGGGAAAATTCAGACCAGATTTTTGTCACTGCACATAAACAGTAAATTTCTTCATTATTTCACTGTTTTGATCAAATGGCGGCATTAGCTAATCAGGATACTTCCCCAAACAAAGCTGTGAGGTGTGGTTGTCATCACCACTTTCCTTTCAGGTAAAGTGTGGTGATTCATTCGAGGAAAACGCACAATACCAGGCTGACCACAAAGCTACTGGGTTATGAATGTGGCCAGACATTCACTCTTCAACCAAATCTAGAGTCCAAATTTATCCCGAGTTTAAAACTCACATGCATAGCTACTAACTCAACATTATTTACTTTCCTTAACTAGAAACTCAAAATATTAATAAAGTCATGCTAGCTTTCATGATTTGAAAGGAGTTATACGCACTGCCAGAGGAGAGAAAAGTTGTCTTCAAACTCTGCCCAGCAAATTAAATAACCTTGCCTGGCAAGACATGGTGCTGGTGCAGCAATGGTACAAATGTCATGGGAATCTTCCTGCTTGGTAGGAGACCTACTCCACAAGACGGAACTCATGCTTGGCACTATGGTGGGAGCCAAGAACCTGTGGCTAGACAGATCACGGAGCCTAGGAGAGCTCCTGCGTCTACTGTTCTGCTAAGACAACACAGTATAATGACCCTAAGGCTGTATTACATGCCTACACATTAGTGCAACTCTCCACGCTCATCCGAGAGTTACTTATTGCAGAAAATGGTGATTACTTCAAAGACCAACAACTGGCCAAGGTGTTGAGAGTAAGAGATTGCAGAGTGTTCTGCCCTAAATGGGGCATCTATATGCCTCCTCCTCCTCCTAAGGCGCAGGCGTCACTTCAGAAAAGGGATGGAAAAAAGAGATGGAGGCAGTGGAAATATCATAAGAAACTGGGTTTTCCAGATACAAAAGGGCAATCCCAGATGTGAATTCACAATGCTTGTGGCAGCACGCACAAGACTGTGCAATCACAAGCCAAACAAAAATCCCAGCATGGAGGGGGAGGGAGGGAGAAAAGGCCACTCCCATCTATGGAGCTACTGGCAATTCACAGCTGCCGTGAGAGGGAGACTCAGTTTCCTTTAAGGGTATAGCTCTGGAAGGTTGAATACATTCCAGCTACACACCCACACTCAAAAACATATGGACCACACAAGTTGAACCTACTGGCTTCTTAGTTAATTGTTGTTTGAGGGCACAAAGTTGGCTGGATAGAAAAGGGGGATTGGGTCTGTGAGAAGTTGAGGCAGGTGCAAATATAATCAAAGTACACTGTATGACATTCACAAAGAATTATTTTTTAAAAAAATAACTAACTGTAAGAATGTAGGGCAGTGGTAGAGCCTAGAGTTCTCAGGGCTCTGAGCTGGATCTCTACTACCACCTACACACACACACACACACGCACACGCACACGCACACGTGCACACACACACGCACACACGCAAGCACATGCGTGCAATGTGTAATTGTGTAATCACTCATTTCCTTAATCAATAAATCCATTTATTCATCAGCTTTCTCTTACTCAACTACATTGTCACTGTTGGATTTTCTAACCCTCTGGCTTCCACCCTCCTCTTGTTAATGCTATCAGAAATGACGCATTAAAGGGCATGTGCTTCCAAGTCTGTAACCTAAATCAAGCTTTTTCCTATATCACAAGCAGTAAGAAATGTGCTAGGACTGACCAAGAGATATAAAGAGCACATGGAGGGCAACAAATAAAAAGAGATACAGGAATTTATAACCTTTGCAGACAGCCAAGGTCCCACTAACAAACATTGTTTTTCATGTAGAAAATTGTGCTCACCGTACGTGACATTGTGTAAGGGTGTTTACGGCAATTTAATATCCACGGGAGCAGGAGAAGAAATTTAATAAGTTTTCAAATGAAATGAACTGACAGCCAGTGTGAGAAACTGCAGACTCTGCAGAACGAGCATGAGTGGTTGGCAGCCCAGAATAGTGCTTCTTCCCAGAAAACATCCCACGAAGGTCAGGTTCAAAAACCATCAGGTAACAGGATCGCTCTCACATCTTTCCAGGGCGGTTAGCATTCCCCTAAACAACCTTCCAGTCCAACTTACAGCTTTCAAAGTTTACCAAAAGTATCCCAGAAACAGAGCAGTCTCAATCCATGCCCCTGGGGAAATGTGTGTCCCACTGTCACCCAGGATAACTTGTAGAATGCTGTTAAGAATGTGCAAAACCAAAGCAATGTGTATTTATGTGCATTAGTGTGGAGTTAAGTGTGCATACCTGCTTCATAAAACAGTAGATACGTGGGAACTGTTAGCAAATGAGCCTCCACACTAACTTCTCAGCTGTAAATCTAGGAAAGCAGGAAAGCCATCACCACTAAACATCTGTGTCATAAAATCAACTCTGTATTCAATTAATTCACTAGATGAACACCTGAAGCCAAGGGGCATTTCTTGTTTGTTCTAAAATGGCTTTTCCACGCCACATTTTCCTTACAGGCCCCAAGCTATACATGGAATTACAGGAGGCATGATCATTTCTATGTGAGACACTCACCCAACATTTACAAGGCACAGATCAAACCCATACTTGCCACCAGATATGCTTGAACCTAACGTCTTCTACAAAAGGCACCAGGCACTAAACATACTCTCTTGAAAACATAGCTTTTCTGAGGCTTGAGCCTATGAGCAGAAATACAAACTGCTTGCAACAAATGCTCAAGAAATATGTGTTGAGTGAATAGAGCAGTAGCCATGTGGTTCCAATGGTCACTTTAACTCAGGACCACTCCGGGGTTTCTTTCTCATAGACGACTAGCGTAGTATAACCTCCAAGATCCCAAACGGTATCTTGGTTGTTAAGAGCCAGACATGACCATGGCTGATCACCCAGGGCTAGCAGGCAGCAAGATTTTACACAGAGACCATTGTTGAGTAGTCTGACTAGAAGGGATTGGCAGCGTTAAGGAAGTTGGAGACAGCCATAAAGGTTGCCAGTTTGCTGACACCACTCTAGATACTCAGGTATGTATCCAAACTCCAAAGGTTCTTCTGTAAATTTAAAAAAAAAAAAAAAAAAAAAAAAAAAAGGTCAATGAGCTCTTATCCTAAGACTTACTTCATGGTTCTGTATACTTTAATTTTCATCATTACAAAATCAGGCATAGTGCTATATGTCCAAATGCCAGCATTTTGACAGCAGAGGCAAGAGGATCAGAAGTACAAGATCGTCCCCGACTACATAGCAAGTTATAGGCCTGCTAAGGGCTAGGTGAGACCTTGCCTCAGTACTTCCCACTTGGTACTCTCTTCCGTAAACAAAGAGGAGTGCCTTGAAACACAGTCCATGTGGTTTTAATCTTTTTAATCCCTACACTGTGCAGAGTAAGTACTCAATAACTGTCAGCTGTGTCTTCGGACCTATCTGGACAATGATAAACGACCCGGGTGAGTCTTGCGACCCTACAAACAAGCACCTGTCTCACAGTACACTATAGATTTTGCCTTCGTGTGTTCATGAAACTATGAAACTTTCTCTTTCCCTGTTTTTCTAGACAGACCAGGATTCCCGGGTTAGTAAAATTATCTTGCGTTTTTCACAGAAAGCTGCTTTATGCCGCTTTCATTTTCATAGTTCATTACATATAATCATTTAATGTGGGGTACTTAAATTCCTTCTAGAGTTGACAATGTATAGCAAATTAATGTAATCTATAGGAGACATTTACTTGATTATTTTATTTGAATATTGCACAAATGAAAAGATAAGGAAATTAGATATTTAACTGCCACATAAATTAATAGAATGCCATTATTGGTCCCTTTTTGATACTGAGGCAAAATCATTATACAGTAATCATGACTAGAGGTGATAGTCAAATGGGGGCTTCATGTAAGCTCCACAACTGAGCAATTTGGATAATACAACAGAAAATCCAATATTGCTCCCAGCATTAACTACTCAACATTGCAGGAAGCAATGTCTCCTCTTTGCTTTTCACATTAAACTTAACCATAACAGGCTGTGTTCTTTGCCAGCCTTCGGCTCGGAATTTGATTTTTAAAATTTCAACAGTAATCCTGAAATCAAAAGGCATCAAAAAATTGTCTTCCTGTTCTGAATGCTTCATCATAATTTACATTATGTCTGTAACTGGTTAATGCCACTTACGTTGCGAGGGCTTTTCAGATTTATGAGGGCAGAAAGGGGTGGGGGCAGCAACACACAAATGAGATCTAGAAAGCACACGATAACTGTGAAAACAGCCCATCCATCATCCCCACGTTTTGATTCAGAGACAGAAATGGAAGGCACTGTTTCCACACCACTCACCCTGCACACACACAAAGGTTTTCTCCATCGAGAACACAACTGAAACTGATTGATTAGCTGCTGGAGAAAATCGATACAAATATCCTGGAAAACAGCAGCCTGGGAATGCAATCTGGCCCTGACAAAGTCCTGGTCACTACTCGACATGTTTTTCTAGATATCTAAAAATGCAGCTACAAGGAACCCAGCAATCCCAGCCCAGGGACCACAACTACAGCTAATCCCTATGATTTTATTAAAGAGAAAAAGAACCTTGACTCAGCAGGGGGGAGGTAGGGAGGACAATTTCCCAACACACAAATACAGACCTGTCTCAAAACTGAAAACCACTGAGAAAGTAAAAAGGGTCACTGGAAACCGCCTAGAAGACTAAAGTGGGTGTAAAAAAGAAAAGCAACTAAGAAACCAACTAAGTATGCACACACTTTATGTACGAGAGAAATGAAGGTAGATGTTTATGAGATAGAGTCTTGACTTCAACGCTGCCTTGTTCAGAAGTTAACAGGTGCCCATTCGGCAGGCGAATGGAGGAGGGGCAAATCCACACTCAGGAGCCATTTATCCAGAATGGTTCCCGGGCTCGTGCACTTTCTCTTCCGAGTACCACCTGCTTTTCAGTGGCCTGTAGTTATGCACATTCACTACAGAGACAGGAAATTGATTTTTTTATACACATGAAACATTTCATGAATATGCTACTAGGGAGAAATTACATACTTATCGTATGTTCTATTGCATAAGAGGAAACCTGGTTTCTAATCCTAGTCTACACAAGGTTGTTATTTTTTTTTTTAAAGAAAAATCATTTGTATTACTGGCACACAGAAGCCATTAAACAAAATTAGAAAAGGAAAGAAAGAAAAGGCCACAGAAACAGGTGGTGGTGGCACATCTCTGTAATTCTGGCACTCTGAGCAGAAGCAAGAAGACTGCTTCAGGGTTGAAGCCAGGCCTTATTGGCATAGCAAGCTCAGTGATCTAAACAGCAAGACCTTGTCTCAAAGGGGGGGGGGGGTGCCGAAAGAAAAGGAGGGAAAGGCAAGGGAGAGGAGAGGCAGGGAGGAGGGAAAGCACCATCGTAAGGACAGGAAATGTATCTGTACTGATAGCAGAGTTCACTGATAGCATACTTACATTTCTTCTTTGAGAAACTCGTCACAGACCCACGATTGCTGCCCATAGTGGGGTAAGCCTTCTAAATCATGGTAGAATGGTTATAGCTCAAAGACACACGAGTTATTAAAGAATAAACAAGACATAGAAATAAAAAGTGACATTTCTTCTATTATGCTGCCTGTGAGATTATCTTTTGTGATTTGAAAATGCAGACTTTAGAATACTATGTGACCCTAAGCTTCATGGTTCTTTGCAGAAACAAACAACGCTACCTAATCGTTGTGTGTATGGTGCCACCTTGCAAAGCTATGTCCTATGATGGGACAAAAAATTTACATTTTTCTAAATTAGAAAATGAAAAGTGACTTATCTATAGAGAATTTTCTCATAAAACACATTTTAAAGCAAAAATAAAGCCTGCGGTTGGATCACAGTCATTTACTTCTGTAACAGACGCTACAATGTTCTACCGAAATTCAGTTTCTCCTCTTGGATTCATTTGAAATGCCTTTACTGTAAGGAACATATCTACTTCATTCTTTTTCACACAGCCAGCAGCTTACACATGTCTAGAATTCTTACAACAGATAAAGCTAATTTGGCAGTGAGGAAAAACTGCAGCTTGGAGAGGTTGGACAGAGTTTCAACTCCAAACTGCCTACAGCAGCCCTCCTGCACACAGCGGTTCCCTTAGCAAGTAGAAGGGCCGCAGTGCTACAGGAACAAGGCCATAAGCCAGTCAAATGACTCAGCCACCTAAGACCCAGGGTCCCAGCTTCAATACTTAAGATACTGATACAAAGACAATAAGTTTGAAGCCTACAGTGCCAAAATCCAGTTGAGAATAAAAATAACACACAAATAAATAATGACAAAAATGGCACCATTTTCTGGAACTTTCTTCATAAGCAGCCACTAATTGCTGCTAATCTTGGATTAGCTGAGGCACTAACCCAGCCCTGCACAGCTGATACTACCAACTAACCAGAGAAGAAACTGCCTTGTGCTGCTCAGAAGAGAAATCAGATTGCTGAGCTGGAAGGAATTACAAAAGTTCCCTAACCAATTTCTAAAATTCATGTTTCCTTTTCTTAAATTACGTATGAAACATGAGTGGGTTCGTATAAAGTCATGATGCAATGCTATCAACAGTAAGGATCAATTATGAAGGAATGAAGATAATTCTTTACGCTTAAATAGCCATGTTGTTGTTTTATATTTTTCACCTTTTTTCAAGTGAAATGAGATAGGTTTTTAAAAGTCTGTGGAATTTCATAATGTTGAGAAGTACCGCCTCCTATAACTTATAATTAACAGTGGTTCATTACAGAATATTTAACCGTGCAAACATGTGTTGCATTTGTTTAATTATATAAAAAAAATATGCTGTGTTTGCAGACATTAAGGACCTCATTGAATAAATGGGACCTCCTGAGACTGAGAAGCTTCTGTAAAGCAAAGGACACTGTCGCTAAGACACAAAGGCAACCCACTGACTGGGAGAAGATCTTCACCAACCCCGCAACTGACAAAGGTCTGATCTCAAAAATATATAAAGCTCTCAAGAAACTAGACCATAAAAGGGTAATCAACCCAATTATAAAATGGGGCATTGAGCTGAACAGAGAATTCTCAGCAGAAGAAGTTCAAATGGCCAAAAGACACTTAAGGTCATGATCAACTTCCTTAGCGATTAGGGAAATGCAAATCAAGACAACTTTAAGATACCATCTTACACCTTTCAGAATGGCTAAAATAAAAAACACCAATGATAGCCTTTGCTAGAGAGGTTGTGGAGTAAGGGGTACACTCATCCATTGCTGGTTGCAAACTTGTGCAACCACTTTGGAAATCAGTGTGGTGGTTTCTCAGGAAATTCGGGATCAACCTACCCCTGGACCCAGCAATACCACTCTTGGGAATATACCCAAGAGATGCCCTATCATACAACAAAAGTATATGCTCAACTATGTTCATAGCAGCATTGTTTGTAATAGCCAGAACCTGGAAACAACCTAGATGCCCTTCAATGGAAGAATGGATGAAGAAAGTATGGAATATATACATATTAGAGTGCTATTCAGTAGTAAAAAACAAGGACTTCTTGAATTTTGCATACAAATGGATGGAAATAGAAAACACTATCCTGAGTGAGGTAAACCAGACCCAAAAAGAGGAACATGGGATGTACTCACTCATATTTGGTTTCTAGCCATAAACAAAGGACATTGAGCCTATAATTAGTGGTCCTAGAGAGGCTAAATAAGGAGAACCCAAAGAAAAACATATAGGCATCCTCCTGAATAGTAACCTTCATCACGCAATGAAAGGAGACAGAGACAGAGACTCACATTGGAGCACCTGACAGAAATCTCAAGGTCCAAATCAGGAGCAGAAGGAGAGAGAGCACGAGCAAGGAACTCAGGACCGCAAGGGGTGCACCCACATAACGAGACAATGGAGATGTTCTACTGGGAACTCACCAAGGCCAGCTGGCCTGGGTCTGGAAAAGCCTGGGATAAAACTGGACTCTCTGAACATAGCGGACAATGAGGACTACTGAGAACTCAAGAATAATGGCAATGGGTTTCTTTCCTACTGCACGCACTGGCTTTGTGGGAGCCTAGGCAGTTTGGATGCTCAACTTGCTAGACCTGAATGGAGGTGGGGGTTCCTTGGACTTCCCACAGGACAGCAAACCCTGAATGCTTTTCGGGGAGGGGGAGGGAAATGGGAGGCGGCGGCGGAGAAGAGACAGAAATCTTTAATAAATAAATAAATTATTAAAAAAATATGCTGTGTTTGTTTATGTTGTGGCATACTTGTTGAATTAAGTAAAGATGTGTTGCTGTTTAACCTTGCCTGCCAAAGGCACCTGATTCATCTAATAAACAGCTGAATGGCCAATAGCAAGACAGGAGGTATTGGTGGAACTTCCAGGCAGGGAAAGTAAGTAGGAGAAGGCATTCATTTAGGCGTGAGGATTAAAGAAAAGGAAAAGATGCTATAGGCCAGCCAGACATAGAGGGAGCAGGAAAGTAGGACATAGAGAATGAAAGAAAGGTAAAAAGCCCCGAGGGAAGACACAGATGATACAAACAGGTTACATTAGTTAAAAGAGCTAGCGGAACAAGTCTAAGCTAAGGTTGTTCATAATTAATAATAAAGCTCCAGGTCTTTATTTGGGAGCCGGTGGGCAGCCCAAAGAAAATTCCAACTATAGTGGTTGGTTCATAGATCAGACACACTTGATATCCTCATCATCAAACAGACACATGGAAAGGCAAGCACCAGCCAAAACTACCAGCCAAGATGACCAAGTGCATAGAGAAGGTTTCTATCCAAACGTGTGCCCCTTCTGAAAATTGCTTCCAGGAATCCTGCTGCAAAAAAGACAATCTCCATGGTTTCCCCAGAACAAACAAACAAAACTGACACAGAAAACACAGTGTAACCAAAGCCCAACAACCTCCCTTTGCTTCTTATCAGCACCTGTTGAATGTGAACACAGCAAAGGAGTAAGATAAAACAAATGGTTAAAAAGTTGGCTTTTATGTCAATAAATGAACCAAGGGTATGTTTTTCTCTATTATACGAAACATTCCAAATTCCTGTTGATGAGAGCTTTAAATAGACTGAATGAAGAAATGTGTTTGGAATGCAAACATTGTGACATTCAGGTTTAAGTGCTGATTGCAGTTTTCCAAGTTTCTTGCTAAAAGGAAAAGTACATTGCCAGTAACTATTAAGCCACAAGATGAGGAGACAACAGACATTCTGCATGTTGGGTGTAAAAACACACCATGTTATATAGACAGATTAAAAACAAAGAAAAAAGAGGAAGTTCATGGTTTAAGCAGTTATGTGTCAAAACAACCATGACTCATGTTAAAGATAAGCCTTGCTATTTGCCGAGGGCAGGACAGCCCAGACGAGCTGTTCTTCTCAGGGCTCTGGCCAGTGCCTCTACTCCCAGGACCCACAGCTGTGGATCTCATTCACCCCACAAAAGTCCGAACAAAATCCAGAGCTGAGTAGATGATGGCTGACTGACGGACTGACTGACTGACAGACTGACTGACTGATGACTGATTTCTTTCACTCATTCATCCCCTATTTTCCCTTTTCTATACCTAGATATGGGTAGTGCTGCAATGTGTTGTTTACCTGAGAGTGATTAACTGGAAAAGTCATACAGGACCATAATTAAAATAAACACAGCCTGGATATTAATCTGATACTATCCTCTGTTAGCTGAGGAGACACAATTGAGCTTCAGACAGCTAAAGAAACTTGAACCATTTTAAAAGCAGAATTGCCTAGAAGACGAATATGACGTCTTAAGGCGACTGACTTCACACATAATTCCAGAAACTCTTACCTTGAAAGGACTGCTTGGCTCTCTCTACAAGTTCATCAATGGGATAGCTGGCCAGGTTTCCTCTGGCATGTTTAGTTTTGCAGTAGGTACAAGCATTGAGACACCTGTTCAAATGGTAGCAATAAATGAGGCTCAAAAACTTAAAGTCGCGCATACATAAACTGACAGGC
Source organism: Microtus ochrogaster (assembly GCF_000317375.1). NCBI lineage: Eukaryota > Metazoa > Chordata > Mammalia > Rodentia > Cricetidae > Microtus > Microtus ochrogaster. The sequence continues at coordinate 35,230,270 of NC_022018.1, forward strand.
AAAACAAACAGTGCAGTGACATTTTAGTAACATTTGCTTAATTTATATGAGATACAAAATAAATTATCTACATGATTCATATTTAACCTCCATGAGGAGCACAGCTGATAATCCTTGTGACTTTTATCTGAAAGAGAATGATCACAGAAAGCCACAGATTATCCTCAACACACAAATGTACAAGCAAAGTTTATAAATATTTTAGATGATTAAACACATGTATCTATGCGAACCCAAGTTTATAAACCCCATGATTAATCAAAGGAAAGCCAACACAAAGCGCCTAGTTTTTGTAAACTACCAGTATTTATTTGGCCATCAAATAACTAGAAATTTTTTAGTATTACTTATATGCAGCTTTTAAGGAATATTAGCTTATCCACTGAACTTTTAAGTAAAGACTTAACATTAAATAAACAGGGAACAGCATTTTTATAAAAGTGGAGACTTTCGGAAAATTTCAGATTATTTTCCTCTCAAAGAAAAATATTAAGACGCTGCTGTGAGCATTTTGGGAGCTACACTGAAAGAGAAAACAAACAAGATGACAAGGGTACTGTGCAGATATTCATGGCCCGGCAGTGCTCAGGCAGGGGTAAGAAGTTACCTGTCCACACTAGAATAGTGGTTCTTTCAGTTTTGAAATACAATTTAAATAAAATTACTAAATAAAAGAAAATTTTTAATATATAAAAAGATAAAAATCTAAAAACACTGAACAAAATAGAAGTTGTCTGTCCTCAGTGATTCAGTATTCACTCTAAGGAACAAGGCCCTCAAAAGATCATTATTACACAAATGCTTTAAATTTTCATACTATAAAAAACAAAATTTGATAAATGTTACTAAGATGATTGTACTGGTATATAACTGTGAAAAATATATGAATCGCTCTCCTTAGTAGTTAAGCCAACAATAAGCTTGATGTCTGACAGTCGTGCATGTAATTCTAGGTAACAGAAACATGTACGCTTTGAAAGGTGTTTTACTATTTAACCAACCACTGATCGTGACGTTTCAACACTGTTCCTCCCAAGTACTTTACATTTAGTTTAACAATTGAGGGCCTTCTGCAATGTTAGAAAAATGATGCTTAGCTGTACTGTACAGAGAGGATAGCCCTTCTGTTCCCCCTGACTGAGGAGAAATGTTAGACTAGGCACACAGGAGCTCCTTTAGCCTTGTCTGTACAGTGGGGGTGGGGGATGGGGAGGTGCAGAGCATATTATCAACAATGTCCACCACACAGAATGGGAATCGACCTCAAAAAGTAAGACAAGTGAATAGCCCAAAGTTAGAGAACAGCTCAGGTTCAAATTCCACCGTGCTAGATGTCAACTCTATGTATGAATTTATGTCCTATAACAAATGTGCATCAGGCATCCCTGGGGTGGGGTGGTAGAGCTTTGTTTAGCAGAAATGAGGCTCTGGTTTCCACTTCCAGAATTCCAGTATCACAAACAAAAAACAAGCACCCAAAACAACAACAGAAAGCATCCTCACTACATATACATACACAGGAAGAAAGACGGTCCTCGTGCAGCTACCGGTACAGAGAAACTTTGGGTGACTGTCCAGGCAGCGAGATGTCTCTGTCATTTCTAGAGTTTGAAAGTTGCTTATTTCTTGTTTGCTTAGGTAATATTGTATCTTTCTGGAGTCTTTAATGGAGTTGAAGAAAAGTTAGTTATAGTTATAGTTTTCCTTAGTTATGATAAAGATAAAATAGATGCAAATATTGTAATTTTTACTTGATAACTGTTTTGTTATATGTAATTTTGCTATGTTAAAGTTAAAGCCTTCCTTTTTTTTTGTTTAAACAGAAAAAGGGGAAATGATGGAGGAAGGTCATTGGTTAAAAAAATAAAGAAACTGCTTGGCCCTCATAGGTTAGAACATAGGTGGGTGGAGTAAACAGAACAGAATGCTGGGAGGAAGAGGAAGTGAGCTCAGACTCGATAGCTCTCCTCACTGGGGCAGACGCGATGAAGCTCCGACCCAGGATGGACGTAGGCTAGAATCTTCCCGGTAAGCGCACCTTGGGGTGCTACACACATTATTAGAAATGGGCTAGTCCAGGTGTGAGAGCTAGCCGAGAAGAGGCTAGATATAACGGGCCAAGCAGTGTTTAAAAGAATACAATTTGTGTGTTGTTATTTCGGGGCATAAGCTAGCCGTGCGGGAGCCAGGCGGGATGAAAAGCAGGCCTGCAGCTCCATCAACACTCCTTTCTTTGTTCCGTCCAGATAAAGAACACTAGAAGCCCAAGGGTCATCTTGAGAGAAGCCACTAAGACCTCTGATTAGGGTTGCTCCTTATGGGATACCACATCAGAGGAAATGGTAGGGAAGGGAAAATGGGAAGAAGAAAGGAGAAAGTAGTGTTTAAAACAAAAGGCAGGTGAATTGATACAGGTAAACCGTGTAGAAAAGTTTTTACTGTTGGCCACTAGGGTGTTTTGTGCAACTAGTGTTAACACCAGGAACTGTATTAAGTTTAGATTACCAGGTGACAGGTATGTCAAACACTGCAGAAGAGATGCCCTGAGAATAGCCTGATTTAAAATTAACAAGAGCTAGTTCCAGGACAGGCTCCAAAGCTACAGAGAAACCCTGTCTCAAAAAAAAAAAAAAAAAAAAACCAAAAATAAAATAAAATAAAAGCAAATAATTACTCAATAATGGTAGAAGCACAGCCTCTCCACAAAAACCAGCCTATGAAAATGTGCTAAAAGTGGAAATAAGTAATATAACAAAACGTTCCTAGTAGTCAAAGGGGCCAGGAAATAGGAATCCTCCATTAGGAACGCAGAGTGCCCTTCTCTCGGCTGCTTCCCCAAGTTGTGGAGGAGGCATTTTCAGACCCTAAATTTTCAAAGCATAAGACAGATTCATCCTCATCTGTCAACACAAAAACAAAAGCTTACTAATGATAGGAACCTTAAACTTAACAATTCTAAAGTGCACACTTCTGGAAGCAAGCCACAACAGGACCAACTCGGGCAGCAGTCTTTGTCTAACTAATAGGAGGGGTCTGTTAGAGAGACAAAACACAGTGCCAAAGCAGAAAAGAATGAGTTTTTTGATGTTTCAAAACAGGTTTTTTCTTTCTTGAAGTCACCAGGACCTGTGCTGAGCAATAATTTCAACACTTCAAACCTCCTTTAAAATAAGGGAATTCATGATAGACCGTTTCAATTGTCCTTAAGCAATTAAACAACTGTCCAAGAGTAGGAACTCTTAGCCAGTTTCTTCAACTGTCAGAAAACAAAAGATCTTTGAAGGCTAACTGCTAAAAGCCAAAACCAAACTGAGGTAGCCACTGAGCTGCAAGGATGCAGGAAACCCTGCAAAAACCCTGGCTGTGGTGACAGAAGAGAAAGCCCAACACACCTACACATCTGTGAGCTGGCCGTTGGCCAAGAAACACTGACAGGCTCAAGAGCAGAGAGATTAGATTGAACTCAGCACTGCAAACCCTGAGCCTGGGAGAACATATGCAGTAGAATATTTTTAGACTACATAAACTAAACAAATGAAATAACAATAAAGGTTCAAAAATCATGATATTCCAAAAGATTGGAACACATGATAACATACTGACTCAATAATTAACAATGAGAAGCAAATGAAAACAAAGCCCAACAGCAGTCTTTTCAAAAACATTAGATACTATAAGTTCTGTAATAATTTAGAAACCATAGTCACACTCCAAAACATATCCCATATTATCTGTTTCTAATGAAGAGGGGACAGAGTGATAAACCTAATATGACTTAAGTTCCGCTTCTCCTTGTTTCTTGAGAATAAATTTGAATATGCAAAACATATTTGAGAATAAAGCATTAAGACTTAAGTATTAATTACTAAAATAGGGTATTGTAGTTGCTCCATCTACTTTAATCCTACCTTATTTTTAATCAGTTAGTAGAGTATAAAATCTTTTTAGAAACTTCAAGTGTAAGAAAACAATAAGCTCTCAGAGAGAGCTAAGTATTGGAAAAGCCACTTTACCTGGGCAAGAGCATTCTGTACTGACCTATCATCATGCAACAGAAAAAGAAAAATCCAAGAAACAAATTGTTCGCAGGATATAGGTTGAAACAGACCATGTTGGTAAACAGCACCAACTGTGCCTCCTCATTGGGATCTTAAAGGATTTTTCCAAGGGAAAAGGACCAAGTGTTTGAACTGTTAAGCAAACAGACGAGATGCTATCAGCAGAATGATGAAGTATTCAGGCAACAAAAAGATGCCTATTTGGCAAGGCTGAAACCCAAAGCAAAGGAAGATGGAGTGCCGGAAACACAGCAGAAGTGAGGCTGCAGAATCAGGAAGTCTTCAGCTTTCTGAAACCATCTCTCCCACCAGAGCAGATACCTTCCACACTCATCACTGACTCCCCAACTCCAAAAGGCTGAGTTTCTAGGATAACTCAGTATCATCTTCCATTGTGTCCTTTCCGGACTTCCCTCTCTTGTGTGCTAAAAATTACATTATACAGATTGCACCTCTGTTCCCCTTACCCCATCCCTATTATCTCCATTCTTTGCTTCAGATGGCTGAATTAATAGATTTTCACTCCCAAAGATTTCATCTCCGTTCCTTTTACCTGAAAGGATTATTCTTATGGCCAGTACCCATCAATACCCATAAAATTCAAGACCTTTAAAATGATTTCGGTAGGAATGGCATCTAATAACCACAAGAGAGGACTGCTGCAAGCTTGCCAGATATTAAGTTAGGCATTTTACATAATAAAGATGCAAGAGGCATTATCTGCATCTTTCATAAAGGAAACTGAAGCTCAAAGGAATTATAAAGTGTGCCCAAAGCTACACAGAGCCAAGTCAGACTCGATTTCTTCTTCCCTCTTTTCTTTCTTTGATACTGGACATCACACCCAAGACCTCAAATACTTTAAGCTTGTGCTATTATAACCCCAGTCCTAGACCCAATCCATCTCTTCAGAAATTCCCAAAACATGAACTGCATTCTGTACTGCTCTAATGACCTGAAAAATAACTCTCTGTAAGAATACAGACTAATTGTAAGAGCCTCTAAAAACCTCATAGTTGGAGTTGGTGAGATGCCTTCCTAAGTAAGAGCCCTTGCTGAACAACAATGGGGAATTTAAGTTCAAATCCTCAACACTTAATGTAAAAAGCTAGGTGTGGCCACCTGTGCAACTATAAACTAGACAGTGTGGCAGGGTGGAGACAGGAGGACTACTGAAGATTTGGGCACCAGCCTTGCTCCAGGTTCATGAAGGATACCGGCTCAGAGAAACAAGGAAGAGTCTTATAAAATAAGACACCTCCTCTTATTATACAGATCTACACTCCACACATATACACATATAAATAAAGACCTTGGAGTTGTCTTCAAAAGCATGTAGCAAGTTTTACCGTGGGCCACCACCTTTAACACAGACCTTGTACACCTCTAAAATACTAGCAATGATGCTTCTGGAGACTACACATCATCACTCTCATTCAGAGATGTGCTAAGCAGGAAAGTCCTCAGTAAGAGCTACATAGGGAGACAGAAGACACCATGTGTAGCAACAAGAACCTCCTCTAAAGTTAAACTAGCCTGTGCTGCCACTACAAGTTTTTAAACTACTTCTTTCATTGTTTGAGACTGCACCATATCCGCCTTCCTCTTCTTCCCTCTGAACTCTCCCGTATTTCCTTCATTGTTCTTTTTCAAACCCATGACCTCTTTTTTCATTAACTGTTGCTACACATGTACACACAAACATATATATGCATACATACATACACATGTGTGCACGCACGTGCACACACACATAAATAAGCAAGGCCAGCCTGCTCAGTATGTATGTATGTTCTCAGGGCTGACCATTCGGTATTAGATAACCAGTTGGTATGTCTTCACTAGAGCAGACCATTTTTCCCTTCCTCAGCTCTCCCCAGTTGTCTATAGTTCTTCGTGTAGGGTTGAAAGCTTGTGGGGTTTCCTTCATCCATGTTAGCAGGTATGTTGTCCTCATTGAGCTCATATTTAGGCAGACATGTTGGTGGGGCATGGGTATAGTTTCTGACATTCCCAGGAGACACAATCTCACAGCAAATTCCCTGTTCCTCCTGCCTCTGACAATCTCTCCACTCCTATTCCACAATGATTACTGAGCCTTAAAGGGAAATATAGGAGTTATTGCATATCCCTGCAATTTGAATGTTGTGGCTTTCTGTAATGGTCTCTGTCCATCAAAAGGAGAAGTTACATTATAACACTGGATGAGGACTACACTTATCTGTGGGTATTAGGACCCACCCACTATTACTATTGAAAAGAAAAAAAAAGCAAAATACAAAAATAAAATAATGCTAAAATACAAGTGTACACATATAGTTTCAAGACACTCATTATATTTTCATTACATTTCTTAACTCTCCAGAGACCAACATGGAACCAGCAAGGTCTCTGGAACCTATTTCTACAGAACATTCTTTATCATATCCCCAAGTTTGCCTTATAAGTCTAGAAAAACACAATGGAGTACTACACAGCAGAAAAAAATTAGATCATGACATTTGCAGGCAAATAGATGGAGCTAGAAAAGATTTTGAGTTAGGTAACCCAGACCCAGAAAGACAAATATCACATGTACTCACTCATCAGTGGTTTTTAAACATAAAGCAAAGAAAACCAGCCTAAAAATCGCAATCTCCAAAACCTAGAAGAAAATGAGGACCCTAAGAGAAACATACATTGGATCTAATCTACATGGGAAGTAGAAAAAAAAACAAGATCTCCTTAGTAAATTGGGAGCATGGGGGTAATGAGAGGGGTTGAAGGGGAGGAGAGAGGCAGGGAGGGGAGCAGAGAAAAATGTAGAGCTCAATTGCTGCAGGAAGGTGTATAGCTAACAACTACCTACCTACTGGGGCGTGCCTCATAGACTATTTAACTGGATATGGAAGCACATCCAGCCCTTTTCCTTTTTGCCTTTCCTCCCTGGATCCCGGTTTTGCTGGTTCAGTTTGTTTGGATCTCCTCTTTATCCATCGTTCATGCAGATAATCCTGATTTGTAAGTTTTATCTATTAATAAATACCTGCATAGTTCTTAGTTCTGAGCTAGTGTGGGATTCCTTTTATTAAACGCCAGACCTCTCCGCGTTCACTCTCAATTAAAAAAAAAAAAGTCTAGAAAAAATCTTCAGAATTTAAAATGCACAGGAAAAAATGGCAAGAAAACATCTCTGCTCAACTGAGTACTACCCTACTTAGCAAACATATCAACTGGTGAAGAATGAATATCACTCATAAGCATCAGAGATAATGCCAGGTGAGCTGTCCATGTTCTCTATGTGTAGCTCATGGCTTACTTCCTGGGAAGTGGTTTCATGACCACAGCAACAGCAACTATTGCCTGGAGCTGGAAGTTCTGGCTCACTGTTGCTGCTGTTCAGCCTCCCCAGTACCATATCTCATGCTGTTGGCCAGGAGTGGGACAGAAATTTGATGTGTGGTTCCTATGGAATGGCTAACACTTTCACATTCTTTCAAGAGTCTCAAGTCCAACAAAATCCTGAGGTCAATGGAATACTGTCACGCTTAAAAACAAGACACAAACACTCTTAAAATTTTTTCATGGAATAACTCAGGGCTGGGCATAGCAGAATGGTCAAATGCATGACTACACACACAAGAACATCTGTACACATACATGCACGCATGCGTGCACATGCACATATTGAGAGACAGAGACAGACTTTCCCACTTCTACCCAAAACTCTTGTTCTGTGTAATTGCTTGTTTGGGGCTTGGCTTTCTCTTTAGGTGCAAACACCTGGCCAGATTACTAGATTTACTGAAGATTAAGAATACAAACAGGACATGCTTCCATAAATACTTTCAGTGGTGGTCCTACTACATATGGTGGAGATAAACCTAATGATTAAGTGAGAAGCAGCATTTATTCCTTGTGAATTCCCAGCAAAGAATGCTGTTAAGTGAACAACACTTGATAGCTACACTCACAGATATTCTAAGGTCAACATAAAGGAAACAATCGCCAGCAAAGACTGACCCAGGGTTATGATGATCCCACTGAGCCGCATGCTAAACATACCAACCCAATGCTCTGAAGAACGTACCTCAAGCTACAGCTTTAAAGAAGAAACAGCTAGAACGACTGCCTTTGCCTCCTCTGCAGCTCTATAGCCTGATCTCTGCCAAGGTGAAATCCACAGGAAACACTGCTTGGAACTAAGTCTATACTATTTACTAGGTGCCCCATTTGGGCACCTATGATAAAAGCTATTGTTTTAACATGGGTCAAAACATCCTGAGAAAGACGGGAAATTGTTACATTTCAAGAGCATTGAAACAAGAAAAGCTTACTTCAGATACACGTCTAACAAGTAAGAATATAAAGTGTTGGGGGGGGGGGTAATTTCATGAGGAATAGAGATGAGGTCTTCAAACAGAAAACAGAAGACAAAGCCTAGCATGGATGCAGCATCCTGGCATTTACAGCTCAACATATACTCCAGGAGGACAAGGCTGAGAAAGAAATACTAAAAATTATAAACCTCAACTATTATCAAAACTCTGTCTCTACTTTCTGAACTGATGACATAAAGCAGAGCCAGGACACATACCATGACCAGAGAGACACAATGATGGTGAAGCTCTGGGCTGTCCAGACCCTGGCTAGCGCGCCGATAGCCCCAGGCACGAGAGACAAGGCATATGAGAAGAGTGCTTCCCTCTCAGGCCTTTGGTAGGAGCAGTTCTAGGGAAGGAGGTTAGGGTGAATTTTAAAAACACTCTCTCTGGGGCTGGAGAGATGGCTCAGGAACTAAGAAATCTAGCTGCTCTTGTAGATGACCCCAGATTTGGTTCCCAGTAACCTACATGGAACCTCACAACCATATGCAACTCCAGTTCCAGGGGGTCCAAACACCTGACCTCTGAGGGCACCGAACACACATGTGATGTACACATATACACAAAGGCAAACGGTCGTGCACACAAAAATAAAGAAATCGTTTTAATGACCCCATGGAGTAACTAATTCAATCATTTATAAAGACTGACAGTTTTAGAAATATTAAGTCTAGAAAAGGAAAAATATATCTCAGATAAGGGAAGTAAGTCAATTTAAGAACTCAAATGTTGGGATTAGAGTATATCTCCATGGTAGAGTATTTGCCAACCGTGCAAGAAACCGTGTTCATTTCCAGCACACTCTACATGGTGCTTTGTAAGAGATGTTCGCCATAGCATCAGGTATCTGAATAATTGTTGCTGAATTGGTGGTGGTGTTTAGGTAGGTCTAGGAGGTGTGGCCTTGCTGGAGGAAATACGTCATTGGAAGCAGGCTGGGGTTTCAAAGCCACACAACATCTGCAGTGTGCTCTCTTTAATACCTGCTGTGGGTCAAGATGTAAGCCCCCAGCTTTCTGCTCATGTCGCCAGGCCTTTGCTCTGCCATCATGGACGACTTTGAATCATAAGTCCAAAGAAAGCCTTTCTCCTGCAACTTGCCTTGGTTTTGGTGTTTTGTCTTAGTAAGCAAAAAGTAACAACACATAGAGACGGAAAAAACAAAAAAGCAAAAAACATTTTTGAGATTAGTCAGTTGGGAGGAACTTACTAGGAGGTGGTGACAATCCCTCTGTTTAAGGCTGACGCAGCTATCTGGTGGCAAGCAAGGCTGCAGTATGACAGACCTGGATCTCTCCTGCTCTATTTCTTTATTCAGGCATCTAATTCGACACAGCATAACCTCAGTTTCTGTTTCATTGCCTGAGTGGTGCTGCTTTTCCTTTTATCTATATATTATATATTTTATACAAACAGTTTTGTGATAGCATGTGAACACAGTACTGTTGGTAATATGATAATGGAATTCCTGCCCTTCAAAGAGGCTTCGTAAGAGATTCATCTGTTTGGTTTATTGCAAGGCTTTTCTTTTCCTGCTGCTAATTCCTGATTCTACCTTAAATCTTGAAGACATCTCCAAGAGAAGGACATAAGTTCCCTAACAATTCTGTCACAGAACATGCTGAAGTGGCCTCTTCTATCCTCTTTTTCCATCATTTACTTTGAAGACAGAAGCCTGAGGAAGCAAATTTGGTGTCTTTTCAATAACTGGCCCAATGAAAAGGCCAAGGGAAGGAAGTTGTTAACGCAAGGTTAAGGAAGCAGGGCCCCTGGTACACAGTGCATCTTCATCTGCTTTGGAGACATCCTGTGTTCTAGGGGTCCAAGCTCCACTGTTTAGGTGGGAGAAACTTGATGGTGAGGAGGCACAGGGGACCACAGCTGCATCCACTGAAGAGGTCCTTCGGCTGGAGTTTGGCAGTGGGGTAGGAAGTTCATTTCTGCTTCACGGGTATTGTGTTTCTTTTTTCCGAGACTCTCACGCCAATATTGATCTTCACCACGTCCATGCCTTCCTCTCCTTGCCCCAGTTCCTCCGGAACTCTCTCAAATCCATGACCACTGCTATCGTTTCCTACTACCCTTCCTTGAAAGTGAGAGCTCTAACTGTAACCACTGCTATGCTTGCTCCAGCATTACGGACAGACATGAATGAGGAGCTCTTTAACTAAACATTTCGTGACCATGAAGCATTACTACAGACCTGAGACAGGGACCAGGACCACCCTGAGATCCTGGGCTTGAACAGGATTTGACTGAGTATTCCTCTTCTGGAAGTGGTAGTGTGATATCTCTGAAGGCCATGTTTTACTAAGGAATGTGTGCAGGTGAGGGTGTTTAGGTGTGATACTGTCCAGTTCTTCCTTGTATGTCTGAGTGAGACTGTCACTAACCACCAGGTTTGAGTACTATCAACTCATTCTGGATTCTCACCGGTTTGGTGAAATTATCTGCATTGTGTCGATCTTAGTATTTGGAATTGCAGCTCTGTTAGCAGGGACTGGTAGGTACTAATCCTGGTTTCTCATCTGTTTCTTTCTCTTGTCCTCCTCGCTCTCTGGTCTAGACACATAACTCAGTCCTGTGTGCTCAAGCAATAAAATCACTTTAAACAAATAAATAAATAAAATGAAAGATTGTGTGGGGGCTGTAAAGTTATACTGAGATGTGTTTGGTTGTCTGAGAGAAATCTGGCCAGATTCCATCCAGGAATTAGTCTAACCCTTTTACAGAGAAAGAGAGAAGGGGAGGGAGGGAAGGAGGGAGGAAGGGAATGAGTGAGAGAGGGAG
>NC_022018.1:35241581-35281939 GCF_000317375.1 Microtus ochrogaster
GAGAGAGGGAGGGAGGGAGGGAGGGAGGGAGGGAGGGAGGGAGGAAGAGATTTTGATCAAAGATCTACTTTTCTCTCAGGTAGTCTAGAAAGGTCAAAGTAACCTGTCAGCATCTGTCCCAGGGTGCACAGCATGGCTCATGCAAACATTCCACTCCTTTGTCCAATGAATGGTGAGTCTGGCAAGTACCCTCAACCAAAGTCAGTTGGCCCTCAGCATTCACAAAGAACCTACTAGTAGCCCAGGAAAGCACACGGGACAAAATTCCTATCAAGAAAATGTACTGAGCATTCCTAGAGAGATACTGCTTTATATTTAACATGGAACATTTTTGTTCTAGAGATTGTGACACAGGGGGGTTCAGTAAAAAATTTTGAGATACACTGACCAAATAACCAATGTATCTACTAACATCTATCAGGAACAGTAAAGAAACAACTAAATTTTAGACCCTCTTTAACAATGAAAACAATTTCTGGAGACAAAGAGTCTCACTGTGTAGCTTAGGCTGGCCTAAAACTCAGGGTCCTCCTTGCTCAGCTAAGAAGACAGCTGTGTTGCCCCACATCCAGCTCTGGGGCAATCTTTCACATTTGCATTTTTTCTAGTTGCCAACTTTCTGAATGCTTGGTGTTAGGTCACACAAGGCAGAAAGAATGAGCACAGCCCTGCATCTATCACAAAAATTACAGAGTAGGTACACAGCAAAGGCCCTGCAGAAGGGCCTGTGTAGAGAGCTGCTTAAGCTTCTGAATTTGTGGGAAACCAAAAGAAAAAGAAATAGATGAAAATCTTCAAACATAAACTCATCAAGGTCATTATTCTAATTTTGCAGCTAAAAAATAAATACTACACAATTTAGCTAATAGAACTCAAGAAGAAAAACACAAATTGGAAGTTTGTAGTGCGAATTCTAATAGTCTTAATAATAAAAACCCAGAGTCAGATATTAGGGGGTGAAAGCTAAGAGAAACTCCCCAAAATTAGGGCTGGGAAAGAGCTTTGTTTCTGTCTTTTCAGGATTATGAAGGCATCCAACTGAGGAATCTAAACACCACTAGACAAACGAGATATATGACAAATAGGACAAACCATCAAGAAAAAAATGTCCTAAGAAAAAGAGTAAAATGGCCTATTAGTATATCACATCTCCAACAGGATAGTATTTCATAAATTTTTCCAAATGTTTGCATCTGCTGTTCTCTACAGACATATAATGCAAATGGTCTTTTTGTAGTCCCAGTACAATTAAAAAATAAAACTGGCTTTGGACTTGTAGTGTGGCTCTGCTTCTCTAAACCCAAGCATACTTATGAAAGGAAAACCACCCCAAATCTCTCATATCAGAAGAGTCACCTGATATGGAAAAGAAGAAAAACAAAATTAAGAAACTATTTTATTTTCCACTAATATCATAATCCTTTGATTTTATTTTGACTCTTTAAAGCTTTTCTTAAGGCATAAATATTATCTCAAACTTGTAAGATTAACATATATATTTTAAACTTTTTGTCATGATATTAATGGCCATATAGAGCACTAACTAATTCTAGAAAAAGTTCTTCATTAAGTTTCTGTACATAATTTTGGGTTTAAGTCTCTATCAGTTTTCTGCAGTGAACCATGAGCACACATAAAGGATAATGGGGTCCCACAACAATGGTTCCACCAGGACTGTGACCAACACCACTGAAAACACTACCTAAAGATCAGCCTTGGGCTACAAAGTGCTCAGGACAATTTCAAGGTAACTAGCGGAGATGATCCAGCTCACAGACTACTCTAGCCAGGACGTGAGACAAGCCCTGCACTTTCCCATTGCGCAGAGACTGGACAATGAAAGACACAGCTACCTCTCCCAGGACTTGACAATTAACCCAAATGTTTTCTTTTCAGGGTCTCCTAAAGATGCCATCTTCCCCAGACAGCAGGAAGTAAACTTAGAAAATGCAATGCCAACATTCCCAAGAAGTGGGTGGGTGGTTTTTGGTCTTTCACTAGGTTATGGATAGTTGTCATTTTTTCGAGTGTTTAGTTACAAGTTGTTATTGGTGATGGATAGGAGAAAAGTTGAACAAAGGAGATTAGATTCACGGTTCTTGTTTTAAAAAGAAAAAAGGGGGATATAGAAATAGGTCAAAAAGGTAGATTATTGAATTTACTTTTAAACCAAAAGAGCAACTACTAATTTTAAATATTTTACATTGACATAGATTTTCGCATATTGATACAAATTTAAGGTTATTTTTGTTAGAATATAATGTACACAAATTTTTAATCTTGTTAAATGTATTGTACCTATAAAACTGATTTAACAATGTAATATAAATTTCTAGTCCTTGAAAATTATTATTACCAACTACTTAGGATAAGAAGGAAATGCAGGTTAGTAGTAAGTCACCTATTACAATCAAACATATAGTCATATTAGGTATGTGTTCAAGGCCAAACAGAGAAATATTTTAGATAGACGGGTCCTCTTCAAACACTTCAGAGATCTGTAAATATGGTATTTAAGATGTTTTAATAACATGGGTTTTTTTTTGTTTTATGAGACATATTTGATCCTGGCAGCACAAATTTACTTAAAGAAGATGATGGACATCAAAGAAACTCCACATTGAATTTACTTTTTTTGTGTCAAAAGTAAGTCACTGGGCCAGAAACTGTTCTTGTGTCAATTGCTGACAGTATACTGTCCAAATTGGATTAGCAGGACACAGAAGAAAGTGACAATCAAGCCTTGTAAGATAAGGTAGGACAATCTTTCAAAAACCCTGCTTCATATAAAAATCTATCAAATAATTTATGTCTGTGGGCCAAAGATAGATACCCCAATGTTGCAGAGGAACCTTGGGTGACTATTCAGGCAGCCAGCTGTTTCTGTCATTTCTCACATTTTTTAGAAGTTGCTTGCTTGCACTTCAGTTAATATTGTTTCATTTTCAGGTCTCTGAGGGAGTTGAAGACTAGAAAGTTACAGTTATAGTTTTCCCAGTTCACCAGAAACAGAAAAAAATGTTCTAAAGAGATGTAGAGTGGGAGCTGAAAAGATGGTTCAGAGGTTACGAGCACTGACTGCTCTTCCAGAGAATGCAGGTTCAATTCCCAGCACCCACATGGCAGCTCATAGCTGTCTATAACTCCTGTTCCAGGGGATCTGATGCACTTGTACAGACATACCTACAGGCAAAAGGTCTATGTACATAAAGCAAAAATAAATGAATTATTGTTTAAAAAAACCAACAAGTGTAAAAAGCAAATCACAAAAGGACTAAAATGATGTAATTCCAAGCGAAAGGTAGGTAGAGTAGTCAAGTTCAGATGCAGAAAGTGGATAATGACTGCCAGGGATGAAGGCAAGAGGAAAATGGGATGCTGTTGTTATGAACTCTGTTTTAGGTTGAAAAAGAAAGACTCTGGAGCCAAACGGTATGGAGACCCTCACAGTAAAACCTAAGAATGAGGTGAGTGTTCCCAGGTTATAAAACCAAGAAAAGTAAAGAGCTCAGTTTTAAGGGGGGGGGGGGGGGATTTAAAAGTTGAGGTGAGGAGACAAAAGGTCTCACTCTATATTCTAGAACAGCTGTTACTAATGTAGCCAAAGTTAGACACAAACGCACTATGATCCTTCTACCTTAACCTCCTGAATGCTGGAGTTATAAGCATGAGTCACCATATCCGGCCGAAAACAAAGACTCCACAGATAGCTTAGTTGATAAAGTGCTTGCCTAGGCAATTGGAAATTCTCAGGCCACACAGAGACATTTCCCCAAGAATCACATCTGCAATTAGTCTCTGGGTTACACACACACACACACACACACACACACACATACAAATGGAGACATACACAGATATATAACTAGTTAATGACATTGTATAATAAAAACTGGAAAAAAAGAATAAAATTCTACAGACAACTTCAGGAGTTCACTGATCACCTAATGACTGTCAATGACCTACAAGAGATATAGATGGCTATTAAATTTCAACACTAACATGAAGAAACAGAAACCAAAGAGCTTTATGCAGAATTCATACTGTGTTGTCCCTATACTGACTGCCAACCAGATCCCATGTCTAAATATAATGAAGTTTACTAAGCAGCCAAAATGAATCTTTCTACCCGAAGCTCTTTCCAAACAGAAACAAAGCAAGAGCAACCCCACATGTGCCGTTTGCATTTCAGCAGTGTTTTCACACAGAACAAGAGAGCTGGTGCCTACACACCATTTCTCAGCATCAACACTCATTTCTTATGCAATACCAAGTTTGGTTGGCAGGTTAGAGACATTTTTTCCAACCACAGACAAAACTTCTTTTGATACTCAAAGAAAATGTTCAAGGAAATGTTCCCAATAAAAAGACAACAAAACAATGGTGTGGAAGTACATCAGCAGTCTGGGAACAGCTGATGTGACTCCAATTAACCTCGGGTAGCTTGTGACAATGCACTACCAACACACCTCGTCTGTCTCCAACCAGGAACTTAGAAATGCTTGTAGAATGCCCCTCTGTTGGGAGTGAAGCAGGAAGAAACTTCTGTGTTGTTTTTCGAGACAGTATCTCATATATAGCTCAGGCTCATCTCAAAAATTTCATTCTTTGAAACTTTTTTTCTTTTCTAAGAAAAGAACTCATGATTTGAGGGTACAGTTCATCATGGTAGGGAAGCACAGTGGAGAGCTCAGTTCTAGCTGTGGAGTCGGGAGCATGAAGCAGATAGTCACATCAAATCCACAGTCAGGAAGCAGAGAGAGATACTGGGGCTCCACCCATTTTCTCCTTTTATGCAGCCCACCACCTTGCCAATAGAAGGATGCCTCCCATCCACAGTGGGTCTTCGCTTCTCTGTTAAACCCAGAACTCTCCCCTCTGAGATTTCAGCCTCGTTCAGTTGACCAGGAAGACTGACCGCCACAGAAAGCTCTGCACTAAGCCACACAATGTTTCCACAAATGAATTTAGGATTTTTGTCTCGGGACTCTGAACAACCATACTTACTCTTTCCACCTCCGGGATGCTGAGCTCCTAATCTTCCTGTATCTGCTTTCCTATAGCTGAGATTATAAGCATAAACTGCTATGGAAATGGGGTCAAATCCATGGCCTCAAGCAGGTGAGGCCAAAATTCTACTGGCTGAGCTACAGCCCCCACCACCAGAACTACATTTTTGAATCTTCTAGGTAATCTTATGACAACCTTGCAATGTTTAATGTACTAACAAATAGCATAGAAGCCCTTGATAATGAGTGTTTCATTTAATTTCTCATTTCTTGGGTGTTACAGAAAACTGATTACTACGTGGAACGTTTAATTTTTGAAATTTAAAACCCATCATGTATCTTGAAAAGGGAGATTATATTAGAAGACTGGAGAGACAGCAAAACAGCTAAAAGCTTTTACTGCTCCTACAGAAAACCTGACCTTTGCTCCCAACACCAAATGGAGGAGCTCACAAGTGCCTCTAACTCCAAAATCAGGGAATCTGATACCCTCTTTGGTACTCCCTACACACACACACACACACACACACACACACACACACACACACACACGTGTGCACACACACCACATACGTAAATAAATAAAAACAAATTAAAAATGTTGTAAAACTAAACAATTAAGGATGGAAATGATAGACCAGAAACAAACAGCACTCGTGGGATGGAGGCGACACTGTTACAGGCTCTTTATTCACACTGTGCTAAACCCAAAAATCACCCCCATGAAGTGGCTGCCACTGGCATTCTCTCCAAAGATGAAACAGACATAGAAACATAAATAATCTGACAAATATCACAAACATTACACAGCTGGTTAAGTAGGTGAACCAGACAGTCTGGCTCCACTACCAATAGTTGCAACCATTACACACGCTACATGTCATAACATATCGGAAATAAAGATAATTTTGATAGCACTTAACAAGCTCTTTAATGGGAACGTAATATACAAGATTTCAGTTGTCTTGCTGATCCCCATATTATTATTTTTTGTTGTTTTTAACTGCAAACCACTATGCCAGAAATGTCTTAGAGGGTTAAACATATGAATGAAGCCTAGATTTTTGATAGTGTTCATTATTATTAAGAAAATAATTAAAGATTATCAAGGGCTAATTGTAAAAAATCCTTTGTGAAAAGCCAGGCAATCCCAGCTAGTGAGAGGCTGAGTCAGGATTGTGAGATTGGGGCCAGCCATAAAAGAAACAGAATTTTTTTTTCCTAATTTAACAATTAATATATGAATATAAAATGAAGCCAAGAGGCTTGGTACCTGGCACCGCACAGAAATAAGGATATCGTCTTCGGAGGACATGAAAGGGAGACTAGTCAAAACTCTGATAAACTGACACACGAGGAGACATTTCAGCACATCAGCTGCACATGGTTGAGGTGTAGGTAGACTACCCAAAATAATTAGAGGTCTGGAGGAAGGACAGAGTTCATGCTAAGTATGACTCATGCATCTCACAGCAAAACAAAATCCACCAGACATTTATCTCCTCCAAACAAGACACTGGGTCTGGCAGCAGCCCACAAGCAGAAAAGACCACGTGAAAGTCAGACGCTCGTGTGCTGGTTAAAAATAAAAGGGTGGAGAGGCACATGACAAGCGATGACTCCAGCCCTGACCTCTGAAATATACAATGCCATTTATAACTAACACAAAATTTCAAAACACCTGAAAACAGCAAGTTTCACAAGACAAGTTAGGAAAGAAAACTAAAAGGCCACTTTGTAAGCCAAATCTTAGGATGCATTCCAGTAAGATCTAATACATCTAAAGAGCAAAACCCTGAGCTCTGTCACACTGGCTTCCGTGAAGAGGGCTTGCTCCTCATTGACATGAACTTGGGAATGTCGCCCCTTCCTGCCTTAGGCTTTGCAGGCAGAGTCCACAGGAATGGAGACTAAACTTCCGCTTCAAAGTCCAGCTTCCCTCGCAAAGGAGAAAAGGCTAGGGACAGACTGACCTTGATATACTCACTCAGATTTTGTTTGAAAGATTGTGAAATAGTGACCCAAAGCAAGAACACATTCAGACCCAATTCAGGTCCCATTTGTTAGGAAAGACAAAGATCCTTATGTCCCCAAATTATATTGCATAAAAATTCATCTCCCCACCAAAAGCAAACAAACAAAACAAAAAAGACCTAACAAAGCTGCCATGAAATTAAGAGTGTACCGGAGCCTGGGAAGAGGGCCTTACCAAGGCTAAAATTTAGCAGGGTTTCATGGAGTCACAACTAACAACTAACTAGTATTAATACTAATAAACCAGAGCCATTTGTGACCCATTAATTGCACTCCTATGATCAGCAACGCTTTTTAAAAATTTATTTAGTTTTATATGTATGAATGTTCTGCCTGCATATATGTATGCTAACCATGTGCATGGCTGGCACCCATGGAGGTCAGAAGAGAATGTTGGATGCTCTAAAACTAGAATTGGGATAGTATGAGCTGTAGTTTGGATGCTGAGAATTGGACCCTGGTCCTCTGTAAAACCACCAAGTGCTCTAAACAACAGAGTCATCTCTCCAGCTTGTCACTGAGTGATGTGTACCCATGACCAGAGGAGCAAGGCCATGCTTCATATGTTCAGGACAGCAGTTAGAAAGACACAGAGAAGCCGGGCGATGGTGGCGTACGCCTTTAATCCCAGCACTCGGGAGGCAGAGGCAGGCGGATCTCTGTGAGTTCGAGACCAGCCTGGTCTACAGAGCTAGTTCCAGGACAGGCTCCAAAGCCACAGCGAAACCCTGTCTTGAAAACCAAAAAAAAAAGAAAGACACAGAGATACGTGGCAGCATTACATACACACACACACACACACACACACACACACACACACACACACACAGAACAAAGCAAAGCCCTACAAAGGCTTCTGAATTTATCTCTACCTTTCCATGCATCTTCTCAGACTAGGAACTATCTTACACCAGCCAGCAAACATAATACCTGGAGCAGAATTGGTTTTCAGCTCTCCCTGCTTAGCTGCCCACTTACACCTTTATGAAGAACCCAAGACTCTGCAGGGCTCAGTTTGAAAACCTGATATAAACAAGTGCAAATTCGCTTTGCCATTGAAATCACTAATTTCATATGGATTTATGGTGCATTTAACCTATGGGTGTGGAACAAACAAAGTGATTAAACTATAAAAATTTAAAGGGTAAAGGCTACACAAGAAGAGACTAAAAAAAGGAACGATGAAAAAAAAAAAAGACTCAGCAGAGAACTCCACAGAAGAGAAGGGGCTAATAATGAATGGGAAGTCACCAACAATTCCAAACACCACCAAGAGGTCAAAGCTGAGAAACTGCTCTCTCCAACTTCCTCGGAAGAATGATGGGGAGAAGGGGAGTCAGAAGCCAGAAGAAATTTAAGTATATATCCAACCGGATTCGGCAAATAACTACAACTCACAGCCTACAAGAGATAAAATAGCATGCTTTTTTATTATTGCAAACACAGCATTTCACTAAATATTTATTCAACAGAACTACGTGGGCCACAGCATTGCATCTAGATACCCTGTGTCTATGAGCCTCTCCTGATAGGGTGCAATGGCCTCCACTCTCCTGCCTTCTAGAATCTATATCATGTGTGAATCTCTATCATCTCTACAGGGTAGGCAGGATGTGAAACCTGCTTCTTATCACTCAGTATTAAAACTGCTAAGAAGTCGCTTGCATGATTCCATAACTTCTTCCCAGTAAGAAAGCACTCCTCTGATGGCTTTGAGCAAGCTGACACGTTGTACAGACAGCACTGCACAGACGAGGGGTTATCCAACAACCTAAAAAGAACTACAGGTCCCCAAGCAGCACAAAACTTGAGAAAGGTTCCTCCCCAGATAGATGAGATTCAAATGATATGATAGTTACTGTAAACACCTTTAAGGCAGGCTGACTGAAGATTACAGAGCCTGGAAAACTGACTCATAGAGGCAAATGAATGTGCTGAGCAGCCACATTTGGGGGTAATATTGGTACACATCAATAAATAACTAATGCTAACTAGGCCAAGACCCAGACCACTGCTCACCCCTCCTCACAGATGCTTCTTCTTGCAGTATAGCATAAATAACAGAGACCCACAGCCCCTCGGGGCTCAGAGACCAGTATCAAATAGGAGGCAAAAAAAATTCTAGGAGCCAGCGCTGGCAGATGACTACAAAAAAAAAAAAAAAAAAAAACAGAGCAGGCACAGACACGCACAGGCTCAAACCAACGAAGCTTCAGCACTGAGAAGAGTATGTGACCAATAAACTATTTGCAACCAATATCAGGTAAGAATTGCAAAACAAGTTTCTCCAGTGGGAATGGGGTGCCAATCACACTCCATGGCAGGCCTAATGATCAGGGGGAGTTGAACAACATAAAAAGACTCCATGTTTCTATGTGTGCTTTTTTTTTTTTGGCTATTGTTTAGGTTTTGTCTCTTTTTAGTTCTGTTTTCTTGTAGATTTTTGTTTGTTTATTGAGAGGGAACGAAAAAACATGAAGATGGATAGGGAGGAAAAAGGAGGACCTGGGAGAAAGGAGAAAATATGATCAAATATATTGAATAATAAATTTTAAAAGTAATTGTTAGCGGTAACAAAAGAAAAGCGGAAAAAACAGAACCTTTAGAAATGTTGAGCAATCAAGAACACTAGATGGTCAGGAAAATGTGCTCCTCGGGCAAAGGCTCAAGAAGCTTCACGAAGTCTAAGCCCCAGTGCAGAATAAACAAGCCACAGTGTGGTGGCAGACGCCGAAAGAGCAGCAGGACGAGGAGCTCACCCTCTGGAAGGCTAGCTCACTGACTGTACCCAAGCTTTGACTCACAGATAGTCTCCAAATTTACAATACTGAAAATCCATCATGACAAACCACAAAAATACACCAGTATACCATGTAGTAAGTTGTGATTAGCATTATTTACTTAGTATTATACTAGACAAGAAAATTCAGGAATGCATGCCACCTAAACGTGTGTGGTATCTATTCATTTCCATTTTTGAACCACTAAATATTCACTCTGAGCAAACCTCTGTGGCGTTTATTACTGGGATCTGAAGAGAGGAATCTAACAAGTGCACAGCCAGGGCAGAATCCAGATATACACAGGAAAATACGACAGGGGCCACAGGGCAGCCAGGGCAGGATATAGACATAAATAAGGATACAGAATAATTAGAAGCAGGGCACCTTCCTGAAGGAGACAGCACTGTGACAGGCCTCGAGTAAGAATGTGGCTTTCCCCAAGTGGGCACTGGGGTATGGAAAAGGAGAGCAAAGACTTCAAGATACAACAGCTAACCAACCACTGTACAGTTCAAAGCAGAGGAGGCAAAAAGAGAAACAAATGAGGAGAGGTGGGGGGAGCAGCTGAAGCTACTCAGATCATCAGGCTTCAGAAAAGACTAAAAGGCTGGCTAGCGAGGAAGGGTGTGTGTGATTTACTAGACATCTATAAAAAGTGGAAACACCCTGGGTCAGACAAAATGGCACTGTGTGCCATGTGGCCTGGTGTTGCTGATTCTGGGACTGATATCTGGGAAACATCCCCAGGGCTAGACTTACAGTGTGGCCTGTTCTCATTACACAGTGTGGGAAGGAATGCGGACCGGAAATGCTCAGTGACATTTCAACCTGATTATACATAAAACTTCCAATTCTGCCTTTTGATAAACAACTCACTGTAAATAAGTCTTTATTAATTCATGAATATATTCTTATTGCTCAAATTTTGTGATAACCGAACTTCACTGGAACAATTTTTATAGACCAAATCTACACTAAAATATATAATGCATTATAATTTCAGAGTGAGGCTCTGAATGGGATCTAACACTTTCCTGAAGCACCAGAATGCCAGATTCTAAAGGTTAGAAACACTATACACTCCTACACAGTGGCTCCAGGCTTTTGACCTGGGAATCTAGACTCCAGACACCACTACCACCACCAGCAGCACCGCCACCACCAGTTAGGTAGCCTGCCTGGAATCAACCTAAGCCCTCTGCACATCTATGACAGTTGTGTCACTTGGTCTGTTTGTACGGCTTCTGGCAGTGAGATCTAGACCTGTCCCTGGCACTTAGCTGGTTTGTGGGAACCCGTTCCCCATACTGGATAACCTAGTCCAGCCTTGATGCAGGAGGAGGATCAACTCGATCCTCTGTCCTATCTCAACTTGACGTGCCTTGCTTTGTTCAAGCTCATGGGAGGCCTGCCCCTTTCTGAATAGAGACAAAGGAGTCAGTGAGTAAGGGCTTAGATAGGAGGTGGGGGAGAGGGGAACTGGAGGAGAGGAGGAACTGAAGCTGTAGTTGTATGTAAAATAAATGAAAAAAATAAAAAAATAAAATCAAAATGTCTCTTTGCAAACTTGCTAAGCCCTTGCTCTACAGCATCTCATCCATCTTTATTTTTCCTCTTCACGCTTTTGTCTTATTTTTTTTCTTTTTTTTTTAAATTTATTTATTTATTAAAGATTTCTGTCTCTTCCCCGCCAGTCTTACATTTTTAGGTAGTAGTCTCTCTAGAATCTAAACTGCATAGGGACAGGGGCCTTATTCATAGCACAATCTCTAACTCTTCCCACACAATAGATCTTCAATAAACATGTCTCAATGAAATTTCAAATAAGTAAGGGATAGGGGCACACTTTTACAAAAAGGGATAAAACTGAAAGCATTCCCAATGTCTTGTGGGCAGAAACCGCTAAATCAGTATGAACTCAAGATGCTTGGGAACTAGGACCTAATACCCTGTCAACAACAGGGAAAGCAAGGCCCTGAACTGGGGAACACATTAGCAAACCTGCCTAGGGAGGAGGCTAAACTATTTTAACACCTGGTTTGCCTACTGCCTGAGAACATCTTTCCGATGCTTTGCAAAGCATTGTGGTAGTTAGCAAACAAGTCATTCAACTGAGATGTGCCTCTTCGATACATTTCGATAATATAAAACCTTCATCACACAGAGTTGACTGGAGGAACAAACAAGTTAATATCTGCAAACTTACTTAGAAAAGGTTAAACAGGGAAGGTGGTCACTGGGTGGCCAATATACTTTGAGGCAGGAAAACGTGAGTCAATCTTCAAGTTTACCAACCTTGAAGTACAAATGTGACGGGGATGTGATCAGCATCCCTCTTCTATGCCAGGCCCTCAGCAGTTCTGACGGTGGAGGACCACACCACCTACACTTTGCTCTGTTTAGCTTTAGTGATTCTATGGAGCACCACCATACAGCAAGAACAAACTCTTGGCTGGAATCCACCATCCCCACCCCATGAAAGGCCACACATTAGACTTCAATCACAGATGAAAGGGAGTTCCAGGGGGAGGAAGCATTTTCCTTATGGTCAACAAGAGTTATTCTGCAGCATCAGTGTCTGTATGGGACACAAGTAACAGAACCAGGCATCCAATCCAAACCTTCTAGCTGAAGAGTAGTGCATGTGGCATCTTCAGGAATGAATCAGAAAAATATTACCTAAAATTTTTGACAGTAAAGGTAGTATGACATTTCTATAATAAAAATCCACTTGAAAGATAGAATTAAAAAATCATATATATTAGAAATATCTTTATATTTTGCACTCATTTTCAAGTACAGAAAATAGTCTTACTTCTTTACTACTCAACATTTTCAATATGGCACAAGACGGATATGTGTAATAATTTTTAGATCATCTTATAGCTGAACAACTAAAGAAGAAAAGCTGGCTGCAGAATTGTGAAGCAAGGGTGAGGGCCATCAAGGGAATAGAGAATAGAGCCCCAAGTAAATGAGAACAAGGAAACGCATAGCCAATGCAATGGATAACTCTACCACTTTTCTTAAAAGCAGAAAAATTGTTATATTCAAGAAAGAAATTTACAAGGTAAAACTGTAAGAAAGTGTTTTAAAACTACAGGAACTCTCATCTGTATTATATATGAAAAATGTATGCTTCAGTAAATGGACTTTTAAGGACATCCCAGAAGGTGCTTATCTTGCTGAAACTATTTGTAAATAGAGGTTACAATATACATTTTGGATAAGCATTGACACTTAAAAAGGGGAAGGGCATAAAATAGCAGATACTAAGCCAAAAAAAAATTACAGTATTTCACAGAAGTATTTGAGCTCCATGGATGGGGAGAATGGAGAATGGCAATCGAAATAGCACTTTCAGAAGCTATGCTGAACACGCAGATTAAGCAGGTAGCTTGTGAAACACAAATAACTCTAGTTCAATCAAATGAATGCTTTAACCTAAATCATAAATCAGTCAAGGAGTTGAGTCATTCAGAACTAAAACAACACAACTCCTCCATCTATTAAGAACACAAGAGAATACAAGATTTTAAAAATCTATTTTGCACAGTCTAAATCCTGAACATGAGTACTCAGATTGTGCCGCAGCAGGAGGAACAGAGAGCCTCTCTCACTATTCCCTGAGCTAGAACTCCTCAGTCTGTCTACACAGCACACAGAAGCACACACATACAAACGCACTATATTAACAACACACATTTATAAAAATTAACTTACATGAGTTTATATGAATTCATCTGTTTCCCTAAGTTTAATATATGTTCTCCTAACGCCTGTCCTCACTCTAAATAATGCCTTAAAAGCTGGAGTCATGAATGACTTTGGCCACATTCTTGTTTTGGGAGGGTCTTGATTAAGACCTACAAATGTTTTAAATAACTGACTTGAATTACAGATGGAGCTGCTCTTTAAAATAGCATCAGAAGGGACAGTAGCGAGAGCCTGATTCTCAGTGCCCAGGACTGCAGTGAAGATGTGAGCCCCTGCCATTTTGTCCATTATGCAGCTTCCAGAATGAAATTCAGGAACATGCTTCAGGAGAACAAGTTGATAACTGATTTAAAACCTGTTGGCAAAATGATGTAAATTAACCTGATTGTGACAGTAATGTTTGGGCCCACGAGACCAAACAAGAGAAGCTGAAAGCTATGAAGGGAGCAATCACCCCAAAATGACTCAGTAGTACCAGAAGAACACCTTCAGAACCCAGACCCATACGACAAGCAGGAAGCTTGCTTGAGAGTCATGAACCATGTTCATGAAGAGCGCCAAAGGATGACACAAGCTACACACACACACACAATTGTGCAAAGAGCATGTGTGTGATCCCATCTCAAGACTTGGGAGAAAAAGGTAGGAGGATAATCAAATAATTCAGTAAAGGTTACATTAAAAAACAACAACGACAACAAAGCAAGTTGTTTGAGTGTTATTCAACAATTTACTTGAAGTAAATCTTAAAAATCCTTACTAACAAATGGTGGCTCTGTGCTGTCTGAGTTCACACCATCCTCGCTGTACAAACAGTATAGAGAGTCGGTGTGTCTTTTGGGGTGTAGGACATCTGTCTACCTTCATTACGCTCCATTCAACAATATCTACTCAGGGCTTCTCTGTGTCTCCCTGGCTCTCCTGAAACTAACTCTTGTAGACCAAGCTGGTCTCAAACTCATGGAGATCCACCTACTTGTGCTTCCCAAGTGCTGGGATTAAAGGCGTGTGACAACATGGCCCAGCCCTACTCATTTCTCTTGTATCACTATCTGGGGACAAGGTCTCATTGAGAAAGGCCTGACTGTGCTGGAACTTGCTACATAACCACATTGGCCCTAAACCAGCTGAATGCTATCACATCAAACACTCACATAGACCAATGTTATTGCGACCTAGCAACAGTACTGGTTTTGCCCTAAAATTCACTTTCTGAAATAAAAGTACACAGAATTACTGAAATGGATAAAATGAGAAATGACAACATATTGTATTAAAGTGAACAAAGGTTCTCTCAAATTCATATCTACCTGGACCCTTATTTTGAAATATCACATTTATAGATAAAATGTATTTTGAGGGAGGTTGTTCTGGAATAGAGTAGGGCCTAATCCAATGATTGCTTTTGTTAAAAGATTGGGATTTGGACAGAGACACAGAAAAGGAAGGCCAAGGAAGATGGGTGTAGAGCCCTAATGCATACAACGGCCAAGTAAAATGGGCATAGAGAGTTAACCATCCAAGGCCAGGAATGGCAACACCCATCAGAGTTAAGGAGAAGGAACGGAGGACTCTGCCCCAGACACTGAAGGAAGCATGATTTTGCCTATATCATTAGTTGAAGTTACCAGACTCTAAACCTCCTAGGAGACTCAATTCTAAATCACCCAGTTTTAGGTTTGTTGTTTTAACTGCTGTTGGAAATGAATACAAGCATGTGTGTTGTGGAATATTAATTGAAGATGTGTTACATTAGTTCATGTTGTGGAATACTTGTTTAATGATGCAAAGATGTGTTGCATTCTTTTATGTTGCATTTATTTACCTCGGTAAAGCTGTGTTACATTGCCTGTCTAAAACACCTGATTGGTCTAATAAAGAGCTAAACAGCCAATAGCTAGGCAGGAAAGGGACATGTGGGGCTGGCATACAGAGAGAATAAAGAAAGAAAGCTCAAGAGTGAGGAGTGAGAGGAGGAGAGAGGACACCAGGGGACAGCCACCCAGCTACACAGCTGGCAACAGAGTAAAAAGTAAAGAAAGGTATATAAAATAAAGAAAGGAAAAGGCCTAGAGGCAAAAGATAGACAGGGTAATTTAAGAAAAACTGGCTAAAAACAAGCCACGCTAAGATTGGGTATTCATAAGTAATAATAAATAACTGTGCGTTTATTTGGGAGCTGAGTGGCAGCCCCTCCCCCCCAAAAAAGAATAAGAGTTTAAAAAAAAAAAAAACTACATGTGTGCTCAGAAAACTGATCTTAAGGGTGTTACAACTAACACACAGTCACATGCAGACCAGTGTATAAGGAGTTGCCAAGCTAGGAACAGTGATTATCTCTAAGTGGAAATAGTGGCTAATTTGTGTTCTACTGCTTGTGTTCTCTCCAAATTGTAGAAACCTTTTTTCAATAAACATGTTTACTTTCATAATCAGAACAAAAGACAACAGTGATGACGCTACAAAAAATGTTTTACAGAGTTAAGTTAATCAGGAAGCAAAGCATTAAAAAACAAGCAAAAATAGAAAGGGCAAGGAATGAATGTCTATCGAAATACACACTTATGTTAAGATAAGAGTCATTACACAACCTTTGGCAGATGATTTTGATAAAGCGGATAACTTTCTAGAAGAATGCAATTTACTAACTTTGGTCCCCCTAAAAACAAAAAAGTCTAAAAAGGTAAATTACTCCAGTTAAACTATAAACATTTTTTCTATGTACCTTAAAAGACTGAATGACACAGGATATAAATAATTCCGAAAAACAAGGAAAATACCATGAAACATCTCTCTTTTTCTTTTTGTCACAATCTAAATTCTGAAAAAGAAATCTCTGGGAGGTAGAGGGGGACTCCATTCTATGGAATATCAAAATAATAAACAAAACATTAACAAAAGGATTTTATTTATGGACAAAGACGCTATCTGCCTTTCCACAATAACTAAAGATGACAGAAAACATGCAAAGACAGTTTCAGGTGCCAGATCAAAAATAAACAAATAGATAGATAGATAGATAGATAGATAGATAGATAGATAGATAGATAGATAGATAGATAGACAGACAGACAGATAGTAGAGGCCAAACAGTGAAGAAGGAGAAAAATAAGTGAAATAATCCTTTCAGATCTCCATGTGCTCCATCTAGTATGTTTAGATGAGATGCCCAAAGAGAGGAGGCAGCTCTGTAGAGAAGAGTTGGGTAGCACTTCTAAGTGTTTGAGAATCATGGAGGGTGAGGGAGCTTTAAACAGTTATGTAGAACTACAGTAAGTCTCTTACAGACTGGCTATCCCGTGCACACAAGGTGTGACAGAAGCAAAGAAAGGAAGCCATGGAAACAGACCAAACAATTCATTATATGCTAGAAGAAAAGGCTGCCCCACCACTCAGGACACTGAGCAAACTCTTCCAAAGCAGATTTATTTGCCTTGAGAAAAAAATCCCTCCACTAAAAGCTATTTTTCACCTGTTAACATCAATTAAGGGGAAACCCAGAAAAGACTGTTTCCAAGTAACCAAACTGAGACCAAGAACACAACCCAAAAATATCTGGGAGAATAAAAATAAGCCAGCACCTAACAGCATAAAATTTACAATCTGGATATTAATAACCAATTTCCAGACATGAGAAGAAGAAAACATGACCCATGATGAGAAGAAAAATAAGTCAGTAGGAACAGAATGAGAAATGACACAGACGATAAAATTAGTAGACAAGAGCACAAACAGCCAAACATCCCATGGCTCACAGTGATAGAGGAATCTGAGCACAATGAGGATGTAACTGATGTAAAAATATAAGTGTATGTTTTTTAAAGGCCCCTGTCACACTTCTGGCAGCTAAAAATAGAACAGTAAAGAAGAAAAATAGATGGGATGAGTAAGCCTGAAGCCCAAAATAGAAATCACCCCTAATGAAATACAGAGAGAAGATTAAAAGACAAATAACAGAATCAACTGAGTTGTGGGATGTGAAGTGGACCAACCAGCCACCATAGAGTGAAGTGGCAGGAAGGACATTGCAGAAAACAGTGCCCAAGTGCTTGAAACCTGATGGGAAGTCTAATCCCACAGAGACCAAGAAGCTTAAGGAACACACCATAGAAGCAACACAACAAACCACAAGGCATGTCACAACCACAATGCCCTGAAACACTGATAAATCTGCACAGCACTCAGTCAAAAATTAAAAACACATCATATTTTAGCTAAAGAAAATTAAAGGGTGACCTCTGTTAAGAAACAACCAATGTAGTAAAGAATATGCAACACTGTCAAAGTACTGAAAATATTGAATGTATTGATAAATACCTTAAGTTTTAAACTCATTGAAAGTATCATTTGAAAACAAGTGTAACAGAAACACTATTTCTGATGTGAAAAATGATAAAAGAATACACGGCAGAAGCAGATTAGACAGCAGAAGCAAACTAGACAGCGGGAGCAGACTAGACGGCGGGAGCAGACTAGACGGCGGGAGCAGACTAGACGGCGGGAGCAGACTAGACGGTGGGAGCAGAGTAGACGGAGGGAGCAGACTAGACGGAGGGAGCAGACTAGACGGAGGGAGCAGACTAGACAGAGGGAGCAGACTAGACAGAGGGAGCAGAGTAGCCGGTGGGAGCAGAGGAGAAGGCGGGAGCAGACTAGATGATGGGAGCAGACTAGACAGCAGGTATGTAAAAGGATCACAGAGAAAGTAACTCGGGTGCAAACCTGAACTACTCCAGAACTAATTAAGAACAGAGTTCAGAGAAAAGACTCAGTCCTCCTGGAAAAGCTCTCTAATAAATATCTTTTCTGTTATAGGATTTCAGGGATCATGTGGCCAGTTTACAGGTATAATATGGAGAAAAATTATGAGTAAATGAGGTAGGAGTTGTTAATAGTCAAGAACCATGGATTCCTAAAGTGTGTGTGTGTGTGTGTGTGTGTGTGTGTGTGTGTGTGTGTGTGTGTATACATACAGTGCTGTAGTATAACTGAAGAAAATTTTAGTAAGTTACATATAAATCCTGAAAAACAAGAGCAATTACTAGGGCAATCAGAACAAAGAAAAACAGGGAAATGACAATACGTGTCTAATAAAAGGTGAGAAGGGAAACAAAACCAAAAATACATGAAAGATGACATATCAGGAGAATAAAACTCAATACACCCTAAATATATGAAATTTGTAGGACCTACACATACCAATTAAAGAATAAAAAATAGATGTTGAAAGACTGGGTAAGACAACATCAGACTGTATCAATTCTGTAAAAAACAAAACAAAACAAAACAAAAATCAACTTAAAGGCCAGATAGTTTAAAGTAAAATGACAGGAAAGGGCATGTCAAACTCACACCAAACAACAGAGAGTTAGAGCAGTTTTATCAATAGAGAAAGTAGAACTTAGAGCTACAGATATTATCAGCACTTGACAGTGACTCCGCATAATGAGAATGAGTAGATTTTTCTACAGACAATAAGAATCCTACCTGTGCATTATAGAAAATTATAGCTTTAAATTACATAAATAGATGTGACTAGAATTCAATGAATGTACTGAAAAGGCCGTAGTTAGACTTCAGACTTCAACAGACAGCTCTCATTTATGGAGGAGAAAGCAAGAAAGTAAGCAATGTTGAAAAGAAGAAGAACCACACTGCTAACAACGTGTTCTAATTGACACTGTTAGCAGCTGAGGATAGGGAACCTGAAATGACCCTATCCTATAGCCATACTGATGAATATCTTGCATATCACCATAGAACCTTCATCTGGTGATGGATGGAGATAGAGACAGAGACCCACACTGGAGCACTGGACTGAGCTCCCAAGGTTCCAATGAGGAGCAGAAGGAGGGAGAACATGAGCAAAGAAGTCAGAATCACAAGGGGTGCACCCACCCATGGAGACAGTGGGGCTGATCTATTGGGAGCTCACCAAGGCCAGCTGGACTGTGACTGAAAAAGCATGGGATAAAACCGGACTCTCTGAATATGGCGGACAATGAGGGCTGATGAGAAGCCAAGGACAATGGCACTGGGTCTTGATCCTACTTCATGTTCTGGCTTTGTGGGAGCCTAGCCAGTTTGGATGTTCATCTTCCTAGACCAGGATGGAGGGGGGGAGGACTTTGGACTTTCCACAGGGCAGGGAACCCTGACTGCTCTTTGGACTGGAGAGGGAGGGGGAGAGGAGTGGGGGGAGGGGGAGAGGAATAGGAGGAGGGAGAGGGAAATGGGAGGCTGGGAGGAGGCGGAAATTTTTTTTTCTTCAATAAATAATAATAATAATAATAGTCATGAAATATTCACCAAGACACATATTCTGGACAAATATCAGAATGATATTTTGATAGCTCCTGAAAAGTCTGTGGCTAATAAAGATGTTTCTAATATTACAAAGGCTAAACATGAAATTACGACTGGAACTTAAATTAAAAAATAAAGCTATGGGCCTATATGTCAATGCACAAGAAGTCTACAATAGTGCTTACAAAAGAAATATGGCCTTGAATGCTTTTACTGGAAACCAAGTCTAAAATAAATAATATAAACTTTGAACAGAAGAAATTAGAAAAAGAGAACATTGATAAAGAACAAAAATCTATGGCAAAACATGATCAGAAATGAAATGTCTAAAACTAAAGCTAGTTCTCTGAAAACATGGATGAGCTGAAAATCTGGGCAGATCAGCCACATAAAATAAGAGAAAAGAAACACAAACAAACATTAACAAGAGTCCTCATACAACCAAAAATCCAGAGGCAAGTGAGGATATACAGGAAGAGTCTTAATGAAGTGAAGGAAAATTCCCTTGAAGGACAGAAAACAGCAACCAAACAAAAGACATTTATATCTATGTAATTTTACATGTGAATGGGTACAGGTGAAGCCTGTAACTACTTAAACATCGGGGCTACTTAGTAATTTTTGTCTAGCCTGGGCTACAAAGTATCCCATGCCCCAAAATTTAAAACAAAAAAAAAAAAAAAAAAAAAAAAAAAAAAAACATACAAGCATGACCTTAGACTTCAAAGAAACTGTAGACTGAACACTGAGTCCCTCAAAATAATAATTTTGGCAAATTCTAATACTGAATCCCAAAATATATGAAATGATAATGTACCATCACCAACTATAGTTTATATCTGTAAAGCAGCAGTGGCTTAAAAAACAACAATTTACCCAAATAATTCGCCACATCAGCAGACTTAAGCAGATCAGTCAAATGATTGTACAATAAATGTGGGAAAGCATTTGATAAAATTGAGCATCTATTCATGATTTAAAAATTTAACAAACTCAGAACAGAAGTAAAAAAAAAAAAAACTCACAGCATCAAAGTAAACACAGAATGACCAATCCCTTCTACTTGATAAAGAACACTAAGGTGTCTGCTCACAGGCATCAGGGTCACACTATGGGGTTGGCCCAGTCTGCAAAGTAAGACAAAAGCAAACTGGGCAGGTGGTAGTGGAGCACACCTTTAAACTAAGCACCAGAGAGGCAGAGGCAGGCTGATCCTTGTAAGTTCAAGGTTAGCCTGGTCCAAAGAGAGAGTTCTAGAATGTTCAAAGCTACACAAGAAACCCTGTTTAAAACACACACACACACACACAGACACACACACACACACACTCATACACACACAAAAACAAAACAAAACAAATAAACCAACCTCAAGACAGAGAAGCACAGAAAGGTAGTAGAATTACATTTGCACACAACACAATTACACAGAAATCTAGAAAGAAACTTTTTAAAAATTAGATTTATCAAACAGGCTTAACAGATGCTATGATATAGTGTTAACACTAAAACCCTCAAATATACACTAAAGTAATGAATATTTGGAAGCTAAAAATCTTTAATCTCTAGAAAACATTATTTTGAGTGAGGTAACCCAGACCCAGAAAGACAATTATCACATGTTCTCACACATAGGTGGTTTTTAAACATAAAGCAAAGAAAACCAGCCTACAAACCACAATCCCAGAGAATTTAGACAACAGTGAGGACACAAAGAGAGACTTACATGGATCTAATCTACATGGAAAGTAGGAAAAGACAAGATCTCCTGAGTAGATTGGGAGCATGGGGACCTAGGGGGAGGGTTGAAGAAGAGAGGGAAGAAGCAGGGAGGGGAGCAGAGAAAAATGTAGAGCTCAATAAAAATCAATTAAAAAAATCTTTAATCTCATTTAGAAGAACTTAGAAAGCTAAGTTCTTTAGAGTAAATTTAAATTCCCACCCCCCCCCCCCAATGAATGAGAACTTTTAAGAAAAATGAGAAAGCACTGTTACTTTTTAAAAGCCCTAGGGTTAAAAAACCACAAGCAAGAAAGTAAGGTCTCTAGGTGCTGACAAACAACGTGAATTACGAAGACAAGGAAGGCCCAGCCCTGAGTGATGGCCCAGATGGGAGTCCAGCTGAACACTCTCAGTTGGGAAATGCTGGTCTAAATGTTGTTTTAGAAAGAGTCCTCAGGCAAAAAGATCATAGATTTTGTTATACTCTACAGTATAAATGAGTGTTTGCTTTCTTTCTGATAAACACTGTGGGTTTTGCAAGCAACATTAACAGAGCCAAAAAGCATGGATGCTCTTAGCCTTCAAAAAAGTTCTGGATTCTACTTCAAGTAGTACAACTTAAGGGCAAACATATATAGTGAAAGAATTAGAGTCAATAGAAGAAAGCGACATGCTCTTTGTATAAAACCAGAAGACAGTCTAATTGGTGAAGGAATGGCATCTATTCCAGGAATGTTTCATAAGAGAAAACAGAAATATGTAGTTCCTTTATAAGTACACTAAGTTTAGGCAACGAATTTTGTCACCAACCAATATGATGACAACACATAAAATCCTATTTCTCTCTGAAATCTAGCTCCAGAACTGAACTGGGTTGGTTTTTGTCAACCTGATACAATAGAGAGTCACCAGAGAAGCAGGAATCTCAACTGAGGAATGGCCTCCACATGAGGAGCCTGTGGTTAAGCCCACGGTGCACTCTTGATTAATCATTGGTGTGTGGGAGTGCCAAGCTCACTGCGGCAACACCTCTGGAGGGCAGGTGGTCTGGGGTAGAATAAAAGCGTGATCTGAGAAGGCCAGGAAGAAGAAGCCATAAGTCCAGCATTCCATCATGGTTCTGCTTTCCTCTGCTGGGCTTCCCTCACTGATGGACTACACATGACCCACAGCTGAAATAAATCCTTTCCTCACCAATTTGGCTTTGGTCAGTGTTTCACCACAAGAGAGAAGCAAGCAAGAATAAGACACAAATTTTCAACTGACAGCTGAAAATTTTTCCCAAAGCATCTCAAACATAGGTCTAAAATACAACTGGTTCATCATTGTTCGAGCTCCTCTTCCTCCTCAAACTGATACAAAGAGAACAGTGCT
Source organism: Microtus ochrogaster (assembly GCF_000317375.1). Taxonomy (NCBI): domain Eukaryota; kingdom Metazoa; phylum Chordata; class Mammalia; order Rodentia; family Cricetidae; genus Microtus; species Microtus ochrogaster. The sequence goes on from NC_022018.1 coordinate 35,264,527, forward strand.
GCACTGTCTTTTGTGGGAACACCTGCCCTGGGAAGACATAACAGTCTCCACCCTCCTTATAGAGCATGACCAACAACCCGAGTATGATTCCACCAGAGCTGGACTTACAGAACCAATGAGTCTACTGTGTTTACAGAAGCATGGGTGACCCCAAGAAGCTGTACCAACCAGAACATCTCATCCAGGATGGATGAGGACGGTCTCACAGATGGGTAGATAGAGGACCTCCTTCATTTAGCTTTCACAGTCAATATAACACGACATCTCCCAGGAATAGAGGGTCACAAAAAATTATGGCAGACTTATATACAAAAGACCAAAGAGTAAAAGGGGGAGCCACTGAAACATCAAGTGAGGGTGCAATACCCCTCCCAAGTCTCCTTCTATGAGGAAATCCAATCCCAGGGTCTAACAAATAGCAGCTCTTTTGGTGAAGACGACAGCTGTTACACTTGGAGGACAGTGCTCTGTGACAGGGACCCAGCCTGCAGCCACAGTTCTGTCTCTCCCTTTTTCACTCAATCTCATCTTTCTACATCCCATCAGATATTTTTCTGTAAAGACAATGAATAATTTCAGACCAGGTCTTCCATTCCAAAAGGCAGGGTTGAGGACATTACATAGGCACTCAGAGAATAAGAGTCCTCTTGGCTAAATTCAAAATATAGTAACACAAATAAAAATGCAACTGTGTAATACAAACCTATTAAGAATGATTGAACTTCTTTATAAAACAATAATGTTTTACTTAAGTATGAAGGTAATGCCTCATCAAAATCAACTGCAAATATATTTCTGTTGTACTAATATGTGAAAAGATTTTACTTATTCCCAATTTTAAAAATGTCTTCACACACATACTTAACTATAAATACTGGCAGCATTCATTCTACAAGCCTCTTAGTTGAGACAGTCCATCAGTGGGAAGCCTTTGTAGAATTCTGTTCTTCATATATATCTTTCAAGATGTCATTTACAAGGCAGATTAATTGTTTCCAGTGTCGGTTCTGTGAGAGAAGACAGTTCTCACTGCACACCTAAATGAAAGCTGAGATATGGAAACTGTCTTTGTTCTTGCATAGAGATTAAAAAAAGAGGCTGTTAGGGTGCAGTTGCTGCTGGAATCATGTATCTGCTACAAAGCTGGGAGACAATCAAATGCACAGTTTAGAGTCTGGGGCCTGCAGAGCAGTGAGCAGCTGGACATGACTCTATTGCAAATGCTGTTATCAGAATGACTTTACTGTAATATAAGTTCTATACATAACTGTCACCTTGCCTCTTAATTTTAAATTACTTATATTAAGAAATGTTGATAAGCCCTTGGCAACATCTAATTTTCTGAATTATTTAGTGTTGCAAAACAGTAGGTATGAGAACCTTTGAATTTTGCCCTTGATCTTATATAAAAAAACAAAAAACAATAATAAAATACACCAAGTGTGGTGACATATGCATGTAATCCCAGCATTAAGAAGGCACAGGAAGGAAGACCATTAGTAGCAGAGCCACTGTCCTCCCCAGCAGCAAAATAAGCAAACAAACAAATCACAGTAATATTTTATCATTGCTGAGCTATCCAACTGCTATACAGTAGGGCTATTTGAAATTATTCAGCGTCCACTCTTAGAAAAATTCTTGGAATCAACCATGGCTGAATCTTCGAAAAACAAATAAGTTTTAGCAATGACACTACTATTTCAAAGTACATGAGATGTCCAGCTCATAAATCAGCATTTATGAATACACTTGAATACAAATATAAGGAATGCCAGATGAGTATAGTAAATGTGACCATCCATATGTGTGTAAATGCTGTCACATTTACATTTCATGGACTGTGACTCTACATATTTTTCCAAACGTATTTTTACCACTACCCCCCACCAAGTTTAACACATCTGAGAAGATTCTACCTCTTCTTATCTGAACCCGTGCTTTCTTAATTCCCTTGAAAATAAGAATCATTTGACAGTGGGATCCACACTGCACTCGTCTTCCTTTTGGTACAGTGAGTATGCCACGGCTATGAAAAATAAAGAAACAAAACCAGTGTGGTACATCCTCTCCAATCACCACTAAGATGCTTAGAGCTGGCATGTGTGGTGTGCAGAGCAGAATGCAAACACTCAGAGCTCCCATTGCAGGGTCCTGAGATCAAGCACATGTTCAGAGTCCAGCAGGAGAACTCGGTGCTGGGAGACAGCTGCAGACACGGTAATCATCTGTTACAGCATCAGCTACAGAAAAAGACAGGGGTGAAGCCTGCAGCAGCACGTGCAGGAGCTTTGAATTTTCCCTCAGAACTGACCCCAATGAACATATTCCTTCACCCAGAAGACACATGCATGCAATATTTATGCACAGACAGCCTACTCAAGAGTGAATCAAGAGATGTATTTTAGCCTTATCTGTCAAATTGGCGGGATCTCTGAAGAAAAGCCCATGATCAATACCAAATAGGTAAAATAATTTTATCAACTTCATGAAAATTCTACAAGCTGCATTCCCACATGCTACCCAAAGATCAAACCCACTGCCATATGTTCCAACCCTGGCGCTTCCAGACATGCTCTGCCAAGTCTCTTCTGCGAAGAACCACACATATTCTCTGATGTAATGCTCCATTGCCACAGGACACAACTGCAAACGCAGAGGACTGGAAGTTCAGTCCAGGTGGCTGCTTCCCCACACAACTCGAACAATATTGGATTTTGAATTTCATGCAATTTTCATGTGTCTCAAATTATTCTCCTTTGACATCCTTCCTCAGTTGTTTAAATACATCAAATCCATTCTTAGACTATGAGCAATAGGAAGACAGCATGCATCCTCAGCCTGCACAGTGTGGTTTGCCAACCCTCATACAGCCTGTCCTGTGATTTCTTAACCCCAGTGACTCTCCCCACTTTTGACTGTCTTTGGAAGAATCACACTGCAACTGTTCCCAAGGGCTTGTTTACAATTCAGAGCTCTTCACTTCATCATTCTGTGTACCACATTTGCACTGCAGTATGCACACAAGATGTTTTGACAAAAAGTTGGGAATTAGGCTTCATGGGTCCCGCGTCAGTTATGTACAGACATAAATTTCCATTCCCTTCGGGTCATTCTTCCTCTTCTTTTTCTTTTCTTTGCCAGATCAATTAACGCTTTCAAATCCTTAGTAGTAAAACTGGTGTTGAGATAAGCTAAGAGATGTGTGAGCCCAGCACATAGATACAGATGCTTAAGACCAACACCAACTGAAAGATACAGAACGGTCCCCTCACCCCAATGTCCCCAGCCACCACCAACTGTCAATAGTTAGAGATGCTGCTCTTCCTAGGGGCACTTCCAACTACAGGAACCACTGAGCCTCTCTGCTAGCACAGTTTGGCCTTTGAGAGATTATCATAGAGATACTTGATGGGCTTCCTCTTCGTAAGGAATCCAGATAAATCCAGAGGGTACCAGCACCAGCACTTATTCTAGTTCATGACTCAAAAGTGTTCAATCGGAAAGACAGCAGTTTACCCAATGATCCCACAAAGGATACAACAGGGATTTTTCTGCTTGTTGCAACTAAGAAGGGAACTATAGTAAATTTTTAAAAATTAAGTATTTGATGTTTAAGTACTATATTTGCATCTTGTCTCCCCTCCCTTCTCAAATTCATGGCTTATCCTTTATTACAATTACATATATACTTAGACATAAATTTATAAATGCAACCTGCTGATCCCCGTTAGGGTTCTTTATTATGTTCGCATGTTTGGGGCTGCTAACTTGGTACTGGATAAACTATAAGGCGGTAGCGGAATGTGCCTGAAGAAGACTGATTCTCCCTCTCTTAGAAGCCATTAACTGCCTGTACCTTGTCTTATAGTAGTTGGGATCTTGAGAGATTCTGCCATCCAAACTGGCTTTTTGTTTGTTTGCTTGTTTGTTTTGCCTTGTTTTGTTATGGGTGGGGATTTGCTGTTGTTTAATTCTTCTTTCATATAATAAATACATCCCAACCACAGTTTCCCCTACCTCCACTCCTCCCAACACCCTATCACCTCCTTTCTCCCCACTTCAGAAAAAAGCAAGCCTCCCAGGGATATCAACAAAACACAGCATAACAAGATACATTGAGACTAGATACAAACCCTCATATCAGGGCTGGGTGGGGCAACCCAGTTGGAGGAAAAGGATCACAAGAGCAGGCAAAGGAGTCAAAGACAGCCCCATTCCAACTGTTAGAGGAGTCCCACAAAACCCCAAGCTAACAACCATAGCATATATGCAAAGGACTTGGCCCAGACTCGAGCAGCTGCCATGCTCTCCGTGATTCGCTTGGGCCCTAGTTAGCTGAATCTGTGCGCTGTGTTCTCCTTCTGTCTTTGATCCCTCCGCTCCTATAATACTGTCTCCTGTTCTTCCATAGGCTTCCCCAAACTCCAAGGGGAGAAGACCAGTGGAGATATAATTGGGGTTCTCTCTGCCTAATATATGGCTATGGGTCTCTGCGTCTGCTCACATCAGCTGCCAGAGGAAGTCTCCCTGACGATGATTAGACATGGTTTCAACTGGTGTTGGGGTCACGCAGTTCTTGTTTAGACAGCACATTGTTGAGATTTCATGAGTGCCGCTTCCCTGTCATATCAAGAAGATACTACTATAAAACAAATTTTCTGATCCTCTGGCTCTTTTTGAGTCTTCTTTTATGATATTCCCTGGGCTTTAGTTGTAAGGTTGTGTTATAAGTATTAATTGTTTGGATAGCCCATGGTCATTTGTTTTCTTGTTTTCTGCATTTTGATCTATTGTAGCTTTCTGTAACCAACTCTATCTGCTGAAAAAAAAGAAAACTTCTTTATAAGGGGTGAGATCCTCACTTATCTGTGGGTACAAAGATAAGTATTTAGAATGAAGTTAGCAATTATACTGGTTTAGGAAAAAAGCAAAAGTAGGATCTTCTTTAGAAGCAATGGCCTCATCAGCCACAAGTAGTGGGCTAGGTATAAAGTACCAGTCCTGCCCTTCTACTGAGCTGCCCTTGGACCAATTAGGTAGCTGTTTGGTTACCTGCAGGATATAGTGCCACTGTTGCTATTTGAGCTATTTGGCTATTCTGGTTGTTGCTGTAATTGGAAGGGATTTCAGATGGCGAGGGCTACTGATTGCACCTTGCAAAGCACCTTCAGATACTACGACAGCTAGGCATGAGGGAAGGGGCTTCTTCCCTCCGGTTTCTATGGGGCAAGGGAAATTCCCTATATTGTTTTGGGAATCTCATAGGCTCCTCTAAAATTACCCTACCTGGTACTGGAGTTTTTCTTAGATACTATGGCTTTTAGAGGGAGCATTGTCACTTCAAATTGTATAACTTCATTTAAGCAAGTTACACATACACACATACATACATACACAATCTCAAGTAAACATAGTATTATTCTCTATGGCTTTTCCTAATAAGTATTAGTTTTCTATCCTCCCTCCCCACTGCCCAGTCTAAGTCTCTCCCAGCCTCATTGTTTTCTAAATCCTCCTGCATGGCTCTTGAACCTTAACATTTCCCTCTCTAAACTGCACCGCAACTCTATGGTCCCATTTTACTTTCCTGGTACTTGCAGTTACTACATATTATATGCTCACATCTGAAGATTTAAAACTAAACCCCATAAATAAAAAAGAATATTTCTTATTACATGCCTTCCTTTTGTGTGACATAAACTTTCATTTCCTACACCCCAAAGTGAAATATGACCACACGACAAGAATAAGCTTACCTTCTTAGTGCATACCCAAGTGAGGCGATATGAGAGCAGATACTCCACAATGTCCCCCACACCTCACTGCCGCAAGATTGCAACTTCACTAATCTAACAGCTTGGGTTGGGAGTCCTTGATAGTGATGCTTTTTAGAAAATACTTGACAAGCACTTATTTCCATTGGGATTTCTTCTGTGGATGGTGCCTGTTCAAGTATTTCAAATTGTGTTATATTCTCCTGCTATTTTCAAGGTTCTTTTTATATTCTGGATAAATGTCACCCAACCTGTGGCTTGCTTTGTATTCCCCAAATCGGAAGAGTCACAGAAAAAGAGCTGTCACTTTGATAAAGTCTACCTTTTGTCCTTTAATAGATCATGCTTTGTGTTTCATGTCCAGAATCTCTTTGCTTATCTGCAGGTTGCAAAAAAAAAAAAAAAAAAAAATGTTCTCCTACATTTTATTCTACAGTTGTTCGAGTCTTTACATTTCATGTTTGATCTCTATTGGTTTGACTATTGTATACATGGGAAGTTGGAATCAGAGACTTTTTCTTTTCTTTTTCCATATGGATATTCATCATAATGAAAACACTGCTTCCTGCCTTGAATGGATATTTGAACCTATATCAAAAATCAGTTGGCTGCATCTGTGTATTTCTATTTCTAGACTCACTATTCTGTTTCCAGTAGCTGATGCGTGTTTTTTCATACACTGCCTTGGTGTAACTACTTCACAAAGCCAGAAGTGTGGAATGTTATTTATCCGACTTTATTCATTCTCAACTGTATTAGAAAACTCTACTTCCTTTGTATTTCTTCTACAAAAAAAAAAAATCCTACTGACACTTGTAATTTCTTTAAATCTACCTATGAATTTGAGAACTGACACATTTCCTACTTTGATCTTCCAGTTCATGAACACTATATTTAATGCTTAGGTTCACGTAGGTCTTCCTTAATTTCTTCTGATTATTAGGTTTTAAAATATTTATGCTGCACAATATTTGTGAGGTTTTTTTCCTACGTATTTAATTGTTCTTGGAACAATGATGGAAAGAAAAATCTTCAATTTCTATTTGTATACATATACAAATAGGATCATTCTGTAGGTTGATATTTTATCCTTCCTAAACTCAGAGTTCTAAGAATTTTATTTTACAAATCGTGGGATTACCTATAGATATTCATATGATCATTAAACATTTTCACTTTTCCAATTGCACAAGGGTCTAACCTGACACATCCATCTCAATGTTTTGGGAATGGGAAACTGAGGCAGTTACTAGCCTGAGGTACTAGGCCTGACCAGAAGGTGAACTCTTTAGTTTCAGATATAGCTGGCCTTCCAGCTCTCCCATTCAGTCTTTTCACTTTGAACTTGCCTTGCTGTGGACCTAGCATGTTCCTATACAAGCTTGAACAAACAATAACCAGGTCGATACTCAAGTGGTATACGCTTTCACAAGAAAAACCCAGCAGAGAAATCAAGGAGAAACGTTTTACACATTCCATCTCAAAGAAAGCACCCAGTTTACTAAAATCTATGCAGCAATACCAATTTAGCAACAATGGTTACTAAGAATTCAATCTACGTAACATAAAATGTCTATGTGAAATAAAAGAAGTAATGTTAAAGTGAAGTCAGTCATTTATGGTGTTTCGTAGAAAAGATTTAACACAACCCTTAAGGCTATCTGATGAAATGAGTAAGTCGGCTTCGTCCAAACCCATGCTCCATAAGAACGATGTGCGGAAGGCAATTGAGCTGAGCAGGGACTGTGTAGTTCTCCCAAACTCACTGCATAGCTATGATCATGATCATTCCAGAGCACCAAAGGATAATTAATTCAGAACAATGGGAGCTTCGGGGCATTCACTCAGGTGTGAATTTCCTTCTCTCAGAAAACGCGCACTGAGAAAGGCAGGAGTGCAAGAGCAGCACCCAAAGAACATCCAGACAAACTATGAAATGAACACACACCCCAGGCATCTGGAAATCCAGCCAGAAAATGTTTCCATCTAAAACTCCAATGGACTGATCAAAATAAGTGCTGCAGAAAGAAGGCAATGAGGAGTGAGCAAAAGAGAAACAAATGAGGACAGTAGCCATGGAATTGTTGTGAAGATGTTCAGACAATGAAAAGAAGTCTCAGCCTTCTCTTCTTTCCAAATTCAATTTTTTAAAAAATTGCTTCAATGTTCCTGTATTCTCTACACACTGACCAGTGGTGGGTTTCCGTGTTAATGGGAATTTACTACAAGAAGCTTCCCTGATGAAGGTTGAAAGACTCACTGATCTATAGGTTTAGGAATAAATCATAAGAGCCATTTTATTGCTTTGTCCAATTAGTAGAATAATAGTAATGTATTTCCCCTCTGGTTCATGGTATATCTGACCATAGATTCTGAGTCAGTTGTGGGTTCTTGCTCATACAGCAGGCCTTAAATGCAATCAAAAGGCAGCTGGTTACACCCATAACATTACCGCCAATTTTGCACCAATAGACATATCTTGCCAGGCTAGTTATTATTATAGCTTGTAGGTTCATAGCTGATAAAACTGATGAGTACTTTTCCCTGCAGCTATATTTCTCCATGTTCTGTAACTCAAGTAATGGTGTCTTTAGCAATAGGATCTTATCATCAAGTTTTGGAAGATAACAAATAGTACTGCCAATAGCCTGTAATGTTGAAGAGGGGTATCTAGGAGACCCCATTTGTCAACAATTCAAAAAATGGGTAACCCATTTCTGGTTCTGTACAACACCTAGTTTGAGTATTGTTCCCCCTTTATTGTTTATATAATCTCTCTCCCTTCCCAACCCCAGGTGTGTGTAGTTGGCTTTAGTATTAGTCAGCCCTACCCATATTCCTTCCTATACCCTGTCCTCCCATTTCCTAACGCATTTAATCCTTATAGCTGCATTTCCCCCTTCTCTATTTATAACATATCCTATGTCCCCTTTGTTGAACTACTCCTTCTTTTCCCATGGTTCCTTCACTGTTATTTAATCTCTGTGAGAATTCTAAATGAAGCACACATGTGTCAAGTGTAAAGCTAGCGTTCACATACAGGACGAAGCATGTAACATTTGTCTTTCTGGTACGGGTTGCCTCAGTCAGGATGACATTCTATTCCCAGCCATATATCTGTAGATTTCATAAATTCATTTTACATTTCCCAATGTAAATTATAACATTTGCATCATCCATTCACCTGTTGATGGGTATCTACGCTTCCATCGATTGGTTACTATGGAGAAAGCAGCAATGAACATACAGTATTTATACAGTACAATATAAAGTCCTTTGAGTACAGCTGGATCTAGAAGTAGATCTATTTCAGCTTTGTGAGGAATCTCCATGCTGACTTCGAGAGTGGCTGCACCAGTCTGCACGTCCCACCAGCAGTGAATAAGCGCTCCCCTTTCCCGCAGCTTCACCAGTATCTAATGCCATTTGGGGTTTGGTCTTATGTTTGGTTTTGTTTGTTTTTAATCTGACTGGGATAAGATGAAATCTCAAAGTACTTTTAATTGCATTTCCCTAACAGCTAAGAATGTTAAGCACTTTTTTCAAGTGTTTCTCGGCTGTTTTTTTATCTTTTGAGAACTCTAGTTCCATCTATCATTTTTGTAACTGGGTTCTTTGTTTCCTTGGTGTTAGGGTTTTTGAGTGAGCTGTATATTCTAGATACAAGCCTTCTGTCAAATGTTGTATTAGTCAGTGTTCCCTAACAAAACCAAACTGAATATGAATACAGAACAATATAAAGAATGAATGTGCATGGGATTTATTAGAATGGCCCACAGGCTGCAGTCAAACTATTATTACAACAGTAGCTTTCTCCCAGTGGAAGGCCCAAGAGCCCAGGAGTTGCTCAGTCCGCAAGGCTGGGTGTCACTACAGCTCTTCAGTACACATCAGAATCCAGAAGCAGGAGGCCCTAATTCCAGCAACAGAATGAACTTGCCAGGGAGAGTTAAAGTAAGCACATAAAGAGCACGTGATTTCTTCTTCTGTGCCCTTTATATAGACTGCCACCAGAAGGTGTAACCCAGATTGAAGGTGAAACTTCTCACGTCAAACGATCCAATCGACAAAAGAAAAATCCCTCACAGAAGTATCCAGCTGATTGCAGATGTAATCAAGTTGAAACTAGGAATAGCCATCACAGGTATACAATTAGAAAAGACTTTTCCCCAAAATTAATAAGCTAATTTTATACTCAAATGATGGTGCCCTTTGCTGTACAGAAGTAGTTTGGTTTAACAAGGTACCTTTAAAATACTGTTGGGTTCAATACCTGAGCTACCAGGGTCATGTTCAGAAAGCGTTTTACTATACCAGTGAGTTCAAGCTTGCCTTATAATTTCTTCTTTTACAGAGTATGGGTATCAGGTCCTAAATTGACTTGTAGTTGAATTTTGTACAAGATGAGAAATATGGGCCTCGTTTCATTCTTTTGCATGAAACTACCTAGTTTGACAGGACTTTGATGTTATTCATTGAAGATGCTGTGATATTTTGTCCAGTGTGTATTCTGTCAAAAACCAGATGTTTTTACAGATGTAGATACATGTATAGGTCTTCAATTCTATTCCACTGATGAATGTGTCTATTTGTATGCCAGTATTATACTCACTAGATGGGATATCTCAAATCCCTGCACTAAGGCTCAAGGATCTGTGCAGACGGGGAGGCAGTAAGATTGTAAGAATGAGTAGTAGATCATCTCAAAACAATAGCATTTTCCAAACACAACAGAAAAGATGCAGAAATTATGGTAACTTGTACAAGACCTACGCAAGGTCAATCCAAACACACACCAACAAGAAGGATGGGAAGAGGCCATGGCATGTTACCCCAAGATGAAGAACTATTGGTATTTGATTGCTATTTGGAGAGCGAAAGGCAAGGTTGTTTTTTTTTTTTTTCATTAATTGACACCTAGCATATCAACCACACTTTTAGAAGCAGGATCCACACCTAGGAGTAGTCACTGAAAACAAACTGGATTTGATGTTTTGTTTTATTTTTAATAGAAAGAGTATATGAAATTGGGTGGGTAGGCAGGTGCTGTGGATCTGGGAGGAGGTAGAGAAGAATAAATATAATCAAACTACATTGTATGAAATTATCAAAGAATAAATAAGAACATTATTTTAAAAAGAAAAAAGACCACCTCGCCATCTGCCTCTTTAGTATCAAACATAAATGGCCACAGTGATTGATACCTTTTTCTAGTGCTTTGACCTCTATTTCAATATAAGTAACATAAAGTATGGTTTTTATAATGTCTTAGAGACCACAAAACCTTCTTACCATCCATTAAGTACTAAATTTCTAAACAATAGGGTACACCACCTATAACACCAACCTCTATTTCTTATGAACCTTATTTTTCTGAAAGTCAGGACACCAAACACATAAGTGACCTAGGACAATTTCACTGACATGAGGACCCTTTGGACTTCAGTTTCATTGTGTACATGGAAAATTTAAATTTTTATAACTTTTTCTGCTTCTAAAAGTTTACGAATATATATATCTTTGAAAGTGAATTTTAATTATTCAAGAATAGATTCATATTAGAGATGTGTGGGCACTTGGTATTTGGCCATGATGCTATAAATAATAAAGGGACTTATTAAATATTTTGTAGAATCTATCCCTAATTAAAAGAAATTTTTTTCACCTCTAATCAAAAGGCCTCAGACCACTCTCATTAATTTGCAAAAGATCTTAAACAGTATAACCCATTAATAAATTGCTTAAATCAAACTGCTGCTAACTATGTGAAATATATTATTCTGATACCACCTAAACACTTGTCAAGGAAACATACCAAAGAATAAAAAATTCTACAAATTTACAATAGAAATCCATTAATCCAAGCAGTTATTTCTCACTTACTACACCAAGCGAAGAAATACTTAATAAAATATGGCTATTAAAAGTGAGAAATTCAAAAGGAAAGAAAAATGAGAAATATAGAATATGAGGAGGGACAAAGACAACAAAACAAACTTTTTTTTAAAAAAAAAAAAAGAAAGTACAAGAAAGAGAACAGAGAGAGTAGATGTGAAAGGCAACTGATTACAGAGAAAGGCGAATGATGGGATAAAAAAACTAGACAACACAGTCTGACTCTACTCCAAATGAGCATTTGTGAAGTGCATGAGTCCTTCTGCATGCATGAATCCGGGAACAGCTGTACTGTATTGGGAAGGTAACAATACAGTGGTCAAATTAATGAAAGACCAAACACAGAAATGTATATATTATTGTCTTTTCTCCATCATCCTTGAATGTAATGGTAACAGAGTCCTAAATACATTAATTATATTCCTAATAGAATAGTTATGCAAAATAGCATGAATATACTTGAAAAATTAATCTTTTGAAAAATAAATGAAGATTGAAATATGTAACTGGAAGTCCACTCTTCACACAGACCCTCACTGTGCGATCACAGCCACTGCTGGACACTCCAGGAGCTAGTGAGCTGGACCACAGCATGGGAGCCCAGGCCCAATTCCCTCATGTGCATTTGTTAGACAGGCATGTCCTCCCAGGGGTTGGCATCAGCGCTCAGCTCCACGGCACCCTGTCTTAAAATAGTTCTGCCTCGTTCCTCTGCAAGTAAGTGAGAATTAAGGTAGAAAAATAAAAATAAAGGGAAAACTCAAAAGCAGAAATACAAATAAGAAAAACAGAAAAGAACTTTCACAATCTCCTACTCTGAAAGTGACATCAACACGTATTCTGAAAAATGAGCATATGGGGCACTAAACAGATAATGAGTCATGCACATTCGGGAATAAGAGGATGCAATGGTGGCACTAGAACTCTCACCAATAACTCATTATCAAAGAGGGTGCCACTAGCTAGCAAGGAATTCATGATGAAAACCACCACCTCCTAGGCCCAGTTCGGCCACCTTCTATTGTAGAAAAAGTGTTAAAAAAGTATTATAACTTCTGGACAGTTGTGGAGATTTTGAGGAATGTAACTCTAAGTCTCATACACATAAACAGCAATATTGTCATAGACAACTCAATAGAACCAAAGTTATGACAGCAAAGCCCTCCAGAACAGCATTTTAGGAGCAGGTCTCGTTTTCCACCACGCACAGTGTCAGGTGACTACTGGTCACTCTACACAGCTGATGAAGCGGATGTGCAAACAAATGGTCACATACAGTCAGTGTCACCAGGGTGTCTTCCAGTCACAGCTCCTAAATAATTAAGTCCATTCTTGCATCCCTGCATATAAATTTTATAAATTTATATGCATGTGTGGGAAAATAAAAGAGAAAAAGAATAGAAGAAAAATACCAACACAGGCAGACCTACACGTAAAAGGTATTTTACAGGGTTAAAACAAGCAAGAAAAAAATTCCACATAATCTCATATTATCTCATGACTAATACTTTTGGTTAACCTTGTAAAGTCACAAAAATATACATTACAAATAACTAAATCACATATGTTGTTTTAAAACTCAAACCAAAAATTCTTACAAATGACCTTATTGAAAAACCAACTTTCTCAGTGGACTTATAAGAAAAACATGCATTCCTCAGAGACTATTTCATCAGATAAAGTAAATGAGGTCTTAACTACATGCACTATTACCATTTTTAAAAGCCAAATAAAACATTGTGCTTTGTCAGGGTTAGAAAAAAATAAACCAACTGAGACTACCATGCTGATCCTGTAGTAAAATGAAAGCAAAATGGTTTTAAAAGTAAATACGGGGTATGTATTATTCTAGTGTTGGGGAAAGCTGACAGGCCTGCCAAACATTACATGTGTATCCAATTACACATAATCTTGGTTGGGCTACACAAACTGGGTCCCACCCCCCCTCCCTCTTCTGACCAAACTGGAAAAGAAATTTTCTTGAAGAAACAGGACCATCTACAGAAGGCCCTTGATATATCCAACCACATTCACTGATTCCTTGTACACAGAACCCAGTTCCATGGACCACAACACAAATAGAGGCTTGATAGGAGATGGCACAAAGGGTCAGGACACTGGGTAACAACTGTAAAAAAATTCATATGATTTAGCAGTTCTACCCTAAATATCCCCTGAAATTACAATTTTTGTATAGGCTCATCTCACTGTGTATATAGTCTAGGCAGGCCTGGAACTTGTAATTCTTCTACTTCAGCTTCCCAAGTGCTCAATTCACACAAAACTGCCAAACTCTCTCCAATCCCTCCCCCGGCATTGTCTTATGAAAACCCCAGCATACTGATTTCCTAGCCATACTACACACAAAGTGAGGTCATCCAGCCAAGGCTATTGCTCATAGATTTGGTTTCATTTTTAATTCTCCTTTGATTGCCATCTACAAGATAAATTAAAATACCGCCTCCATACAACATTCCAAAGAAGCCCTCTCGCACGTGCCAACAATCCACCATGATCCTGAGGTGGCTTTCTCACTTCTACCCTGTTGCACTGCACGGTATTCTATTACAGTGCTGCTTTGTGTTCGGGTCTTTCCTTTTGCTGTGGAATTCCCACGGGAGACACAAATGAACTCCTGTTTTCCATAATCAATAGGAAATTATCAATCACATTTGAACAAAGCTAATAAACAACACAAAAGAAATAAGTAAACTCATATATTTTCTTAACAAACAAGCATAGAATCCTTTTATATACACAGGTAACCTGATATTTTCTTAAGATTTATTTTATTTTATGTGTATGAATATCTGTCTGCATGTATATACATATATGTGTTTAATGCCAGTTATGGCCAGAAAAGGGTATGAGATCCCCTGGAACTGGTGAAATAGACCATTTTAAACAGCCACGTGTGTGCTGAGAACTGCTCTTCAGCCCCCAGTCAGCTGATACTTCAAATCAAAAGTTAATAAAAACTCTCTAAATTGTAAAGCATCTTTAAGCTGTTATACTGATTTTGTTCACACCATACAATATGTGAAATGACCTGAATAAACCGCCAATCATTCTATCCAACTTTCTTTAAACTCATATCTATAATGGTGGGCATAACTTTCAATATCTTTACTTTTGATTTTTCTTAAATCCAAATTCAAAGTGATTCTCCCACTTTAAACTGGACAGTTTTGTTCATCAGAAATAAGCAAAGTATATTTTTTGCTTAGGACAAGAGAACAATATAACAAGCTAGGGTTTAAAATGATTTTTAAAATCAGACATTTATATATGCCAGTGATAAATACATACATATGCATGTAAATATAAATAGATATACATGTTCATTACAAAGTTTATATAAGATAGTGGTTGACTAAAAAAATTTACAAAATTTAATATTAAGCCTATCCTAATATTGTCTAGCATTTGTTAACTGAGAAATTCAATTTAAGAACCTTTATTGAGCCAGCATTTGAAAGTTCTGAAATTTAAAGATAAATACATAAATACAGGTATGGGCCAATAGTGCCATCCACTGTTCCATTAAAAATCTTTCCCAAATACAGTTTTATAAGGCATAAAAAATCCACTGTATTGAAATTTTGCTTGTACACTATTTAAGTGAAAATAATATATTTGAAGAATCCAGTGAAGACATGGAAAGAACTATGAATTTCAAGACAAACCAGCTTTTGTCTGAAAGATTAAAATGTTACAAGTACAAGATGGCTTTAAATACTTCAGCTTCCTGGTACTTAATTGTTTAGGATGTTTCATTTTTGTTTTCAACAACTACAACAAAAAGCCATCTCTAGAAAGAGAAGTAAAAAGCACACTGTTCAGACGGGGCTAGAACGGTTTCTGTCTTCACTTTGCCATGCCCACATGCTCGGCAGATTCCAGTGGACTGAGGCCTGGAGGACACACACTAGAGCATTCAGAACAAAACTGCAATTATTTCGTTATTTACACATTCACTTACAAACGAACACACATTTTCCAGACATGGTGGTACATACTTGAAAACTCTAACACTGGGGAGGAAGAAGCAGGAGGATCACCACTTTGAGTATATCCTGACTTAAAAAACTGGCAAAACCACAATCACTGCAATAAAAGATAAAGAACTGATTAGAGAGGATTAAGTCTGGACCTTAGATGTGAGCCCTTAAGTGTTTGTGGCCAAATGACAAAAAGGAAGAAGCCTCCAGGAGGGGAAAGGATAACAGGAAATGTTCATACAGTCTGTATGAAAATCTCATCAATATGTCACTTAAAAACATGGAAGATAGCACTGAACCTGCCAGCACGAGAGGAAAGCTGAGAAATGACTAATTCATCCAAGTCCCCAGATAAGAACAACAGGGTCTGAAACTCCAAACTCCAAGTCCAAACTCATCCCACTGAACTTTGTGGCCTCCAGAACAGGCTGGTTTCACACCCCAGGATACGGCCTGCTCTGTATGGCTTACACAACATGACTAAAACCTCTGCCTAGCCCTGGGAGGGGACCATTTACAGTTACAGCTTTTAGTGGCTACATTTCACAGGTTGTCTTAGAATGGCACAAATTTCCTTCTGAAGAAAACCTGACACAAAGCAAGTGAAGACTGGGATGTGCTCTAAGCTACCACTTTGAGAGCAATCAAGCTACAGGTCCCCGTTTGACCAAAAAGGCCATTCCTGCAGATATGGCTACACACATACCCTGGAGCTCTGGCCAACACTTGATTGTTTGCCAACTGGCGAGTTACATTTTCATTTTTCAGAGTAGTAGCAAACTACTGTGATGGCTAATCTTGATTGTGAATTTGAACCCAGAGACAGATATGGGCTAAGTAAAGCACACTTAGGGTAGGTGCCTGTGAGGGTGTCTCCACAGACAATGCACACAGGAGGCATTGACACAGGACGATGCACCCTGAATGCAGTTAGGCATCTAAATACAATAGGGCCCAGGTGGACCACAAGGGGATGGGGGGGCTGGCACAGGTGAACTCTGACTCTGCACTTCCTGTCTCCTCACACCCAACACTATATCCAGGCAGCCATGGTTTGAAAGCTCAGAGCCTGGGAACCAAAATAACTTCTTTTTTCCTTTTGAAGTATTTCTGTCAGAGCAGCACAAAAGCCTAGCACAGCTACTAACCACTCCAGCTATTCAGCCACAGAAATGAAGCCTCATTGGGGAAATCAAGGTCAGTGTGTTGGCTGAAATACTTTCTAAACAAGAGATAAAAATTACAACACAAGCCTACTCGGTCCTTCTGTGAGCATCTGTAGTACCAGCCTTGGATTTATCTCCCATCTTTGTAAACTACACTCTGTGTAAAACAGAGTGGGGATGAATTACCGCAGTTAAACTGCAGGAGAATCCCTCACCAAGTTCCAAAAATGCCAGCTCTCAAGTTCTCTATTTCTCACAGGCCAGCAGTAAACAGCTGATGCTCAGATACTGGTCCACAGAACCCACACTGAAAGGCATTGGCCAAGTAAATGACAAAGTCTTGGTCCCTGATCTGGTCTTATTGAAGGACACAATGTTCTAACATCCTATAGTCTCAACTAGCTCAAGTGAACCTTCCCTGCGAGGTCTGAGTCAGTCACACCAAATGAGACAAAGGCAGGGCCTCACCACACTGACAAGAACACCTGGACACTGCCAGTCTACAAAGAGTCTCACTGCATCCTGGTCTGGGACTTGTTCGGCTGTGACACAGCTGAACTGAGAGAAGAGAGAGGGG
>NC_022018.1:35282039-35294456 GCF_000317375.1 Microtus ochrogaster
GAAAGAAGGGAATGAGGGGAGAGGGGAGAGTTAGGAGGCAAGGAGGCAGCATGAAAAACTTAGCTCAGGTCAAATTTCAAAAATGAGTGCACAATAATTTATATTATATATATATATATTTGAAAAGAAGAAGTTATGAATTTGAGAGGAGGTCGGGGTAGAGGAGGAGCTGCAGAAGCAACGACAGAGGTGGAAAGAATGTAAATACAGTACTAGTATATAAATATTTTAAAGAGGCAATATTTCACCATGTTACTTACATTGTTGAGTAACTGAAATTCCTCAGCCCTTTTGTTAATTATTTGGTCTTGAGTCATTCATTACCTCTTCAGACAAAGATATCAAGATCTTCAAAGAGCTATTCTTAGAGCACGGCACAGAGGCTGCTAAAATATACAGTTGTCTTGCTTTGCTATGATAAAACATTCGAAGGCAACTTGAAGTTAAAAGTGTTTATCTGGCTTACCCTTCGAGGTCACAGTTCCCCATCTATGGAAGCCTACACAAGGAATTCCAAGCGGGAACTCAAGGAAGGAATCTGGAGGCAGAAACGGATGGAACCCTGTTTACAGGTTTGCTTTCCATAGATATCTCAGCTGGTCTTCTTACACAACCTCGGACCACCGCACAGAAGTGGTACTGCCACATGGACTGGGTCTTGCCATTTCAACCAATAATCAAGAACATGCCCGCAAGGCTTGCCTATAGGCCAATGCAATGAAGGTATTTTCTAAACTGAGGTCTCCTCTTCCCAGATGATTCTAGCTTGTGTCAAACTGACAAAGATCTAACCATCACATAGTCATTTCCAAGGATTGTAAAATGAATAACCTAGGATAAGTTCACGTACGGCATTGCTGTGAAAAGCGTCGGGAATGTCAGTTTAAAGATGTTTTGAACCGAAGACTCTTTGTGCAGACCAGGCTGGCCTCAAACCCACTGTTCCTGCCTCAGCCCTACAAATGTTGTAATTACAGGCCTGGTGAAACACAGTCGATAGAACTTCGCCCCCTAGTTATATTATGGGAGTTTTTGAGATAAATCCTGGCTGACTTGAATCTCTGTGTAGACCACGCTGCCCTTAATCTCACAACGATTCTCCTGCCTATTGATCAAATTAGAATTAGCTGCTCTCATATTTGGCTACAATATTTCTAATTAAACTAAAAAATGCTCTTTTTATAAAATATAATTTTCCAAAAGTCACAATTAACACTGACATAAAGACACAGCACAGAATCTTTGTATTTTACAGTGCTTATGACAGGTACGTATTTAGGGACAGCGGCCAGGGAGATGCGGCCATTCTACTACTCCTTCCTGCTTCTGTCTGTGGCAGAGAGGGACAGTAAGAGGACATATGAGAGTCTAAAGGACCTCAAAGTCAGAGACCTAAGGAGGCATTGTGGGTGCCAACACCACAAAGAGTCAGCTGAAGTAGTTTTTCCAAATACAGAGTCTTTGATACCTCTGCTTAAAGATACATACATACATACATACATACATACATACATACATACATACATACATGTATATATCAACATTTCAGTTTTATAGGTGACTTTGGAGAAGTTCGTTTATCTCTATATTCTACAATTTGATAATGTAATAAACCCAAATTATATTTTCAAATGCTCTGTGACCATATCCATCTAATAATGCCCATCATTTAAACAGACTCAAAAGTAACAAAAGAGCACTAATAATAACCATTTCTCTAAAACTTGTTTCAGTTCTGTAGGACAAGTTCACAGCCGATGTCTTTCATTCGTATGTTTATAGAGAGGCTATAAATCAAGGACTATAAAGGAGCCTGATGTGGGCAGACATCTCAGAAAGTTAAACCATCTGGGTAGGAATGTGTTCCTGAAGCTTAGCTGCACACAGAGAGAGAAATGGGGAGTAACAGATACTTTTTAAAAAAATGATAATAAATCCAATTTTGCAATTTAAAGAAAATTAAATTCTCCTCAAAGCCAACTGCCATCTTTCTTGTGCCTGACTGACAGAAAATAACAAGAGACAAGATAAGCAATAAAGGAAAAAGGATCAGGTCCCAGTCAGGGTCAGGAGCTGTTTCTGAGATGTGCTTAAATGAGGGACAGATTGGAGCCTTCACCCTAGGATAACCTGAAGGCTGAGACCACACGAACACAGCGGGCGGTAAAGCAGAGTCAACTCTCAGCTTTGGAAGATGAAGACTGCCAAGTGATGGCTTTAACACCAAAGAAATCAGCAAGTAGATCACAAACTGCCTTCATTTCCCAATGTCCAACTTCTTACTTTATGTCCCTTGCACCACCCCCTACTGTCCTTTCCTCTATCCTCCACTCCCACTGCTAGGAAAAGCAAAGGCAGGAAACCAACCAGTCCCTGACCACCCTGACTATGAACCCAGAGTCAGAGAAAGAAACATACTCTGTATTTGAGACCTGGGCCAGGGAAAGAAACATCTTTATCCCTGAACTCAGAACTAAAGACATGTGCCCTGGCTCTGAAACTAGTGTCAAAGAAACACACTTTGTCCCTAGAATTAAGAGTCAGTGAAAGAAATACGCCTTGGTCCTAAGAGTCAAAAAGCTAAAAAGGACCAATGAAAGAAATGCAGTTTGGCCATGAAGTCAGAGCCATTTCTACCCCCACCAGCTAAACTGACCAATCCCTGAGCAGGGAAACACTACCCAATCTCTCACTCCCCTACCCCATCACTACCACCACTTCCCCCACCCTCCCCATCCCTACCCACTCTCCTTAGGAAAACTCTGCCCCTAAGAAGCCCTATATAAACCTCTCCACCCCTTCAGTTAAGAGTGGCCTTAAGTGGCTGAGACAGCCACTCTCCTGGACTCCTCCTTCCCAGCAGAAGAACCTGGCTGGAACGTCCCTTAGGGGACTGAGCTGAAAAACCTTGCTGAGAAGCTCCCTAGGAGACCTCAGCAAGGCAGAGCTGAACAGAAGAACCTTGCTAGGATCCTTAAGGGGACTGAGCAAGGCTAGAGGAGGAAAAGGGAAACCTTTAGCTGGAGCCCAAGGAGACTGCTACATTTCTGAAGGGGGGTGGGGCTTCCCTTAGCAGAGTATTAGCAGAAGAAACATCTTGGACCGGAAAAGGAGCAGATAGCTCTGCTAGGACGCTCCAGTAAGGGAACAGAGCAGAACTCAGCTCAGCTGCTCTCCAGGAGAGGAGCAGGATCGCTCTATCTTTCCTGGAGATCATCCCCTACCACACCCAGCTTCAGGTGTCCTGACTAAGGAAAATTAATACCAGAAAGAACTGGAGTTCTCTTGAACTAAAATTCACATATTTAATATAGCAAACAGAAACAAGGCACTAAAGATAAACTTACCAGAGAAAAATACAAAATATTAGAGATAAAAGGTTCTTTCTATATCTTCATAAACAAAAATTTAAAATACCTTTAGCAAAGCCTTTGTACATGTACTGTTAAAAAATTAATAATTCCTGAAGTCTAACAAAAACATTATCTGAAATTGTCCACTTATTTCTTTTTTTAAAGGCGACTAAACGTCTGTCTGATATTTATTTTTAATTATGTATACCTATCATATGATTATCTATGTATACATGAGTGAGGGTGCCCTCAGGGAATGAAGGTTCAGATACCCTGGAGCTGGAACCATAGAACTTTGTGAACCATGGGTTCGTGAAGAAAAATTGAGACCTCTATAGAAGCAGTCTGTACTATTAACTGCCGGGCCATGTCAAAGCCCTGCTTTAATAGTTTTAAATTAACATTAACATAAAAACAACTGTATATATTCAAATGGTGACTAGGAAACCATATCATGAAGCATGCTCCAAAGAGGGCCCCCCTCCTACATTAAATCACAAATACGAAAGGTCTAGCACAGTTCTTAATTTGCAACACTGAAATCTTCGTAAACTTTGATAAAGAGAACGATTATAGGCATAACCATTTAAGCATATTTTAAGCAAGTTTTTTTTTAAAAAAAAAAGCAATTTGCTCCACCAGCAATAAGGATTAAAAAAATAAAATCTAAGCAAAGATCTTACAATTTGATACTATGGAATGACACTCATGGGGCCAATTTCATGTGAGAGAAACGATAAGATGGCCAGCAACTCGGCAAAGTGATGACTAGTCACAGCTCCCAAAGTCCCATTGAGATTTGAGATAATATCAACTGACTTAGCATCAAAAATGTACTTGCTTACTGACTTCCTAGGGTCATTTCTATATTCTCTGATGTAAGGGATAAGACCATGACAGTTACAGCAAGTATTCACTGAACTTTGGGATTCATTACAGTCTCACTGCAGAAGAACTAAGTCCATGATCACATATGAGAGAAAATTTAACACAATGCTATTTTTATAAGCAAAATAAAATTGCAATACAAGTTATTTAACAATTTTACAATGATTAATATAAGGCAAAATTGCAATGACTTTAAAATAAAACATCCAGGGACTGGAGAGATGGCTCAGTGGGTAAGGGCACTCACTGTAATTCAGAAGGTCTGGAGTTCAATTCCCAGCACCCACATGGCAGCTCACAACTGCCTGCTGCCATCTTCTGGTGTGCAGATGTATATGCAGACAAAATACCACATACATAAAATACATAAGTAAAGAATCACATTTTAAAATACATAGTTCAGATAGCTAATGGTCAACCGTGGTTAGTATTTGGAGCAACCTCTACCAGATCACATACAAGCAATCACAAATGCCAAGTACCCAGCCACTCCAGACACTATTTCATCTCTTTTACTCTGCTTTAGTTTGAGGAAGAATGATAAAAGGTTGAGGCTGGCTCTCACTCATACTGCCCTAGAGCTCACTACATGGGGCAGGCAGCCTCGGATTGCTGGCATGAGCCATGAGATTGTTTTATTTTATTCAAGATTTCTAAAAGATTTTTAACACGGGAAATAAAATCCATGTTTATTGCCCATCCCATAGCCCCAAATGGGAAAAATAATAGCAAAGATATAAAAATCCAGCCTCAAACACACATGTAATTGAAGCCAAGACACATGTTAGAAGTGATCATGTTCAACAGTTTTACCACTTTCTGTGATTTTCCTCCCCCAAGAAAACATTCAACTGCCTCTTGGTGTCACATGTCCATGGACATACAAGCTGAACTCATCGAGTTCATCATGTCTAGAACAACTCAGAGATACTCACCCCGTGTTGATTGAAATGATTTCTATCAGTGGATTCTTCCTGATTTTTGGCAAGTCCAGTCTCGCTCCCCCCAACCGCTTCCCATTGTCTTTCTTCTGGCCCAGGAGCCTCACTGAGTGACCTTCAAATCAAGCACAAGACACACATCAGCATGCCACACAAATCCACCAGCATTTACCGTTTTCGATAAATATGTTCAGGATTGTATTTGATTTTTTTTTTCTTATAAGAGATCAGGAAGAAAATGCATCCTAAAGAAGATGTGATCTTTTGAACATAAGAAATACAGTAAGCGGTGGCGGGGAGGAGGCAGAAATCCTTAATAAATAAATAAATTAAAAAAAATAAAATAAAATGTCAAAATACTGACTGCCAACACACACACACACAAAAAAAAAGAAATACAGTAAGAAAGGGAGAGAAAGAAAATGGTGTGGGAAATTCTTTCTGTCTATGTGTTGCTTTTATTGGTCAATGAATAAAGAAGTTGTTTTGGCCTGTGACAGCGCAGAATAAACATAGAAGGGGGAGGAACAAAACTGAATGGTTGAAGAAAGAAGGCGGAGTCAGGAGAAACCATTTAGCCCTGCAGGAGACAGACCTTGCCTGTAAGCCGCAGCCACACCCACATGGCAATACACAAGATTAATGGAGATGGATTTCAGAGTGATATTTCATGGTCTGGGCAGCAGGGGAAGAACAAGCAGCCTCCAAACACACAGAGAGAGGGCAGGGGAGAAACTACTGGGTTCAAGGACTGACTAAATTTGCCAACGCTTTGTTCAGAGTATGTGCACAATTACACATCACATTTAAGAAAGGTCCAGTGTCCTTAAAACAATCTCATAAGGTTGAACACTCCCTACACTGACTCACACTGTAATACAACAGCAAGGCCTGCCTGGTAACTAATGTTTGATGAAACAGCACTCAACATTCACCCGTACTAGTGTTTTCTAGCCGCCTGCTCCTACCTTCCTCTTTATTTCCCAGCCTCACTCTCGCTTTCATGATACATATACGCATTTGTGTGTGTATATATATATATTCATATTTACATATTCATATATATGTAGCATAATCATAAAACATAGGAGTAGATACTTTAAACAAAATTTTTGAAGGTTACTTATACAAAATGTAATCAGATTATAATATCCACTAAAAATTTGGAGCACTGAAAAGTTTGAAATAATTTCAGACATGTAGAAAACACGAACAACAAACATGCATCTCCACTCAGATTATAGTCATAGTTTTACCACATAGTATTTTCTCTCTGTACTCGGACATGCTGTGTTTATGACTACACCATTTGATTTAGCCTATAAAATCATCCATCGTGGCTGAGCACAGCAATAATTTCAAATACATTTCTACAGTAATGTACTGTTTTTATAATTTTATCAGTGACTATACTACAGCTTACAAAACTTATCCAAGGTGAAAACAAAAGTGAATGATTTTAAATAAATATCTAGAATTATGTAACCATGACAGTAGGTCAGTTTGGAAACATCTCTATCAACAATGGAAAATTCTTGGAAGTTTAGATTCGCCTGTCTCTGCTCCCACACCACAGCAGCATATGTCATTAGTCCATCGGCCAGAAGATGGACATAAACCTCATTCACACACATATTGTAATAACACTTCCAAGAACATCTACACATAAACCGTTGAACACCAATGTTTTCACTTCTCTGAGAGTCCTAATATAAAAATTGCTGAATCATTTAGTGAACTTATATTTTACTATTTTAGAAATAACTGCTTTCCTAAGAGATGACCATTTTATATTCCCAATTTCATCAGACACAAGATTACTAAATATTTTCCCTGATTCTGTACATTATATTTAACTTTCATATGTTGTCTTTTATAAAAAAAAAATTGTTAGTTTTAATAAACTTAAAATTATTAACTATTGCCTTCATGGCTCATGTCTTTGGTGTTATTCCTAAAATCTCACTGCCTTTCTTTGGGCTAAAAAGGTATTCTTTGCTTTTAGTTTCTATTGTGTTGTTGTTAACTCTTAAAATTCGATCACGGGTGTATGTACTCTGCTACTTTTTCTATAGTGAGGTGAACATATTCACCTTTCCACATCAATACAAGTGGTCTCAGTGCCATTACCTTGCCATAATCATCCACATGCCATTGTTGTCACACATGTTAACATAAACAGTTATGAAAACTCAAAAGGGCAGTGCTAAAAGTATTATTTTAAATAAAGATACATATTTATAACATAGTTTATATTTACTTACCAAAACATTATTTCTAATACTTTCTACTACTCCTAGGAATTCAACTTATCATGTGATTCTAATTCTTCTTGACCAGTCCTCTTTAGTGTTTTTATACAGTAACTCATTTAGCAATAAAGCAACATTCCTTGCTTATCTGAAAACATTTTTATTTTTACTTCATTTGTAGAGAATAGTTGTGTTGGATATAAAACTGCTGCTGTCTCTGCATGCTGGATATCAGTTGTCAGTGGTGTTTACTGTTTATGATTAGATGCCAACTATTAAATTTACTACTCCTAAGATCATAGTAAGTCACTTCTTCTCTTATACTGCCCAGATCCAGTATTATTGGTGTCCAGGTGTAGATTTATATAATAGCTTACATAAGACTGGCTACGTTTTTTGAACTCATAAAGTAATGTTCATCTAGGATGATTTTATTTTTTTCTTTTTTAAACATTTTCTGTGTCATTTTTTTTCTATCTATTCTTCTGCAGTTCCCACAACACATTTGTTAATGTATGACTGACATATTCAACAGGTCCTTAAGGCTGTTTTAGGCAGGGTTCTACCAAGACACAAGAACTCATGCAGACACAGGAGCAAAATATGATTTATTAAGGAAACAATATTATCTTATTACAGAGACTGAACAACCCCATGGGCATCCAATTATTGCAAGACATTTCTTCACATTGACAATTTGTGACTGGCAATAAAGTTAAACCTTGAGTCAGAGAACAGAATCAGCATTTAGCTGATCAGAATTAGCCATGGAAATGTTGAAGAATCCGGGGTGCAGGATAGAGAGATGCACAGGCAGTAGTAGGGAATGATTTAGAGATTTGCAGGCTTTTCAATCTGGGAAACGTGGAGAGTAGGGTCAGCCGGTCATTCCTCTGTCACTCTTTGGATTCATAAGGTTTTATCCCAATTTCTGACTCCCAACTTTTTATTAATAATAGAATAATTTAGATGAATGCATCAGCTAATAGCATAGCTCAGTCCACATCAAAAGGCGTTCTGACCAAGAAAATTGACGGTGTAATTATCAGGCTAAAGTCAAATGTCAAGAGCCCAGTAGGCAGATGATAGGAGTGCTAGAGCTCAATGGCCAACAAAATTGGACTTGCAATGTCCAAGAACTGAAGATAAAGAAGTCTCAGATCTTAGAAAGAGACAGTGAGACAGTGGCATTCCTCTAATTTCCTTGTTTAATCTGGGTCCCCAGATGAAGGGGGGCCTGAATTAAAGAGAGGGGCCACACATTTGAAGTAAACGATACCACTCAGACCTCAAGTCATGAGGCAGTCCCTTCTGAAAGCATCCTCACAAATAACATGACCATTATAACCATTTCAATCAAAACCAAAATCGCATAGGCTTCCCTTCCAGCAGAAGAGGGACGGGCTCGAGGCCCCCCAACACAGAGAATGAAGTGTGCTTTACCAACCGAGTGCCCTTTGCTCTGTCAACAGCCCTTGATCTACATTCAGAGTGGTGTCCACTTCACCCTGTTCTTCAGAAGGGCTCCCTCCTCTAAACCCATCTTCACATGCACTGATACTCTCCCTCCTGCCGTAGGAAATCTGGAATTGGGCTATTCCAATGAACACATCACTCAGACAACGCTCATTGCATTTGCAGAAAATACCTTTCTTTGTTTTAAATATTTTACTCTCTAAAACGTGTTCAAGTCATTGTTTTTTTTTTTATTTTTCTTAACATGGCTTCACTTGGTTCTATGAAGTCCTTGTCTTCTAAATTCTACATTTTTTCATCAAAATTAAGGACAATTAGTACTAACAACTTTTGGGGTAAGTTGGGTTATGCCTGGTCTCTTGGAACCTATAATATAATGTGAAATGCTGGCCATTTTAGACAATTTACTGTATCAGATTTGAATTTGCATTCCACAAAATACTACTTTCATATACTGACTTTTCAAACTAACCCTCTCTACAATTAATAGCTCTTAATATCCCGACTGCAGCTGCTTCATCTGCTTCCGTTTCTTTTCCTGCTCTTTTTTTGAGGGATATCTGTTTTCTTTTTCTTCCAATCACAACATTCTATGGATCAACTTGGAAGAGGTACAATTTCCTGGTAGTCAAATACTTATTACACATTTGCTCAAACATCATAAGCAAATAAGAGTCGTACTATCTACTGTAGGTCAACGTATGGATCAATGAGAGAAGAGTTTGAGCCATTTTCAAGTGAGCCTTATATTTACTTTAACCTGGGCTCCCACAGATCCTCTCTGGCCTTTTCTTAATGTGCATACAAGTAGATAAAAATGGTTAGGTTAGGCCCACTCCATCTCTTCAGTGTGTATGCACAGCCTCTAGTCAACACAAAGCATTTTGAGAGTTTCTCTATATTTCCACCGCTATCTCAGAGACTGGAATCCTCTGTAAATTCTAGGGCTACTACATCTGATGATGGACCTTGCTTGCATCACACTGTCCAGGAGCTTCAGTGCAACAGAGTCACTGGTCATCAGATCTGCACTGTAACTAACAGTTACCACCTGAACCGTCTCTGTAATGGCAACAGAGGCACCAGGTTACATGGTATACCTATTCCTAGTAGAGCATCCTGTCCATCGCATCAAGAAGGGAAATGGGAACCGCCCACGCACAAATACCACATACAACTATACTTAGCCAAGCCTCAGGAAGATTCATAAATGATAACTTTTCAACTTATGGCTGAATGCTTTTGGTAGTGAGTTTCCATAGTAAGGCAGACTTCCTGTGGGCATTTGTCTAGCTTTATCATTGCTTTGTGGGAATGTTCTGTGGATCAAGACATAATCATTCTAAAGGTAAATCAAGGAATCACTTAAATACAATTGCATAAGCAATGTTATATATCTTTCCTCAGGCTTCATTTCAGACAGATATACTGTTTTAACATCTGAGAAAAGAGCTTTCCAAGATGGGAAACAAGGAAGCTATCGGTCAGAGCCCTTGCTGCTCTAACCACTAAAACAGGAACTACCCATTCCTTCTGACAATGCCCATTCTAACAGATAAGTATAGCCAAAGTCTAATGAGGATTGGCTAACAAATCCTACAGATGCTTAAGCAAGATGAACTCCTCAATCAAGGCCCAGCTAATGAAGAGGTAAGCAAGACCGATGGGCTAACACGACAGTTCTCGGAGAGGCTGAAAGGTCAAGAATGACTGGGCAGGAAACAGAGCCATTTTTATATGAGCTCCAGGCAAACTTCCTCATGTCCTTTCTAGAACTCTGCAATATGCAGCCTGCTCTAATAACATTCAATAAATTATTCATCTTCACTATCTGCATGTAAATAGAGAAGCATATCTACGTGCAATGACATAAAGAGTTATTTTCTAATCCAATGACTCGTTAAAATGTGTCACATATAACAATAGGCTAGTTGGTATTTAGTGCACCAACAACAAAACAGAAAACATAAAAGTTGCTTGTTATATATAGACAAAGACTAAAGGAAGGAAACGACATAATTTCCTTAAAAATGGACTAGCAAAATTTGTGATATATTAATTCTCTTTAACATCCTGTTTCAAAGGAAATTATTTCAACGTATTCATCAAATCCACAGGCCATAGTTGGAATACATGCATTACAAATTATTTCTGGTTTCATGTGTTGCTATCAATATTGTTGCCTTCTGAAGCAAACCAAAATTTGAAAAAATAATAACATGAAGGAGATGCCATAAACAAGGTATGACTTTGAGAGGAAACAAGGGGGACCAGAGAAACGTGTTGGGGGAGGGCAGATTCTTGGAACAAACTAATCATAAAAGTGGATGTGTAATATTCAAAAAAGGACAAGGACGTGTAGACTACAATTCAACACTCACACACTGCACCTTGGCTTGACCCCTTCTTGTTAGCTTCTAATGTCTAGCACAGAGACAGAAAGTGTATGATTGCTAGCATGGTCTGATGGTATGGGCCTGTAATCCCAGATACCATGGGAGGAAGAAGGATTACCGGTCCAAGGCCTGCCTGGGCAATTTTATAAAACTCTGTCTTAAAAAATAGAATCCATTCATACTACAGGGAAATGAAATTAATTTTTTTTTAAAAAGTGGGGACCGGTTGACTTGGATTTTATCACATTTCAGACTAGAATGAAGAGAGGAGAAAATAAAATCAAGACAATAGAGGCTAACAGAAATGAAGACCAAATATAAAGTTTTTAATTTTTATTGATTTTATTGAGCTATACATTTTTTCTGCTCCCCTCCCTTACTCTTCCCTCCCATTCTACCCTCTCCCATGGTCCCCATGCTCCTAATTAACTCAAGAGATCTTGTCTTTTTCTACTTCCCATGTAGATTAGATCTATGTATATCTCTCTTAGGGTCCTCTTTGTTGTATAGGTTCTCTGGGATTATGAATTGTAGGCTGGTTTTCTTTGCTTTATCTCTAAAAGCCATGTATAAGTGAGTGCATACGATATTTGTCTTTTTGGGTCTGGGTTACCTTACTCAGTATGATGTATTCTAGCTCCATCCATTTGCCTGCAAATTTCAAGATGTCAATGCCCCTCGACTGAAGAATGGGTAAAGAAAATATGGTACATTTACACAATGGAGTACTACACAGCAGAAAAAGTAATGACATCTCAAAATATACAGTTTTATACCAAGCCCATGCCAAAGAAACAGAGAAAGAGATGGAGAGAACGACGATAGGGTAACAAGGATGATTCCTAACATCTGACTGCAGAGAAACTGATAAAGATGGAACAAGATGAAAACAAGGACATGCAACTGCAAAACAAGGGCGAAAGAAAAGAAAAGAACTCACAAGAGTAGTGAGCTTCCGGGTCCTCTCCTGCCACTTTAAATACAATCCCACTTCATCTCACTATATAACGATCACATATAGCTCAACAGATTATTAGCCATCTTTAAAAATTACTTCTCAGCCGGGCGGTGGTGGCGCACGCCTTTAATCCCAGCACTCGGGAGGCAGAGG
>NC_022018.1:35294556-35302844 GCF_000317375.1 Microtus ochrogaster
AAAAACAAAAACAAAAACAAAAAAAACAAAAAAAAAATTATTTCTCTAAGCTAATATTTTTAAATATTACTTAAAACTAACACTAAAATCTAAATTCAATCATAATCCCCAAAGCTTCCAACAGCTATTTATAAACCAACTTCAAAACCCTGATTCCACGCTGGTTACACTGGAGCTAGTTCATTGAAATTTTTCACTAAACGATTTTATTATTACACAGTAGTAAATTTTGAAACCAGAAGGTAGCTGCTTATGATTCACTGCTACACAATAATTTCAAATTGATAACACTACACTTGGGTCAAGAAGAGCCAAGCCATCCTACACGATTTGTGCGTTAGTCGCTATACAAGCTGCATCAATATGCAGTATTGTCTGTGGATCAAAAACAAAATCTGACTAAACCCCACAGGTCTCAAGGCCTTTATAGGAGGAGGAAAGTCACCCAGGTCTCTGATTAGGGAGTCAGTCAGCAAGGTCATTCACAAGCCCATACACACGGTAAAAGAATGTTATAAACATGAGGACCCTCAAAACGTGTATCTATCCGTTACTAAGTTGTGACACTACACAGCAACCTCTTCCCTCCTCAGTCTCTCACATGAGATTGAAGAGTCATTACATACTAGAAAAACATCAACAGTCTGACAACTGAGACCCCTTTTGTATATTTTGGTCTTTGAGTTCTTTGTTTCTAAAGGCCCTGTAAAAGAGCCAACAGCTAAGACTTTCCTTCAAAACTTCATTCAATCCACCTAATTTTAGAGGCCAGGCCATTGTTTCCTTGCTATGTGACCAACAGCCTACTAGCAACAATGAGGACCCCTGCCACGATTTCTTGATTTTTGCTGACTGCTGACTTGGCCCAAATGTAGAACTACTAGACACACACTGAGAAGTCAGGTCTGAACCCTAAGGCTCGGGTCAACATCCTGGAACAGCTCCTAGGAAAGCAACTCAAAATGACATGGGGGCAGAGGGCAGAGAATCGTCAAAGCTTTTCTCTACACAATTCAATATAATTCCCCATAAGCAACACTTCTGAGGGGAAGGGCACTCTCAGATATCCACAACAATGACCGGTTGAAAATGATTTCAACAGAAGGAGAAGTCTTCACAAACTGAGGTTGGGAAAGAATATTTAACATTAAAACTGCCTTGACAACTCAAGCTCCCTTCTGTCACTAGGACAAAACAGTGTGCTCCTCAAGTAGAAAGAACTTATGGTAACTGGAGTAACAGCACTCGACATAGTAAGATGGGGCTGCAGATGGCTCAGCAGTTAAGGGAGCATACAATCCTGGAAGAGAATCTGAATCAAGTTCCCAGAACCTACATCAGGAGGGCCACAGCTGCTTACAATTCCAGCTCCAAGTGGATCCACAGCCTCTGACTCCTGGGAACGATGCGCATACCCTAACACAGACAAACACATATATTTGCTAGAAATACCTTTTCCTTTATGAGCTGAATGAAGGAACTGAAAGCATAAGCCAACGCTGGGGAAGAGAGCCCACAGAAGCACTGGAGTCTCATAAGCCAACACTGGGGAAGAGAGCCCCAGAAGCACTGGAGTCTCTCAGCACACTAGTTTCTAGAGTTTAACAAAACATGAGGACTGTAAAACTCTTAGATAACCACCAGAACGTGGTGGTAAGACCTGACTGCTGACGACTCCACAAACTCTGGTTGTAGGATTTGGAGAAATGAAGCTGCTACTGACATGGAGGTTTTCACCCCGATAACTAGCTCTCCTACCAGAAGGTGCTAGGCAGGGGAATAAATGGCAGCAAAAGTTTTTGGTTTTATTTGTCTGTTTTATGAATTAATTTTATTTCTTTATATTTTTATTTCATCTATGTCTGTGTGAGGGTGTTGAATCCTCTAGAACTAGAGTTAGCGATGGTTGTGAGCTGCCATGTGGGTGCTAGGAATTGAACTGAGGTCCTCTGGAAGGACAACCAGTGTTCTCACAGAGCAACAGTCTTATCCAGCAGTGAAACTGCAGCTGACAATAATGATGGCCTAGCAAGATACGCCCGCTCGTATAAAAGTCGCACAAATGTCATGGGGCTAACCGACCACTTTCTGATTGGATTTAATGCCTCCAGAAGAGAAAGCTCATGCCTGGCATATCTGGCCAAGGACTATGGCTGGGAAGTTCATAGGCACTGAGGATGAAACTATCCCTATTATTTTTCCACTAAACATAATTTCAAGCTGAACTTTGGTTAGATATTTCTATATCCAGAGATTAATGCAGCTTTCAAGGCCAATCAGAGAAACATCTTAGTGGGGTGGAAGATACAGAGACTCACAACTGACCTAAGTGCAAAGAACAAGTGTCAGTGGAGTGTGTAGTCATAAACGAGACATCTGTATTACAACTTGTCCTCCCAAAGCACAGAAATCATCAAGACAAGGTCAAACGACTGTAAGAGCAGTGGTCAGGAAGGAGTAATGCAAACAGTCTCTTCTGGACACAGCAGGGTGGACTTCCAGGAGCCGTGGCTGCCTACACAAGACCTATGTAGGAACAATCCAATCACCATTCCAGCTTGGATGGAAGAGGGCACATGAGCCTCTACCCCTAGCTGAGGAGCTACTCACAGTGAATGGCTGCAAGGGGACCGACAGCCAGCGTTCTTTAGGAATGTGGTCAGGGTAGGTTGGCCACGTCCAGTGGGTAGTCCCATGCTAGTGAGTATATAGATGGCATTATTAGAATAGGTGGGTGGTTTGAAAAAAAGGACTTGAAGCTGGGAAGGTGTTGTAAGGGGAAATTATTTAAAGTTGAGTAGACAAATAAGACCAAAGCACATTGCACATTTGCATGATATTCTCAATAAATAAAAATCATACTACTTAATATGGATTAACTTATTTAATTAAAAAAAAAACGAGACCCTCCCTGATAGACAGGTAGCTTGGGAAGATGTTCTAAGATTAGAAAACACAGGTGAAGTCTCTGCAAGCCTGAAGGTTATTATATGTCAAGACTCATGTTCCACAGAACAACGTGCCTGCCCTACAACACTGAAGTGAGAAACTGGTATGTGGGCGAGAAAGAGCTTCACAAGGAAAATGAAAACATTGCTAGAACAGGAGGTCCTTAGTGACGCTCTGCCTCCATCTCAGAGCTGCAGGCTGCGCTCATTCTGACTGCGGCTGGGCTAATCGGCAGACTGCTGCGACAAAGAGGGCACGCCAAGGCAGCATCTCCTCTTACTCTCCCGGAAACACCTTCTTCGGGGAGCAGAGATGCCTTTTATGACAAGGGAAGGAGATATGTGAGGGATTAAGTAATTCTCTGCAGTCTAACTCAGGTGCCCATCCAAACTGTCAACAGCCAAAACAGTTCTGAAAGAAGAGCAGGCAGATCTTAGCCCTGACCCTGAATAGAGGCCTTGCAGCCCACTGCCTGCCTTGCTAGGGCAGACCTTCCTGATTTAGAAATTGGTTAGAGAGCTACAAAGTTGTGGTATTTGAAAGAATACAGGGATAGATGTTTCTGTCCCTGTAGAAAGCATCCATGTCACAATATAAAACATTACTGTTTCTCATGCTCACAGCTACCATACTAAAGTTACCACAACCAGCCATGGAAGCAGAGCTCGCTGCTAGAAAACAACAGGGGTATAATAATTGCGCAACTTTGGGAACCTTGAGACAAATTTCCCTTTGAAGACAGAGTGTGGAGATAGCTCGGGGAATAAGAGGATGTGTTGTGCACGTATGAAGCCTGAGTCTGCATCCCTAGTATCCATACAAAAAGTAGTCCTACTCCCAACCCCAGGAGACGGCCAGGGACAGAAGATGGCCACCTTGCTGGTCACCACCCAAGCCAAAACACAACTAGCTGCAGACTCAGTGACAGACCTTGTCTCAGGAGGGACACTCATTAGAGTCATTCCCGTCGTCTGGGCTGGGTAAGCAGGATACATTTTCTATGTCACAGTACACTCTGCAGAACTTCAACTTCTTGCTAATTTTCCTTAAAACCAATCAAGTAAAAAGTCTATCACCACAACCAAATCCCACTGACTGGAACCAAATTCCCTCCTAACACTGGGGAAAAAGGAGACCGATGCTGAAAAGTAAGACATTCTGAAAGGAAAATGCTCCTAAAAAACATTTATAAAGCACAAATAATGAAAGCTGTCCGGTACTAGTTATAACCAGTCAAAGTCAATCAAATATATTTGTAAATTTTTAAATATATTTTATTATTAAAATACTCAAAATTATATACATTAAATTTTGTATTTTTAAAATAATTTTTCACATCCCAATCACAGTTCCCTCTCCCTCACCTCCCTTCAGCAAGCCTCCATCCACTCCTCCTCCATTTTTGTTTAGGAAAGGGCAGGTCTCCCATGGATATGGCAATCATGGCATAGCAAGTTGCAGTAAGACTAGGGCCCTCCCCTCATATTAAGACTGGGCAAGAATCAGAAAAAGTGAACAGCAAGTTAAACAATGAGAAAGGGGTGGTGATTACAGCCACAGGTCCCTCCTCACTCCCCTCTGTCCACTATAACAGGAGGTGATTACAGCCACAGGTCCCTCCTCACTCTCTGTCCACTATAACAGGAGGTGATTACAGCCACAGGTCCCTCCTCACTCCCCTCTGTCCACTATAACAGGAGGATGATTACAGCCACAGGTCCCTCCTCACTCCCCTCTGTCCACTATAACAGGAGGATGATCACAGCCACAGGTCCCCTCCTTACTCTCCTCTGTCCACTATAAGCAGCCCGACAGAACAGAAATAACATGAGCTTTGGAACAAGAGAGGAAGGTTTCAGACTTGTCGCTGGCCAGTGCATAATCAGTGCAAGCAGGCTTCCTGTAGAGTACAAACGAATTAATGTCTAAGGAAAGATAAGCTACGAAGAACTAGACAAGGTGCTGATTACAGCTGCTACAGTAATTAATGCAAAGTGTAGTCCTACCAAGACCTGCTCATGAAGCAGGGGAAGTTTCAAACTCGACAAGCGAACGTAAGCTGCCATTTCTATAAAAAACTGACAATGAAAATCAATTTTGTAAGTGATTTGTTATCTAAATAATTAAAGGATTAAAAAGGAGCATGGGTGGCTAGACTGTCACAGGATCCTGAAACATAAGCATGTGTGTAAAAAGCTAGGAGAACCCGGGCTGCTTTTCTGTCTTAGGACCCTAAATCACAACCAAACATAACAGTTGCTCTCAACACCAGGAACCTGGTGAGGAATGACAAGGCCAGTCTCCAACACCAAGCTAACCAGGTTATGGTCAGGCAGCCTAGTTGTTGTTGTTGTTGTTGTTGTTGTTGTTGTTGTTGTTGTTGTTGTTGTTGTTGTTAAAATCACATCGTAAAGAAAGCTTTGTGTGTGCATATGTGTGTGCCGCATGATCATGAATGCAGGTACACGAGAGTACGGGTACACATAAAAGGGGTGTATGATGTGCAGACCAAAGGACAGCCACAGTTTGGTGTTGCTAGGGTACCACCTGTCTTATTTTTGAGACAGGCTCTTCCACTGGCTTGAAACACACAATGCAGATTCATGGAGGTGGGCCGGCCAGGGAGCCCTAGGAATCCTCCCATATCCATCCACCTTTCCTGGGCTGAGTTTACTAAAAACATGCTACCATGCCAGCTTTTCCCTGTGGGCTCTGGGGAATAAGCGGTGGCCCCCAGGCTCACACAGCAAGCGTTTTGCTGGCTGATTTGTCCTGCGGTCCTTGGAAGGTGGTGTATAAAAAAAGTGTGTTGACGCTGTGCATGCTGAATGAGCATATTTCGGTAATGGAGTCAGAACTCGCTTTATTTTACAAAATGAGTCCTAGTAGAGAAAATAATATAAAGTTTATATGCAATAAAAGTTCTTTGTGGGACTGATACTTTACAGTACTCATCATATGATATAAAGCAGTATGATGTAGAAATCAGAACATGGATCTTAGAAAGTGACAAAAGTGAGCACACTACATAGATAGCATAAACAATCAGCACAGAGACATTAACCAATGACATTCAAACAGAAACTGGCTTGCAGTAGCAGATTTCAAGAAGTCCTTCACAGAGTCTCGTCTTCCCATATAATCAGACATTATGCTGTGCAAGTGTTAGCATGTAAGGTCAGCCTGACAGTAGCTAAGTCAATATTTAAACAAGTAAGAAAGGTAGGGCTATGTGACGGTCAGGGAGTGGGATTTCTTTATACTGTCTGGGTTAATTCATTTGAGTTAGAACACAAAGTAATACATTCATTATGGCATTTTCATACATATTTGTTCTTATTTGTTCTCCTCTCCAATCCCCTTATTCTCCACAAAACTAGTTAGTATCCTTTTGATCAAAATCCCTTTATGCATTCATAACACATGCCCCCCCCTTAAGATCAGGTCTCACAGTCCCATTTCTGGTTTCATAACTCATATTCTCCCCCAACAAAATATATATAAATACACACAAAAAAAAACTTAAGGAAGATGAGTCAGTGGGGTAAATGCACCTGCCTGCATATCTGATGGTGTATGATGGTGGAGAGTCACCTCCCCCAGTTAGCTAAATATCATTAGATCCTACTAGGACCCAGAGATCAAAGGTTCTAATGGACAACAGAGTGAAGGTCCTCCTGAGCATCAGAAAACAAGAACTCCTCTGGGTACCAATGAGCAAGGATCTCAAGTAATATAGCACATAAATGCCAGCCTAAATGGACACAGACGAATGTAGAAAACAGCTCTGGAGAGGCAAACAGAGGCTACATCGTTCCGTTTGGGACATTAAGATAAAAGCAAAGTAGCTGAAAAATCTACAGAAAAACCTTCAAATCCTCTCCAGCTGCCACTGAGAACATTAAGCATCAGAAAAATAATGTGCTCAAAGGCAATCAACAAATGTCTCAATGCTACAGGGTGGGAAGCACATTATTCCTCTGGCTGGGCTCTCTAAATGAAGTGCGGTCAGTAGAAACAGGAGCTAAAGGACGAATATCTCTTACATATTACGAAGCAAACTCAGCCAACCACTTAAGCTGCACAGGGTTCAGTGCCAACACCTGCTAAATAAACCTGTCAGACCACGCCTCGGCCTCCAGAGCTCTCATTAGCTACCAAGCACTAAAGTCACCCCCTGTCCATCCTCCAAACGGCCAGGGAAGAGTCCCACAAACCTCATCTCATCATAACTAAACTCAACACAGCCTCTCCAGTGAACCTACACTGGGCCAAACTCATCAGGGAGATGCCATAACTCATCAAACTTACCTGGGAGAGAAAGGCCCTTGTTTCCTGACATACCTCTACACACCTCCAGCGAAGCTCACTATTGAATGCCATTCATTTTTAAAATTCATTTTATTTTTCCAAGAAGCTTCAGGTTCACAGAGGCTGCGCAGGGGCAAGAGTTTCTATAATCCACTGCCAACAATCTGCACCAGATTACCTTGGGGGTAGGTTTATTAAGGATGGAGAAGATGTTGGCAGGTCACTAGCATTCACAGTTGACATCAGAAGTTTAATGTTTTGAGCAAGTGCATCCTGACAGGTGTTCAGTGTCACAATATCATCAAGAGTATCACTGCCCCAAAACACTTCTGGATTCTGTTTCTTCAACAGTTTCCTATACCTCTAGGTTACCTGGATTGCTTCTATAGCTGCCCTCTTCCAGAATGCCATATAATTGACATCACACAGTATATGGCTTTTAAAGATTACTTTATTTTACTCTGCAAACCCTCTGTATCTTTACATGACTTCCCTGCTCATTTCTTTCGAGTGTCTTATAGAAAATTTTAAATAAAAACTTAAGAACAATATAATATATAATATATATACCTCCTAGTCTATGTGTGAGTTCAAGGACAAAATGTATGATTTTATCCTATAAAATCTTTTTATATAACAGTATCTTTTATAAAAATGATTAATAAGTGTTAACTGAATGGTATAAGAAAATTTTAGTTCAGAAGATGCATCTGCACATCTTATGCTCCGCCATTACCTTTAATTGTTTCCTCCACAACTTCTACCACACGATCAATCTGCTGAACCTGGAAAGGGAGACGGAACGAAGTCAGAGAGGAAGTGCAGTCAAGGGCCTGCTGGAGTCAAGGAACATTTCCTAAGAATGCTGGTGCCATTTCACTTGACTGACTTACCATTGTGTGTGTGTGTGTGTGTGTGTGTGTGTGTGTGTGTGTGTGTGTGTGAGATTTGTTGTATTTTAATTACTTGATTTCATATACACATATGAAAATACACATAGATGAAAGAATGAGAGAGAGAGAGAGAGA
>NC_022018.1:35303011-35317561 GCF_000317375.1 Microtus ochrogaster
AAGGGAAGGGAAGGGAAGGGAAGGCCGACAACCAAAAATATGTGACTCTCCTGTGAAACAGTAAAGGGTGTCTTCCAAAGGTAAGTGAAGACATCATGCACTATGTATGGCACAGTGAGCCAGAACAGAGTTTTGCTGTTGCATCACCATTACTGGGAGCAGAAACATTACCCAGGAAAAGGAAGAAGAATCAGAAAGCCTATGCTAAATGCTTTGGCAATCCAAAGAAATGGGAAACCCAGAAAAAGTAGTAGTAGGTCACAAAAAAAAAAAAAGATAATGAGATAATGTAATGTAGTAATAATAATTTATGTAATTGGGTCTAGGTAAGAGTATTTCTTCATAGTTTAAATACAAAGAGAAGGAATGTGGTAGAGAAAAGCATGCTAAAAGGGGAACAAATAATTAATAAAAAAAAGATTGACAGCATAAAAGCTAAAATAAAGACTTTTTAGAGACCAGAGCCTATTGAAGAACAGAACACAGTTAAGTAAAGAGGGTACTAGCAGGATTTATACGATCAAAGTATGCTATATAGATGTGGGGAAAATGTTGCAATAAAATTCATTCTTTTGAAGAACAGGGATACAGTCCTAAATCTGAGAGAAAGCAGGAAGGAGGAGGAGAACGAGCAGGAGGAGCTGGGGCGGGGAGGGAGGTGGGGAAAGAGAAGAGGAGCTGGAGAACAGAAGGGAATGGAAAGTCTCTCACGGGGGAAAATGAGGAGGAAGCAGGGGAAGCAGAGGGGTCCTTCCCACAGAGAGCACGGGAGGTACAAACTCATCAACTGGTACAAGGTCACCTGCTAAGAGTAAGACAAGATGATAAAAACAGAGATGGACAGAAAATAAGGGATGAGGGATGCATAAAAATCCTTTGAAATTAGAGAGAATTTCTGACAGGGATTTTGCAAGCAGATTAGGTTTTCTCAAGGCAAACTGACCGACCAGAGGTTGGTTCTCTCCATCGCTCACTCAGGGGGCATGCACCGAGTGTCGAACACTGTGTGGAGGGATTGGTGACTAGGAACAGAAGGAGATGGAAGAAAACAGCTGGCTATTCACTGGGGCTCAGATGAAGCCTGGAAGACCGAAGCATACAGGGAAAAGGAGGGAGGAAGGGTGGCGAGAAGGAAAAACAGAGGTTTGAATTCGTGTGGGTTCAGCTACTCAGTACCTGTGAAGAGAAGTGAGGGCCGGCATCTGCTTATAGAAACACTGTGCTGAAACAGCTTGCAGGTGATTCCCACTGGAGTCTGACACAGGAGGAAGTGCAAGTCACAACACACACAGTGACTCAAATCTTCTGGGATTTAGACATACGTAAGCAGAGGAGTCGGCCAAATTGGGTACTGTACACGGATGAATAACCAAGGTATCATTTGAGAGCAGCAGATAGCAAATAAAATGAGAAAAATATGAAATAAATTGGTGACGGAGTCAGAACAAGAATAAAGTTTTCCTACATGCTTAGAAATAGAAAGTTTCAGGCAGAGTGCAACATTGGTCCTTAAGCACACAAATGGAATAAGAAAGCAGGGGAGCAGTGTAATGTGGCGGTCATCAGTTGCAGAGATGAGAAGCTAAACTATGAACTTCATAAGGAAAACAGAGCCGTAGGCCCATGAGAACCTTGCAATAAATGGTGCTTTTTGAGGCAGATTAGAAGGATCCACTCTCTGGGACACTAAAGCAAGAATTAAGCATTGTCAAATTATTATTAGCTACTTTTAAATTAATGTTAAAGATTTTATGCATTTATTAAAGTATCTGCCCAATGTCTATTTTTTCTTTAAGATAAGGCAGTGGAGGTCAAGACACTAATTGACAATTGAGAACCTTCCCTGGTACCCTGGTTGCCTTGAGCCAAGCAACCAGTTGGACTGCCAACTATTCAGAACACTTCACCGAGGCCTTGAAGAAGTACACAGCAACCACACCTGCTTGCTACCAAAGCACAACTCCAGCTACAGAAGAGGCAAAGTCCCAGACATGACTATTTTAACCAACTCGCACCAAACTTCTTATCACAAAATCAAAATCTAGTAACCACTTTCACCTAGCATTTCCCCTGTTAGCCCAGCAGAAGGTCTTTGATTGGTACAAACACAGACCTCAATTGTGAGAATGGCTGTGCCAAGACTGTGCAACCACCCTTGCTTTCAGCAGCCTACCCTTCACGGTGGCCAGGAGACTCTTAGATAATTAGCCGTGATTAAATGTCTCTCCCATCATGTCCCTGGCCTACTTTTATCTTTCTCATCAGTAGAGCAAGTGGTAAAGAAGCAAGAAGCCAGCTGAAGCAGCACCAAAGCAGCAATGGGACAAAGGCAGCGGTGGTGGTTACCACCCTGGTGGCAGCAGGAGAAACAGCAATGGGAGAAGAGCTGAAGAATTCCAGAAAGTGGCCAAGGTAAAAACCTGAGCGAATAGAGGAGAGAGCGAGAATGAAGGATGACAAAGGAGAGGTAGGTCAGGAAAGAGAAGTGAGCTGAGACTGAAGGCAGACAGAGCTGCTGAGAGCAGAAGAGCTCCAGCCTCCACCAGTGAGCAAGCTCCAAACAGTTGCCAAGCCATAAAGCAAAGGGTCTCAAGCGACCTAGGCCTGAGAGTATTATCATTAGCCACCAGAGAGCTGTAACACTAGTCCCCATGGGGCTGAGGGTCCCAGCATCTGAGGCCGGTTTGATGGCTGTGACACACACAGACACACGTGCTGCTGGAGGCTGCAGCTGCTGCTGGGAATACAGTCTGACATTTCCTCAAACTGCTAAACACGGTTATTATATAATCCAGAAGTCCGAAATCTACTCAACGGAACTGGAAACCTATACACATAAAAACCTGTGACAATGGCCAAAAGGTGTGAAGTCAAATTTCCACCAACAGATGATGAAACATTAAGTCACAAAGGGATAGGAGACATGCTACATCATTACACACCATGAGAAATCAGGGCTGTCCTTATACTGTGCAACCCCATTAGATGAAAAGTCCATGACGGAAAGCTTCACAGGGGGAGCAAGTTAGTGACTGCCTATAGCGACACGAAGGGGAAATAAGAAGGTGCACTAAGGAACCCTGTGATTCTTCCAGGAGGGAAAGGTGTTCTGACAGTGTTTGCAATAATGGTCACACATCTGAATAAACCGCAGGACTGCGTGCTGTGATTGGATGTGCTGTGTGGTGCATGAATTTCATTTCAAAAAAGCCATTACATCTATAAAAGAAAAAGATGAAATTAGTCAAATGTTCTACTGTGAAGGTCACTAAAGAAAAAAGCCAATAGCTTAGGAAAGCGCACAGATTAACACACAGTGAGGACCTCAGAATTCAATGTGACTGCAGACATCAGAGGGCTTTGCATCCATGAGGGCCAAGGGACCAGGAAAGAGTGTGTTATATTAAGCAGAATTTAAATATGATTATTTTTCCTTAATTACAAAGAAACAGAAAAGAAGCTCATAATGAAATCTGAGGAAACTATTAAGTCTATTTTCAGTGGTGAGGACAGTGGGAAAATATAATGGAGAAAAGGTAGAGAAAAGGAGAGCTCCCAGTAACAGTCGTTAAAAGAGGAAAAAGAGAAGTTAGGCCAAAACAGTGCAGGTGGGAGGAGGAGACAGAAAACACCACGGACAAACACAGACCCAAAGTCCCCTTGAAGAGTGCACAATACATTGCATTTTCTTTGGAGAGGAAGAAAGCTATTCTCAGCACCATAAATTGCAGCCCCGGATACACAAAAGCTTATTCAACAGCATATAATTCAAATAAAGTTAAGTAAAGCAATATCTTGTACTCTTCCGGCGCTCGATTATAAATATACAGGGTGGGAGTGGGACACTATGCAGCATGTTCCCTTACGACTCCATATGTTCTCAACAAGGAGGAAAGGAGTCGGTGAGCAACAATTCATAAATAACATTAATGAGTCATTCTGATGAGGGGCTTTCAAAGAGCCCATAAAAATATTTTACCCTGCTCTAAGAAAAGACTTGGAATTCAGAACTAAACATGGAGAGAGGAAACACACCAACATGCTGGCACCTAAAGCAAATGAAAAATGCTGTCCTCACATCTCCCGACTGTAGAGAGTAGAGTTTCTGCAGCGACAGAGATCCTCACAGCTGTCCGGTCCACTATGTCAGGTACCAACCACCTGTGGTCACTACATACTCACCTGAAACACTAAATGCTCAACTGAAGTATAATACTCATATGGAACATGCAGGCCTAAGCAACTGGAAGTCAGCCGTCCACTTTGCAGCTCAGCTGTTAAAAGCCAATGAACACCTCAAAGACAACTTTTCAGTTGGACTAGAAAAGAAGTCCATATACCTGTGTTCCCAAGAGACCAGGTGAAGGGCACTCAACTGTCAGAAGTCCGGATCTGGCATAAATCTAGGGTATCTTTTCCCTAAACAGCCTGATCAGCAAGCCAATGGGTAAAATGGTAAAGATAACATTACTTAAGTAATTCCTTGGTTTCTGGTTGTGTGTTAGTATTGAAAAGTTACCACATTTACATTAGTATTGACAGCAAGCACCCTTATCTGCTGAGCCACCTCACTTGTCCTTAGACAAAATAAAGCCTTGTTTTCATGATCATTGCTGAGCTTCCTGAGCAGATCTTCAACAGAACGGGGGGAGGAAAAATGCCACCATGTGGTAAAGAAATGCTGACTGAACCCAACTACACTCTCAGGCAAGCTCCCTAAACATTTTCCATTGTGACTGCCTGAAACATTTTAGATAAATGTGAGGATAAAGATATAAAGTAAGTATATAAATCAAACATTTGTTGACAATAAATACAGAAATTTTAAAACATTTCATTAGCATATAATTTTAACATTTATTTAAAATGAAAGCAAATACTAATAAGCTAAAAAGGTTTACCTGTCTAAAACAACACAATCCAAAGATAAACTGATTTGATAGATGCTGGAGAATTACAGTAGGAAAATGACAAACATCTTTGTTTGCTGTAATTCAGCCATTACTTTTCTGAGGTTCAGAAAGTACTGTATGTAGAGTAAAAGCACCGTAGTTCACAGAACTCAGTCTGGAACCTGAGCAGAGGCAGTTCAGGTAGAGGTGTTCACTGGCACGGTGGGGCCTGACAGCGTGCACAGTACAAAGTGAACAAATGTGTTCAGAATCAAGGCTAGAGTGAAGTCACATGATGCAACACGGGCAAGCACTGCCAGAACACGGTGGTTTAGTTACATAGTGACTTGACCTTATTTTTAGTTGGTGGGCATTCAGAAATGTTTCGCACTTGCCAAAGTTTTCATGACCGTCCTTACCCCATTCATTTGCCTATGGGGTCACAACCCACAGTTTAAGAAGTTTTGCACTCGGTCATTTTGTTAACTAAAGCAAACAGACAAGTCTCTGAACGTCTCAGGACAAATTGTCCGACAGTTAAGCAAAAGAATAAAACTACAAAAGAAAAAACTTTGCTCAAATCAGTAAACAAACATTTAATGGTTACACTTAAATGTGCAGAGTAGAAAAACACACAGTTGTTAAAGGGATAAAAA
Source organism: Microtus ochrogaster (assembly GCF_000317375.1). NCBI lineage: Eukaryota > Metazoa > Chordata > Mammalia > Rodentia > Cricetidae > Microtus > Microtus ochrogaster. The sequence continues at coordinate 35,308,560 of NC_022018.1, forward strand.
TGCTATCCTGGTATGAATAATTATTGGAGCCATGGACTTTAAACAAAATAGAAAATCGCTTAAGTGTACAACAAGTCCACAGTGGGCAACAGCAGCCAGAGATGGGACCCTGGAGGAGGACGCAGCAGCAGAGAGCTGTGCAACACAGGCTGCACTGAAGCCAACACCCAGAGGCGAGGATAACACAACAGAGCTTTCTAAAAACACACATTAGGTATTGGGGAGGATGAGCAGGAAGCTCAAGAAGACGAGAAATTTGCTGATTTAGAGAGCAGTAACAGGGTTGAAGAGCAGGTCATTCATGATGGCCAAGATGAAGACAAGCCATAAACCTCATAGTGTGTTTTTTTTTTATTGTGGTAGTTTCTCAGTGAGAAAACCTACAACATAGGGTGTACTGTGTGTGTATGTGTGCGTGTGCACACGCGCCTGTGTGTTGAGGTGAAAAGTCACACATACAGGACAAAGTTAGTGTGGTTAAAAGAGTCGTAAGTACTAGAATGAGTTGATGACATCATGCTCTATTTACCCATCAGGTCCACACTTACCCCAATGATACTCAGTCCTTTGAGGTAGTCCTGACGAGGTTGGGCTTGGGGAACACAGCCAGCTAGGACAATTTTCTTATTCTCCTCTTGAGCTTTTCTGTAACAGTGAAGAGAATCTTTATGAATTCTATTGCTCACTGACACAGCCTTAGAAACTGACGCTAGTGCACCTATGTTCTCTAATTACCAAGACCATCTAACAGGAACCAGGGTTTTCTGGCAATGGACTAAAGAAAACGTGCATCATTAAACTTACGTACTGTATGCCTATTTCTCATACCACTAATGCATGTGTCTACTAATGTCTTCCATTATCATCATATTACCAAACAAAGCAATCATATAGAATCTACAATGCTCATATGAACCATTCGCAAAAATCTGTTTTACAAATTGATGTTGGATTTCCCTCTTGATGCTGTGAATATGTCATATTAGCATTGGTTAATAAAGAAACTGCTTTGACCTATGGCAGGGTAGAATATAGCCTGGCAGGAAAACAAAACTGAGTGCAGGGTGAAAAAAGGCGGGGTCAGACAGAGGGCAGCAGCCACCAAGGAGTAAGATGTGAAGTAACAAAGCACGAACCTCATGACAAATTATAAAATAATAGAAATGGGCTGATTCAAGATGTAAAAGTTAGTTAATAAGAAGCCTGAGCTAACAGATCAAAGAATATGTAATTAATAAAAGCCTCAGAATAGTTATTTCATAAGTGGCTTCGAGAAGGGGGGGTGGAGCGGAGAAAAATCAGTCCAGGGGACCATCAGGCCAGAGACTACTTCTAGCTACACCAGATAGACAGGCTAAGCCTTCAAACAAATTGCGCGTTTAAAATATTAATTAAAATGTATGTAAAACTGCACATATTCTTTCTTAGACTTTGGGTAATATAAAAATAAAGTATACTTCAAAATAATTCCAACAAGAGAGACTAATAGAAGATAAAATATTTCATATCCTGGAAATTTCCGAACTCCCTGCTCACTTATTCCTAGACAACTGACAGTCACTGGTTTCTTGTGTTTGTTGTCATCCTTCAAACAGCAGCATGATTGGGTGATGTATACATCCGCAGATATACATAATGCATATATTATACACATATTTTATTTATGTATAATCTGGAATATTTGAAAAAGTATTTCCAAAATATATAAATCTTGATGTGAAATCTACATTCCATAGAATAATATTTCAATTTGGATCTGAAATGCCCCCCAAAGGGTGATGATGAGTTAAAACCTTGCTCCCCTAGGCAACAAGATCTGGAGTTTGAAATTCTATGAGAAAGATTAGTTCATGAACCTGACCTCATCCATGGGTTAATCGATTAGTGACTTTATAATTAGATTGGCTATGTGGAAGTAACAGAAGTCTAGGAAGCAGGACGAACTGGAGGAAATCTGCCCTTGAAAGTTCATCCTTGAGAAGAGGCCTTGTCCCTGGACCCCTCCTCCATTGCTTCCAGTTTCCTCTCTCCCATTTTCTGGCTGCCAAGACAGGAGCAGTTTTCCTCCACCATGATGTTCTGTGCTGCTGCCCACAGACCATTGGCAGCCTGAACCAAAATAAATTTTCTTCCTATAAACTGATGTCCTGTGGTGTTTTTTTCCCATCAATAAAAAGCTGACGAGCATAAATAAGTTCTAAGTAGAAACGCTGGTTCAAATGCCTACCTGCTTTTTACGAAGCATTTCATTACTGAAGAGTAAATGGGCATATCTGTGTGTGAACATCACTCACTCATTCGGTGCTTTCAGCAACACTGATTTTATGCTATTAAGAGCAGTGGACAAACTCAAGGGTCTAAGCCTCCCAGATTTAGGAGAGGCTTTGCTCATTTTAAAATTAAATGCGCATGTCTTCAACTCTTTACAAGAACATTAATTTAAAAGTTGCTGTTGTTCTTACTACCGCATTCTTGGGTGCCATATTTTATGCACCAAACTCAGCCCCTTGCTACCTAGTAACTGAGAAAGCTCAGGTACCTGCAGCCCAGTCTCTGGACATGACTTTAGACTACATGTCAGAAGTGACTCGTCTCCATACCCAGATATATCTGCTGTGGTCTTCTGACAACTTTTTCAGGATACAGGTTCAGGATTGGAGGAAAAACAAACCAACAATCGAGGCTAGTAGCGGTAGGCCCTTGGGACAAAAAGGCACACTGAAAATGTCTGTGAAGTGTAAAAAGGGTTAAATGAATAAGTGAATATAAACTTACTATTTTTGTGTATTTTTGAGATTTTAACTTAATTATAATATTTCTTCTGTTTTCTCTGTCCAAATCCTCCCACATACTCCACCCAATTCTCCTTAAATTCATAACCTTTTTTCATTAAATGCTATTGTATATGTATATGTATCTGAATATACATATATAGTCCTAACTACAATCTGTGGAATCCATACAATATTACTTGTACAAATGCTTTCGGGGCTGATCATTTGGCAGTGGACAACAACAGGTGTGCTCCTCCCTGTGGAGGCCGCACCTTCCACTCCCAGCCTTATTCACTTGCGTGTATTCTTGTGTAAGACCCAGGTATGTCCATTAGTATCATCCTTCAATTCATCTTTAGATGGTCATGAGGAAAGTATTGATGGGTATAGCTTCTGATGTTACTAGGAGACATAACTTCACAGCAAACTTCCTGGTTCTCTGGCTCTTACAATCTTTCCACCCCCTCTTCTACAATGTTCCCTGAGCCTTAGATGTGGGAGTGTTTTGTAGATGTGTTCCTTGGGACTGAGCTCCAAAACTCACTCTGAATTTTGATTGGCTGTAGTACCTATAAAATTATTATTTCAAGAGCCTTTTTTGAAAGGTTCTGATTAAGCAATCTGAGTCTTTTGATAAATTTTTCCCACTTGGAATCCTAAAACCACTTGCTCAAAGAATTTTGTTAAAGATACAAGCTTGGCTGACTCACAGTACATTCCCAGGGACCCTTCTCTGCCAGCTGCTTACACTTTATGGGTAAACATTTTCATTTGATAAGGAGTTTTACATTCTCTGTAAAATGTATTTGTTTGCAGTTGCATATATATACATGCAAGGAAAACACTCAGACTCATAAAATAGTTTTTTTAAAAAAAAAAAAACTGAAAAAATGAAAGAAAATGCCTATTTCATTTTTATGAAATCCTTTATCATCATAAAATGAAAAGATATTAAGGGAATAAGAAACAAGGAAGACTCATGCCTGCAATGCAAGAGACAGTAAGAGATGATATGTAAAAAACCATGAGCAACTTGGCACCAAGCATACAACTCTCAGTGGCAGAAAAAAAGAGCAGGTGACATAACAAGGTGTGCAATGTGCAGAAAGAAAAGGCTTCTTGGAGAAACTTTTATTAGCAAATGTGAGAAGAAAAGGAAACAAAGGCAAAGAAAGATGCAGACAGTTGCCAGAGCAGGGACAAGGAGAGAAAATAGAGCAGGAAGGCAGTGGTAGCCACGTCTCAAGACAGAACAGGTGCTTCATAAAAGAGCAAGAAGAACACCAGATTAGGAGTGAAGGCTCAGAAAAGCCTGACCTAGTAACTTATTAAGAATTGCTCCAAGCTGTTCTTGAATTTGGCCTCAAACCAGCAGGGCAGACTAGAAGAACAATCTGAACCAAACCTCGGTCCAGCCAAGGAATGTTGATGCTACACTTTACATGTGACCAAAATAACAGATGAAACAAAATCCTGAATGCAGATTCTCAGAATGCTCCTGTCCTAAACATTACCTTCTACAGTCTGTTCTTCTGCTTTAATAAGCTTTGCTCACAATAATACAATGTGAAATTATTTTTCTTTTGATATGTACCTAAGAGATATTTTTAAAAGCTTTTATCCTTCAAAATATGAATGCTGCTAAGAATAATAACTTAATAAAGTTTAAAATAGTATGAATTACCATGTCTTCCTTTCAGGTGGCACTGGAATGCTAATTAAAAATTTAATGAATATAAAGTCAATTTAATATACTAGTTCATATATTCTTGAAACATATCTCTAAATAAGACTAGTGGCATGCACCTGCATAGACCATTAACTTGAGTGACACAGAAAATAAAAATAAAGTAGCTACCTTCTCTTCTGAATATCAAACATAAGAAATAGTTTGTATAGAATCTTAAAATGCACAGCAGCACGAAGATACCTAATGATGACAGAGTATCGCTCCTTTATTTCACAGATAAGAAAACTAAACTTCAAAAAGATGCAGTGACTTCAGTTGAGATGGCCTGCCTCTTAAGACCTTCATTTCAGAACACAATCACAAACACTGAGAAAGCTTTTCTACTCTAGAACACACGGGCATGTACCAAGCTGTAGGACCAAACACCTTCCAGGTGGAACATCAATTCAGTATCTGACTGTTCTACTCACCCGAGTTTAGTGAACAGACTAATGATCTGCTTGAGAACATTAAACTCACGGGTGTGTGCCGGAAAACACAGCTCTTTCTCTACAAGTGGACTCTCTGTGTTTATTTCTCTTATTTCTCATACATGTTCTAACTGTATTGGTATTAATATAAGCATATGCATAGAGATGTGCAATTTAGCCAAAAATTTTGTTCATTAAAAAAAAAAGCTCACTCGATACAGCTAGTTTTGCACATTTAAATGCACACTCTTCATCATGACAGCAACAGAAAGAGAGCCATGCAATGTGTTTCTGTATAAAGCAAGCACACCTCTACACTCTACGGGGAAGACCCTTTTCTTCACAAGTTTCATGAGGGGACTCGTATGAGCTGATAGACAGGTGTACAGCCACATGAAATACAGAAACACATTAAGCAAATAGGAGAAAACCACAATGGAATAATGATTCTGGTGCAGCTTGGTAACCACAATGCCTTCCCTATCCTGGAACCAGTTGAGAAGGAACACTTGGCATGAATGTCACTGTGAACCTACAAGACAGTTGTTACAATCTGAGCGGCTACGCTACAAGCTCCCAATAGCTTGAAGTAAAATTAAAAGCTACTCTAAAATTCACAAAACAAAAATAATGATCCAAACAGATATGTTAAGAAGATGTGTGGAGATAATCAACTTCTAAGTAACTGGAATATAATTGCATCATCCCAATATGGAATGGTATTGTAATTGAGAAAATTGAAACATAATTGTGTACCTTCTGCTTTGTGAGAATAAAAAAGTGTTACAGGATGGTGAGCAGTCTGCAGTATATCCAGCAGACAGGAACCCAATGCCTGTGATAAGAACAAGCAGAGAAGGCACTCTGTGCGGATGATCAACATGCAGTAATTTCCTTAGAGTTTATCTGCATATAATAAACTCTGACACTATGAGGATGTGGCCAAATAAATCCCAGAATGAAAGTAACACAGGAAACGGTGGCATAGCTCCATATAGTCTATGAATTCTTCACAGTAAAGGATAAAAAGCCTTGATTCCGTGTAACTTCACTGAATTGGCTGCAACTCTTAAAATGATGACGGCATGAGGGCTGAGCAGACGGCTCAGTATGTAAAAGCACTAGCCTCACGAACCTGAAACCTGGGTTCAGGGCCCTGGAATCCATGTAAGAAACTTGGTACAGTCCGTGGTTGTATCTATAATTCCAATACGCCTACGGAGGGAGGAAGCTGAGGGAAATGACGTGACCGGAAAGTTTGAAAGCGCACAAAGTAGGACCGCACAGTACAGTGACAAGAAACAGGAGAGACCCTGCCTCACAGCAAAGGGCGAAGACGAGAACTGACTCAAAAGTTGTCCTCTCTGACCTCCACACGTGTGCATGCACAAACACACAAGCAGGCATGTACATGAACATGCATACAAACACAATAATAAATAAATGTAAAAATACAGACAATCCAATGAAATGAAATACATATTACATTCAATTATAAAACATGCGGTATCATTAATCTATAACTGAATTTTATGATGAATCCTTATATCAAATAAACAAAAACCAAATCCATAAAAGTTACTGCAATACTGCCGGGAATTTTCTTAGTATTTAAGGCACCTGCAACTCTCTCTTCTTGTTCCATTTCTTCTTCTCTAAAAACAACAGTTACACTCAGAGGTTAACATCAAAAACATAATGCAGCAGTTGGGTAGAACTAATTTGACCTTAGAGTAGGAGATATTCATTGTAACACCACGTAATTAGGAGCAACTTTACAACTGGGGACAGATCCTCTTAAAATAGCAGTGGTCAATATACCTGGAGCAGACCACAGCTGGGAGCCACTATTCACTTCCAAACCCAGCAAGCACAGTGGTTTCAGAGACAGAAATACTACTCTGTGCAAAAATGCTCTCTTGACACATAAATGGGTAAAACAACATCCACTTCGGGGGGTTAAATTGTCAGTTTTTCTATTTCAGTGCTAGCTCATGGACAAACTCACACCAGCATCAATTCAAATTATCAACTAAAACAACCAGGAGAGCAGCACTCACCGTTTACCAACGACTTAAACAAACCAAATTATGCTGTAATGTCTTACTGAAACCAGGTTTCCTCATTATTACCACCGTCCATTATGCAGAGGAAAGCAAAGCTCAGCAGAATCATACAGAAGGGGAGTTGGGGCCGTGCCAATTAGCTTTGGAAAAGCACATAATCAGAATGTGCCTCCATTTGGTTCACTGTTGTTATCTCCCTAGGGAAAGGTGCAATAAAATGTCTACATGTATCCATGAAAAATGATACACAGCACTGCAGCAAGTGGGAAACCCTGAGCTAATCAACCAACACCCGCTGATTAATCACTAAGTAAAAAGTGTGAAGCATGTAGGGGTGGCCCCACACTCCAAAGTATATGGACAGCACAAAGCGGAGCCTTTGGATTACTAAATTTAAAAACCACACCAAGCTGGGGGATTGGGAGGAGAGGGTGAATATGATCAAACTACATTTTATGAAATTCTCAAAAAATTAAATAAAATTTTTAAAAGGGTTATATATATTGTGTTATTGTTGCATGAGGCTTCTTGTTCATTTTCCGGCCACCCAGACTCCCAAAATAACCACATAGAAACTGTATTAATTAAATCACTGCTTGGCCAATCACTATAGCACATTCCTAGCAAGCTCTTACATATTAAATTAACCCATTTCTATTATCTAATATTTTACCACAAGGCTCATGGCCTACTGGCAAGATTTTAATCAGCAGCAAGCGTCTTTTCCCTAAGGAGGCTACATGGAGCCTCCTGACTCCACCTTCTTTCTCCAAGCATTTAGTTTAGCTTTCTTTGCCTAGTTTTGTTTTGCCCTGCTATAGGCTCAAAGCAGTTTTCCTTATTTATTAATGGTAATCACAGCATTCAGAGGGGAATACCACATCAGGTTAGGAAAAAACATCAGTGGTAGAATGTTTGCCTAACATGCATAAGACCAGTACCACCCAGCGTATGCTACTGGTTAGAATTAAATTGGCTTGAGATAAAGTGCATTGATGTCTCAAAGCTATAAACATATATACTAAAGATAAAGATAAAAAGATTTTGCTATATAATCTTATAATAATTACTCATTTGCCTATAGAAAATATTTTGTTTTGTTTTCTGGCTGAGTGAGGGTCTTACTATAAGATGTTGAAAAACTAAGTATTCACTATGTAGTACAGGCTAGCCTTGAACTCAGAGCAAGCCTCTTGCCTCAGTAACCTATGTGTGGAGATCACAGGCATATACCATTCTTGGGATGACTTTTTAATGTTAGGGTGAGTTGACATCTATATTGAAAACAATAGCTCCATTTCATCCTGTGGATTGTTCTGAAAACAACAATAACCACTTACTATATCCTACAGTGCTCAAGCATATATATAAATACATTCTCACATCTTCATAAATATGAATGAGGAGAGTAGAAACAGTCAACACTGTATTGGGCTAATGTTAACTAATCTCAGCACTAAAGTAAAAAGCAAAAACCTACATATTATTTGTATTTCACTCATAAATAAAATTATACCTGTATTGTAATACAAATGTTTTTTATAAGTTTTAATTTGAAGCTAAAAACAAAAATAACAAGGTCTGTATGAGATGATAGAATTCCACTAAGAATGGTCATATGAAAATTATTACGATGGAGTAAGCTAAAACTGAAGCAAACTATGTTTATATCAAAGTCTCATTAAAAAATAAGTGGGCATAAATTTAATCTCTTTTGAAATGATTTTTTTTTATTTTTTTCCATTTATTTATTTATTAAAAATTTCTGTCTCTTCTCCGCAACCGCCTCCCATTTCCCTCCCCCTCCCCCAATCAAGTTCCCCTCCCTTGTCAGCCCATAGAGCTATCAGGGTTCCCTGCCCCATGGGAAGTCCAAGGACCACCCACCTCCATCCAGGTCTAGCAAAGTGAGCATCCAAACTGCCTAGGCTCCCACAAAGCCAGTACGTGCAATAGGATCAAAAACCCATTGCCATTGTTCTTGAGTTCTCAGTAGTCCTCA
>NC_022018.1:35317661-35329545 GCF_000317375.1 Microtus ochrogaster
GTGTGGGTGCACCCCTCGCGGTCCTGAGTTCCATGCCCGTACTCTCTCTCCTTCTGCTCCTGATTTGGACCTTGAGATTTGAAATGATTTTAAAAGGTAAACCTGAACACTACAATCTGAGTCCTCAGAGGCTGAGATAACCAAAGAAATAGAAGCTCATAGCTCAGTGTGTTGGAAGAACTCAACAGAGAAGGTAAAAGCACGTGACTGCAAACCTATGGCTCTGATGGAAATGGTGGACTAGGAACAGCCCAAAAATAGGCCTGTTTAGGTGAAACTTTTAAAAATATGACACTAAAGAAGAAAAGCCATAATCCAGGTGAGGGGAACTGAGAAACAGACCTCTGTGGCTGACATGAGCTTCCCTAATCTCACAGTGGCCAGCCCCCCGTGAATTCCTCACAAGCTGAGACCACGAAATAACCAGTGTAAGTTCTTACATATGGGCCTGTGAGCTTTACCTCCTCAAAGAGAGGTAGAAGAGACTCACCCATTAATAAAACCCGCAAGAGGATTGAAAACCACACCTAAAAAAATCAATAACTCTTCCCCCTTCAAGAAGGCCCATCCTCAGAGAAAACTTGGCCCATAGGAAGCTGACAGTCAAAGATAAAATTTATCTTTGGCAGATAAATTATAAGGAAAGGAAGACATGGGGGAACCTAGAAAGAGAAATGTAGGCTACAGACCAGTTTTGTTTTTTAAATCATCAGGATTTTTATTTTATTATCTAATGACAAACAGGAGAAAAATCATAAGGAATCCCCAAAACTGATCCCTAATCCATCAAAACTATGGTCACTAGTGGATGGAGCAAGCTGTGATCTGAATGAGAATGGCCCCAGAGGTTCATATTGAACCCTTGGCGCCTACTTGAAGTAACTTTTTGGGAAGGATTAAGAAGTGTGGCTTTGTTGGAGAAGGTGTGTCATTAGGGAAGAACACAGTTTCAAAGAAAGCAGTTTCAAATCACATACCATTCCTAGTCCACCCCCTCATACACACACACACACACACACACACACACACACACACACACTCTACCTCCTACTTGAGGATAGAGATATAAGCTCTTAGTCTGCTGCTGTACTCTCCACTATGATGGCCGTGGGCTCACCTTCTGAAACTGTAAACCCCAACAAATTCCTCCTTCTATAATTCGCCTTAGTCACAGGGTCTTATCACAGCAACAGGAAAGCAACTAAGACAACTGGGGAAAGCACAAAAGCCTTTTCAAAGTAACAAGTGATGTTACAGCTCTCTCGCGCGTGCGTGCTAGTTACAGAGGTGCCCACTTCACTTGCTGACCTAAAGATTTCTGTGTGACTTTAAGATATTTTATTTAACAATACAAACATTCAAAATAAACCAATATTTTAATTAAAAATAAACAACCAGAAATTTCCCAGCAAAAAGGGGAAGAGAACAAAAACTGTGGTGGCTGTTCCTACGCCTTTGAATCTTCCTATGTATCTCAGAACCCACATAAAAGTGGTTTGTAACCCATGGCATATAAACAGGATGTCAGAGTTAACTGGAAGAACCTGATGAATGCTTTAGGGGAGAAAAATAATGTATTTGGTCTTCTGACCATCTCAGAAGAAAATAAAGCGGCATCTTTTCAAACCAACTAATTAAGAATTATGATTAAAGGGATTTCAGACATCATTAAATAACTGGTTTGCTTTCTACATTTTGGTGGCAATGAATTCAAAGCTATACTGCTGAGAAGACAAGAAAATCAAGAGCAGGGAAAGTGTCAGAACACTCCTGTGCCGGGTCTACTGCGAGTGTGCCTGGGTGCTGTCACTACTCCTTTGATGGAGGTACAACTAATCAAGCTGTCAGCCTGGAGAGTGTAAGCAGGTCTTTAACTCAATGGAGACATGCCTTTGATAGACATGGTGGGACCCTGGCCTCTCTAAGTTCCTCTGTACTGCCCAGTGCCCTTACTATGACAACCTTCCTTGTCCCAGTAATCGTCTCCAGTCTTTGCTAACTGGGCCAACACAGTTCCAGAAGGATGTTCTAAACTACGTCTCAAGAGGTCAGTTCAGATTCTGCCTCTGTGGCAAACTGAGAGGAAGGCAGCTCTCTCCTGAGCCTTAGCTCTCCCACATGTTAAATGAAAGCTGCTCAAGCCTGAGGCGTCTACTGGCATGAAAAATCAACAACTGTAATAGGAAACACTTGCCTTAAGAGGCAGTAATTACAACCAAAGTCCAGAAAGATTAAAAAGAAACGCTGTAGGAATGAGTGAAATTATTAGATTTTCTATTCCAAAAACTACAGTATTAAATTAGTAGTAAGATTTCTGTGAAAGCTTCCAGAAAACGCCACAAATGGGAATTTGGAGGGAATCTGTGGCTGACACAAAGTGATGGGCACTCACTTTAAACTCTGAGCAAGAACAGTCAAACTCAAGGCGCCCAAGTCAGCTTCCCAAAAGCAAGATTACGCGCTGCCTGGGACACTGTGAAACAGAGCTACAGTGCAGAAGCTCCAGGTGTAAGAGACGGAGAACTAAATCCATGTTCCCCCAGGTGCAGCCAACAGAGAGACACAAGATGTCCACAGATACACCAGATTTCAGGATTTCAAATTTCCCCTGCAAAAACTAAAGTTAGAGGACTTCCAATACCTGCCACGTGAGGTTCAGTGAAACCCAGCTCTCCTTACTTCTACAAAAATCCATTTAGGCATATGTTGCTGGAAGTAACAAATTTCTAAGGCACTACCTCTAAAAAAAATTTAAACATTTTATATCTAACACAGCCTTTCCTACCTCGGGGTCTCAGCAAATGACTTTCCAGCTTATTTTAACGCAAAACTAAACTGCTGCTTCTCCACACCAGAATATAACAGACTATTCTACATCAAAATACTAATTCTTCTATGGCTGAGCACGGAGTGTGGTTGCCGGGAAATCAGCACGCATAGGCCACATCCAATGTGCACCCCACAAATAGATCTACTGTCCTTATTCCTCTCAAACTCAGATGCTTCTGGTACATAGTACATTCCTACCCTTCCAGCAAGCACTATTGTTTAAGTCATGGTCTTTATCACACCAAAGAAAAAAAATGAAGGCATGACTCAAACCACTCCATTCCTTCAGAGCAATCTGAGTTTACTGTTTAGTCTATAAGGCATTATGCTTAGCGCGTGCACGCGCACACACACACATATACACACAGACTTCAAAATCCAGTGATGGGTAAAAATTAGTCTAGGTCAATATGACATCATTGTTCTCCTTGTTATCTTGTAGTGGCTATCACTTAGGTCTGAGTCTGAGGCCTAACTGGTTATGAAGTAAGTACAGGGTGACCTTGGGGAAGAGCTTTCCTCCCTACTTAGTGAAGAAGATTGGAGGAGCATCTTGACTGGTTGTAATTACCCCTGCATACAACATATGAAAATGTTCCTAAGACATCAATATTGCTGCCACAGAAGCAATGAACTGAGGACAGGATCTCAAGATAGACGCTCCCTGTGCTACAGAAAACATCAACCAATGGAGTTAACTGACACACAACTTCCCATCTCCAGACTTCCTGTTATATGAGATCACAAAATTTTTATGGGACACAAGATGGCTCTGCGGTAAAGGCTCTTACTGCCAAACCTAAAGACCTAAAGTACCACCCAGAACTCACGTGGCTGAAGAAAAGAACAGACACCTCAGAGTTGTCCTTTGAAATCCACATCTGTGTTATGCCACCACATACACATACATTTTTTAATAAATAAACACAAAGCCTTTAGACTTCAGCTTTTGGTTGATTCTCCTGGCATATACAGTCAAAGCTACTCCAGCCAAAACAGCTTCCTTTCATAAAAATACATTATTGTACGGGATGAACCTGAGTCCATGTCCACCTCCACTTGACCAGGTCACAGTCTCAGTAAGGGTTCCTTCTCAACCAGCTGCGCTAGGATTCTAGGGTTCCCACCCAGGCTCAGCTCTCTCTGACTCCAGATCTCCTCTGACTGGATTGCAGCGGAACCAGGGACTCCACACTTCTGTCTGTTTGCACACTTATTAGTCTGGCGCCATTCCAGATGCCAGGTGTCATCAGAAGCTCAAATTTGACTAACGAGGAGCCAGACTCACAAGGGAAATGTGAGTGCTTATGCCTACAAATACCTCCTGTCTTGTGAACTGACATGCATGTTTCAGAACAGCAAGCTATTTCCTATACTTCCCACATGCACTAAGAGCAAAACGCCTTTCTATCTCATAATCTTGACTCACTTTTTATAGCACACCAGCACCACCAGCACCACCAGTAGCAGCAGCAGAAGCCAGTTGCTCAGTTTATCAGTCAGTGCCCAGGAAAGGAGTAGTTATCATCAAAGAGGACCAGGCTGGGGGGGGGGGGGGATGCCTTTACAGAAAATGGAGGAAGGGCTCCTCAGAGGATGGTTGTTGAGGATGGTTGTTTTACTAAAAATCACATATATTTAGAGTCCGAACCAGAAGTGGCATTTGGGGTCCACGTCCTAAGTCAGTGCTTTCCCTAACATCAGACTGCTTCTAAGTTGCCCATTAAATATTTACTGGGACTACTTGGCCAAACAAAAAATAATCCATTATTGTGTTCAAGTAAACCAAAACCTTTTAGTAGGTTAGGCTGACAGATGCACACTGTCCTAAATATTGACTTTTGATTTTTTGAAATGAGCTCCACTACCCAGCTATCTCTTCCCTTCTTCTAGTCAACAAGATTCTATTTTATCTGATTAATTCAAATATACCAATTGCTATCAGTTCAAACACACTTAAGAGGGAGTCATAGTTCCAACTGGTTCTTAATGTATCCACTTTCTGTTTTATAAAAGCAATGCAAAGTATCTTATTTATTAAATTTAGAAAGACAGAACTTGCATTTTTATTTTAAATGCTATAATTTCCTTAATGGAGTAATTATCATATAGTGCTGATTTCATCCAACAGTTTCCTCTTTATCAAGCCAATCAGTCTGGGCAATCTTAACTTGGAGCTCAGGAAATCAAGTCTTTAGAAGTTCATCTACAAAGGTTAATTAGGATGGGATTTTCCTGAGTGTGCTAGTCAGTCCTCACCTTCATCTCACTACAGAGGAGCAACTCAAGCCAATCGCTACAATTCACCCACTCTGCCAAGGAGAATCTGTTTTAATGCCACATGCAGAGACTACTGTTTGGGTCTTCATGGAAAGATGGGTCAGCCTCTTGCCCAATCAAGAGAGAAAAAAGTAAGAGAAAGGAAAGAACCTGGGTAACTGATGACAGCACAGATGTCCCTCTCTGGAGCTCTAAAGACCTCCACTTGCGCAGCGCACTTCACTTTCTTTCCACTGAAGTCACTTCTGGTTGAGGGTTTGGCTACTTGAAGATGTACTGGACAACAGTACCAGAAATGGAAGAGACTACAAACCTATAGCTTTCCAAAAATAATCCTGTAAGAGGACTTTCCTCAAAGTGCCAGTCATCTGTAGAGTAAAGAACGCCAAGACTTCCCCCAACAACCCGTGACAGGTAAGCTGTCAGAAAAACAAAGGCATTTCTATATCCTTTGAAATGATAATTAGTGCCCAGCACACACTTCCTGGCTCTCAGGACTAGAAGTAAGCAGGACAAAATACTTGCCCTGGAAACTCAGACAGAAAGTGGGACAAAACTAACAAGTAAGCAGCATCTTCATGAAGGGCACAAACAAGGTCTCACATGATCGGGATCTGAGCATCAATGAGAGTATTATAAGCACAACAATCTAGAGAATTCTCCCACTCTAGTGGAGAAAAAGCTCAGAACAACAAGTACAGAAAAGCTGAGAGAGAAAGAAGCAGAGGTTAGGCCAAGAGTACAGAAACATGACAGAAAGAAGAAATGTACAAAATGGACATATAGAGGTACACACCCTATCCTCAAATCTTAAAAATTAATTAAAAATATTTTTAATTAAAAAAAAAGAAATAGGGAGATTGAAACAGCATCTGCTTCTGTTTGCCCTGTTAGGAGCAGTGCACTGGGACAGATGGGATGCTGTACCAATTATCTTGATCCTGAGATCTTCCAACACCTTTCTAAAGAAAACATCAGACCAGCCAAAGATCAAAGTTCACAGTCCATATTTTCTAATCATAGAGAGCAAAACACTCTCTGGGGCTGAAGCACCAGCTCACTCTGCAGAGTTCTCCACAGAGGACGGATGCTCCAAATCCTGTCAGCCTGTCTCCTGAGCTCGCAGAAGTTTCTCACAGCAATGTCGAAATGCAGGCACCTTTCCTACAGCACACAAATAAAAACTTGGGAAACACAGGAGACTTTGTAAAGAAAAAAAACAAACTTTGTAAAGTGATAAACCCCAAAATTAAAAATTAGCATCAACAAAAGTTCCAATGTACAATCTTTCAACAGTATGGAAAGCTCTTGACAAGGTGCATGGCCACACAAGTGAAGGCAGCTCCATGGTTCTTCATGTTTCAGAAAGAAGTGAGCAGCCACTGCACTGCTATTTGGAGGAAAACGGTAAGGCCTTAAAGAGAAGCACCAGACAATGAAGTGCCCTTTAGTTTAAGCATTTGAGACAGAACAGTAGGCAACTACAATTTTAAACTTTAAGTTATTCTTATAATATTCTACATAGTAAATGGTCTCAGAATTTAAGTTATAGGGTAATGGATAATACCACTGTGTGGCTATCTAAGACCAGACCCACAGCTTTTTGAGGAAGTACATTTTAAAAATAGATGTGGGATAAAACCTTAAGATTTTAAAAAAATAAGTTATTTGCCAGATGGTGGTGGTGCATGCCTTTAATCCCAACACTCGGGAGGCAGAGGCAGGAGGATCTCTGTGAGTTTGAGCCTGGTCTACAAGAGCTAGTTCCAGGACAGGCTCCAAAGCCACAGAGAAACCCTGGCTTGAAAAACAAAACAAAACAAAAAAAAAAAACACCACATTATTCAGGTATCTATGTTTTTAAAAATACAGTTGTTAGGCCAGGGGTGGGGCCTGATGGCAGAGAACTTTCCTAGTAAGCCAAGGGCCCTGGGGTCAACCCTCTGATAATATTAAAATTCAGAGATGCTCAAATTCTTCATATAATAACATGTATTGTTTGCATTTAACCCATTCCCATCCTCTAGATACTTTCAGTTAACTCGATTACTTTAAGAAACCAACGGCAATGCTGTGTTCACAGTTGTAAGCTATACTGCAGACAGTTTTGACTAAGTTGGTACTTGCTCAGTACACATGCAATTCTTTCTCTGGTTTTCTTTCTCAGTGCTGGGTCATCACCTGCTAAAACTACAGATAAGGAATGCCCACTCTAAGAATCACGCTTAAATACATGAGAGATGTTTGCTTCTCCTTGACTGAAGAACACAGTGACATGGGTTGTTATGGTGACCACAACATGCATCACCATCTTTACTCCTTGGCCGAGCACCATCATTAGTGCGTTTTTAAATTACCTCTAGCACGCTCCAAACCATTCAAGGGTACTCACTGAGCCACATACCTAGCCACCATGATAGTAGGTAAACAGACACGTGTATGATGGTAACTGGTTACCATATTGTCAACTATTACCCAGATTTCTTTACAATGCGAGAGGTAAGAATAAGCTAGCTAGAGATAAAATGGAAAGATTAGGATGCTATATTAATAATAAAGTATTCTTTGGTTGTTGACCAACAACTTTAAAGGGGATTTATTTCCTTAATTCAAACACCCAGTAGCCAAATATTCCATAGTTCTGTGCTATAAGATTAATGGTTTGCAATAACCAAAATGGATCTCAACAGCCACATAACCAAGGAAGCAACCACAACACAGGGCCACTCGCCAGACTGCCAAGGAACAAAATCTTAGCAGGTGGTCAGGTCATCCTCTGCTCCAAATTAGTCATGCTGCACATGGCATTATCTCCACAATTGTATGGGGTTGTTTTGTGTAATGTAACCCCTGGTATCCCATTTTCAATATTAAGACAAAACTGTCTTTAATGGCAAGCAAACCACAATAAGAAACATCAATGATAAAAATAAGTCTGCGCAGGGCTCAGTGAAAGGGCTCCTCCCAAGTCCCAGAGGTAACTGCCAAGCCTTACCCACCCTCACCTCAATATTTGTTCAGTGAAGCAGTGCTGTACCTGGAACAAATCCCGAGGCCTAGTCAAACACCAGGTGGTATACCAGTGTAATTTTTTTAAGTAACAGATGGCTCAAACTTTTCATGTTTATGACATGCAGCCAGGACTTACACAAGTGAAACTGTCTTCCAAGTTCTTTATACAAGTAGCACAATTACTCATGTGACTCAACTCTTCGCATCATAAAGACAGCAGCAGGTGGGACAGATGCTGGGCTCCTGGATTATTTATGACTTTGCATAACAGACAGAGAAACCATACACATGAACACAAATGGAGCCGAGTGCAGTTACATATTCGATGGTATTCCATTTCCTCCGCCATAAAGTTTGAAGGCCAAACTAAGTGAGTGCTTTGGTTTGAGTAAATAAAAGTAAAATGTTGCAAGGCTGGAATAAAGGCCGTGAGGAGAAAAGTGTTCCAGTGCCCTTATATCTGAACATTATTCTCACTAGAAGCTTGAGAATAGGAAATAAGGAGGAGATGGCTGGCCCAGGAGTCCTCGAGTGACTTTCACTGCCTGCAAAGAATTAGTTGTTTTTATTAGTAGTTGTTAATCTGGCTGAGCTTAATTTATGAATTAAACTGTATCAAAGATTTGTTCATAACAGGAAAAAAAAACAATATATACGGGTTCAGGACCATCCATGGTTTCAGGCATCAACTGAGGGGTTGACAGGATGCACTCCCCTCAAATAAGAACAACTGTACATAAAATTTGTCAAAAAAGGAAGGGAAAGAAAGGCTGAAGAAATGTAAAAGAAGTTACCCCAAGTAACATTTCTCTCTATTTCTCTCCTCCCCTCACAATGTCCCCACTAAACAACTCTACAACCAAGGTCTATCCACTCTGACCAAGGCCAGTCAAGGCCCCGGGCATCGGAGAATTCAGACAGCAGAACCTTGACAGGGACTATGTGGGCTTTAACACAGTGCCCACCTGTGTCAGGCTGCTGTCCTCCACGTGCAGGGCCAGTGGGTGATCGGGATCGTGCTCCTGGCACCACTTAAGCTTTCTTGTGGCTGATGATCCACCACAGGTACGTATGGACAGCCATGATTGAGACCTGCTGCCCTTGCCAGAGTCATGGACAGGCACAGATGTTTGATAAAATCAGTAATTGTTCCACCTGGGGCCCAACTCCTAGGTCCGTCAAGCAGCTTCCTCTATCCACACAGAAAGCTTGGCCTAGTAATACAGGTAGAAACAGAGCTGAGCCCAAACAGATTCAAAACCTGCTGTACTAACAAAAGACATAACCAAGAAAGAAAAAGGCTAGAAACTACACAAAACTACTAAGCCAGGAGGTGGTAGTGCATGATATCAATTCCAACACTCAGGAGGCAGAGGCAGGCAGATCTCTATGAGTTCAAGGCCAGCCTGGTCTACAGAGCAAGTTCCAGGACAACCAGAGTTATTACACAGAGAAACCCTGTCTCAGGGAGAAGGAAAAAAATACTAGACACCTCTAAAACTCATGGAATATATTCAAATACTCGATATATTTTGAATTTACCTAGCAACTGAATTACCATACTTATTATTCCTGGGTAAAACTTCAGTATTCTTCAGATGAACTTGTTTTTATATGGTCGCACCCTGGTAAATTATTTTTCTAAATGTCTGCAGTGTGTTTTATCCTTGCATGGACTATAATCCCCACTAACACTGCATGCCAAGAATCCTCCTACTCCAAAGTGGGGAGCTGCTTTACAGTCGGTGGTGCTGCTCTTCACAAAACATGTATTTTGTGAAAAACTTATCTGATTATCCTCTTATGCAAAACAAATTCACTCACCGATCCACATCCCTTACCATAAAGCTTGGGACAGATCTCTTGGACTGGGAGAGTTTTTCAGCAACATCCCTAATCCATAAATCTGAAACCTAATGTTCTGAAATCTGAAGATTTTGAATGTTGAGTTAGAACTCTAAGTATTTCAATTTCAGATCAGTGTGATTTCTAAATAGACCAATTCACAACCTGAATGTGCTTTAGAACTGAAATTATGGCCATACAAACATGTATTATGTGACAGTAAACAAAATTAAAATGCTATAACGTAGTCATTCAAACTGAGAAAAGAGCCAGTTTTTAAATATCTAAAAACAACTGCACCAGCCCTAAGTTAATTAGTTCACACTTGAGGCCAACTACCCAGCATGCATTGTAATTATAAACACCATGATCGGTGTTTTGCCAATTTCACAAGCTTGACCATTTTGTACAACACTTATAGGAAAAATTAACACCTGGAAGAAAGCTGACTTTTAAATTTACAACTATTAATTACCATCCTCCTTCCTTCCTCCCCTTTATGGAAGCACAGTGAAAAACTGTTGCATTTTAATTGAACATGAATTGTTAGTTTCCTTTCACCCCTGATTTCTGACCCATTTATTCCAAATCTCATATTCCATGCTGCAAATTAACCAGATGACCGGCCCATGATGGGCACCGGTGTTAACATAAATTCAACCATCAACACGGCCTCGGGAACTGAACGATATCAACCAAACTTCCATGTTGAAAGACTAACTCATCAAGAGATTTGGAGAGCAAGATTTAATCTGAGACACAATAAGAAAAGAATATTATTGCTGACACCTGCCTTTTTAGAGATGTGTGTCACAGATCCTTGTTTCCTGGTCCTACACGGTTGTTCCTGCCCATTAAACACAGGGTAGACCCATATGACAAATGAACTCATCTTTCCTCTGGCCCCTCATCCGCAGCAACACTGGCTGGGCTAACCAAGCATATTCCTGCATCTTCTATATGGCTATTTCCTTCTTAAACACTCCAGTCTGTGTTCAAATGCCATCTTACTAAAGAAGTCCTTCTTACTCCCACTACACAAGATATCATCGCCCAGCTCTCTCAAGACCTTACTATCATATTCTTCATAGCACTGAGTAGCTGAATTAATACTTAGTTTTTCAGTGACAATTTAAGCAACATAAAAAAAATTTAAATTGATGTGCGTTCACCAATATATCTCCAGATCTTTATTTAAAAAAAAAAAAAGAACAGTTCTTGGAACTTGGCTCAGTAAATAATTATGTCTATGGATATATGGCCTACAAACCCATGTTCGCTCATTAACTCCTTTGTTTGATTTGGTGCTGAAGTCCTGGTGCCTAAAGCAGTACTTAATACTCACCAGGCACCCAGTGATTATGTTGAGTGATGTCCACCAAACAGGCATGGTGGCTTTTGGAGTGACTGTTTGTTTATGATGACAAGGACTCGAGAAATGAAGCCCATGCTCTCCCGCTGAGCTACAGCCCCACTCTCTGAACTGCTATTATTAAATGCTTTCAAATTCGAAAGAAGCAATAAAGATAATTTTATTAGTGTCTAAGAGTGCTTAAGTTTCATCATTAAATAAGAATTAACTATTTCCCTAATCACTAAAGCTTTTAACAGTTATAAAAATTGAAACTGCCATCATAATGGACCATATATGAACATTTGTACACTTAAAATACCCATGAATGTATATATAAAATTGAGGGTCAATCACATAATTGAAAATAAAAATCTAACTTTGGGCTAGTGAGACAGCTTAGTGGGTAAAAGTGTCTGACACCAACCAGACAACCCGAGTTCAATCTCTAGGACCCACATGCTGGAAAGAAAGAACCATCTCTCACAAGGTGTCCTCTGACAAAAATGATGAGAGAGAGAGAGAGAGAGAGAGAGAGAGAGAGAGAGAGAGAGAGAGAGAGAGAGA
>NC_022018.1:35329645-35371249 GCF_000317375.1 Microtus ochrogaster
GAGAGAGAGAGAGAGAGAGAGAGAGAGAGAGAGAGAGAGAGAGAGAGAGAGAGAGAACATAAAACTGGCTTGAAAAGATGTATGTATTTGCTGAACGTCCCCCCAAATGCTCATGTGTTAAAGGTGTTGTTCCAATGGCATCACGATGGGGAGGGAATGGAACACCAGGACAAGGCTGTTCTAATTCGACAGTTGTGTAAATTACTTTTCTGTAGCTGTGACAAACTCTATGGCAAAGGTAACTCCTAGACAAAGGAGTTTGGAGTTATAGTGCAGAGGGATGCATCATAGTAGGGAGGCAGGGTGCAAGCAGCCGGAGATGGAAGCTGGAAGATCACACCTTCACCACAAATGCAAAGCAGAAAGAAGCTGGGTGTATGGCAAGGCTTTAAGCCAGAAGTTCTTAGCCTATGAGTCATGACCCCTTTAGGAGTTGAATGAACCCTTTGGGACCCTTTCACAGGGTCACCTAAGACCGTCTAAAAACAAATACATTGCATTTATGACTGGTAACAGTAGAAAAAGTACAGTGATGAGGTACCAACAGAAACAATTTTATGGTTGGAGCTCACCACAACATGAAGAACTGCATTATAGGGTTACAGCATTAGGAAGGTTGAGAACCACTGCTCAAAATGTTCTAAGCGTGCCCCCAGTGACATTCTTCCTCTAGCAAGACTGCACCTCCCTAAAACCTCTCCAAAGAGCACCGCCAACTGGAGATCAAATATTCAAATACAGGAGTCTATGAGGAACGTTTTTCATCAAACCACCACACTAGGGATGGTGTCTTCAGCAGGGCTTATGAGATGTTACTCTTCACTGTTCCACTTCTTGGTCAAGTTTGCTCAGCTAGGACTTCCCTCTCATTATCACCCAGCATCCTCCTGAGAGCCCCAAAAGCTATGCTCAGCTGACCACGGCAGAGACTCTCCAAAACCATGAGCCAGAATAAACGTCTCTGTCTATAAGTTAATTCACAGATTTTGTTATATTAATGGGAAGTTAGCTAACACAAAGCCTGCTGCAGTTAGAGAGAAAACAAAGTCTGACTTCATTTGAACGGGGTAGTTCTTGTAAGATACACACCGAAATCAGGACAAAGCAGAGAGAACTGGCTTGCTGCTCTGTAGAGTGGCTCACAGAATTCATGAAGCACTCCTTCTCCTTCTTATCTTTGCACGTGTTGAAATATCATACTGCAGCATACTGATCTGAACAGTTACATGCCAATTTAAAACAATTAAAAGTTCTATTTCATTTTAGCATTAAATAATCTGAATATCACTTAAAACAAATTAAATCATTTTAAATAAACCAGGTACTCTATAAATTGTTTTCAAAATTCAGCTGCCATAGTATTTTGAAAATGAATCAGGGGCAGAAGTGATAGCTGGAGCCATGCTTAAGAGCACTGGCTGCTTTTCCAGCAGACGAGGGTTCTATCCCCGGCATCCAGATGGCAGCTCACACTGTCTGAAATTCCAGTCCCAGGAGATCCAATACCCTTCTCACATCACCAGCATGTATGTGGTACATAGATGACATACATGCAAGCAAACACCAACACACGTAAAATGGAAAAACAAAGTAATTTTTAAAAAAGAAAATTAATTATATAACTAAGTCCTTTTGTTTTCAACAAAATTATCACTGAGAGCAGAGAAGAGCTGGTTGGAGTTGATGCTGTTGTGTTCATTTTTGGGCAGAACCTTCTATAGGCAAGATAGCAGACTTTTTTTTCCAGTCAACTGCCAAATAACTGTTTCAGAGTTTGAGGGACATATGGTCTATGTCACAACTAAACTCCTGACTCAATCCTAACAGTGGGAAAGCACGCTGGCTAATAAACTCAAGCCTGTTCCAATAAAACTTTATTAATAAAAACAAGCAACCAGTTAGGTTTGTTCTGAAGGCTAGAGTTGGCTGCTCTTTAGTCCACCTCGTTTCATCCAGGAACGTTATCTGAGCCCACAGCATCCCTCTTATGAACAGGCTATATGCCAGAAGCCAACATATGGCCATGATTTTCCTTAACTTTCATTACTTTTGCAATACAAACTGCAACAGAAACAGTTCAACTGGGGAATTTCAGACAACTGGAGCAAAATTCTTCCTTGTCCATGCTCTCCCTCATGTAGAAACAAAGAGAAATCACTTGAGCTGAAGAGCACCTGGGTCATAAGAGTCAAAGAGTGGAGGTGTAGACACGAAGGGAGAATGGCACACTCTACTTTTTCCAGGAACACCTTCAATCTGCACCATCTCTCCACTACCTGAAGACCGCCGCTGCATCTTAATCACCTGCCATGACACTACGCCATCATCTGCCTGCCTCTAGAGTGCCTGGGGCTTTGAGAGAGGCCACATGCCTTTTTCCCATTGTCTCTTTTCCTTTAAAAAAGCCAAGCTCCTCTAAAAGTAGAGAGAAAAACAGGCAAATAAAGGATGCCAATGTGGAGGCATAAAACTGAAAACAGTCACAAGATCCCCATCCAGGAAACTTGCATTTTCTGTATTAAGTAAGGATGGCCAGGCACAACTTGATGATCTCAGGGCTATGACTTTAGCCATAACAAGGAGAGTGTAAGTGTCAGGAAACAGGGAAAATGGATCAGAACGTGGAGGGCTTGCCAAGGAACACAGCAGCCAGGCAACGTCACTGACACCTGTCCATCCTCGCACGCACACAGCCCACGGCAGAGCCGTCCCATTAGTTCAGCATGGCCAGGAAAGTGACAGTCGTGCCGGTGTGGCAGAGACTGAGGATGACGGGGCACACCCGTATCTAAGGGGGCAGGTGCAGTCCTCATCACTCCAGCCTGCTGCAGGACTGGGTCTGTAGGGTTTTTCTAGAAAGCCAGAAGTACAGACTTTTTTTTAAATATAAAACTACCTGCCGGGCGGTGGTGGCACATGCCTTTAATCCCAGCACTTGGGAGGCATAGGCAGGCGGATCTCTGTGAGTTCGAGACCAGCCTGGTCTACAAGAGCTAGTTCCAGGACAGGCTCCAAAACCACAGAGAAACCCTGTCTCGAAAAACAAAAAAACAAAACAAAACTACCAATTAGTGGAGACACTTCACCAGTCGGTGACAATTCAGCCCACAGCCACCTCCCCAGCCCAGTCTTCAGCTTTTGTCCCTACTCTCAACAGGCTGTAGTCCTTCTTAACTCTGTTCTCTGAGAAACAACATCAGAAAGAAGTTAGGCCTTCCCAAGGAACTGCATAATCACAGCTGCCCGCCTCGTCTCAACAGTCACATGTATCCCTAAGTTCAAGACTTGACATCGTAGAACTAATTAACATTAAAAGTTTTAGAAAAATAAAAATAAAAAGCCCAAGCCACCTCGGTGATAACTGAATACATTCACTGTTGAGTGGTTTACTTCAGCCAAAATGTAAATCAGAGTTGAAACACACCCTACGAGTCCCAGCTGGCCCTGCAGCCATCCCAGAGGTAGCACAGTGGGTAAGTCTCTTTCCCAACAATCAAGGTTCCTCGCTGTTCAGCTGCCTCTTCATGCACCGAAGATGAGCCGCACACTATAAAACAAATCTGAGCTTGCCATGAATTCAGGCTACTTCACTCAGGTCAGACCCGCCACAGGTCAGGCCTGCCAGCTGCTCTGCAACGTCGGCCCGCTTTCTGCCCAGACCTGTAATTATTTACAGTTCTGCACCTGTCACAGTCCTCGCACAATGACTCCCCTTGTTTCCTGGGCTCTACAGACAGTTAGACCCAGCCCTGCCAAAGCAGAGAGCTTGGGGCACGTTAGAGAGGAGCTGCTGCCGCCCAGTTCTAGCCACTTTGCAAGAGAAAAAGAGACAGTGGTGAGATGAAAAAGTTAAAGAAGGTTCTCGTGGTTAGCAAACCAAATACTCGGCACCCATTTTAATCTTGGTGAGCACAGAAATTATCTATGAAATGCTAAAATGAAGGAAACACTTCATCTGAATGCCAAACCTCCAAAATCAGAACTTAGAACTGAGAGGAGCAAATACAATTTCAACAGTGGCCCGTGAAACATGCTCCCAAAACTCCTCAGGCATTGTCAATCAAACCATCTCCTTAAAAGACTGGTCAGTCACTAGTGCTGCCACTGAACCAAGGCAGGGTGGAGTGACAACTGTTAAATAATTCAGAGGGTGGGTAGAAATCAAGTACACTCAAAGGAAGCACAGACTAACACTACTGAGCAAGCTCTCATTAAAAGTGAAACGGGTCTTCTGACTGTGGCTAAATCGGGGGTGCACAATCAGAAGCTTCGGCTTGCTCAACTTCTGTTCTCCTGAGTTATGCAACGCTCTCCAGAAGGTGCATATTTCTTTAAGAAACAAGCAGTCCTGGGTAAACAGGGTGCATCTGGTGAACACATGTCCATGAGCAGGTAAACACATGATTTCAGTAATGACTTCCAACACCATCTGTCAGGCAGGTAGTGCAAAAGCTACTCGACAGGAAAGGCAGTTTGAAGTCATTTTTAAGCACATAGACTTATATCTGTAATAAAAGTCAAAATCAAACTACAAGCATGGAAACTTGTCTCTCTCTGCCCTAAATTTACCTGTGGCAGAGGCAGGCAAGTTCGTTCCTGTTAATATGGAGGACAATAAAGCCACACGGCTTACAAATACAGAAACTGATAATTACCCCCAAAAGAAAACTTATGATTAAAAACAGCAGTAATTTATTCATCACTAATCAATAACTAGCAAAAACAGTCTCTGTAATAAATTAAACTGTATCACCTGTCTACAAAATCACCTTACCATTAATTAAGGAATAAACCACAGTGGTGACTGGTGCTTTGAAATAATACTCAATATCATTAACTCGACTTGAAAAACATAAACTCTATTGTAAAAGAACACAGGGCAAGAAAAAAAAAGAAAAAATACAAGAAGGAAGGGAAAGTTCAACCAATAATTATTCTGACTTTGAAGTAAGTTGGTTAGTGGAGAGACTGTGGAATTTATCGGTACATTTCCCCCTTGATGTATGTCTGTAAACCCGTGACCCTTGCATCATTTGAACACCCAAGGTGAGCTGCAACACAATTACCTTGGATGGCACTGGGGAAGTGATGGGGTTAGTAAAGTGGCTGCTATACAAACAGGACTCCCAGAGTTCAGATCCCCAGAACCCATTTAAAGTTGGGCCTGGTGGTGCTATAGTTCCAAGACTTGGGAGACAGAGATGTGGATCTCTGTGGCTTTCTGGCCAGTCAGCATAGATTACTTGTGAGTTCCACACCAAAGAAAGATTTCATCTCAAAGTTTTCATCTTCAGCAAGATGAAGTCGACAGAAATCTACAGCCACTGCCACTGGCCAGCATCCTAACAAGAGTGTTACTGTAAATCGCAATTATAGAAAAGAGTGAAAACCGCTGAGTTCAAATTCAGTTTCAAGTAGCTGTGTGCATATTAGTTTTGTGTCATGACAAAGTTGAAAATTTTTAAACTAGAAACTATCTAATATTTACTAGGCAAGAGAAATAAGAAAACAAGAAATTAATGGAAGCAGTAGGCACAGGCATCATGAAATCAGGTGACATAACTGAACCTGTAAATATGAAAACTGAAGCTCCAGGGTGACATGCAAATACCACTCCCCCCCCCCTTGCAATTCAGCATCTGGTCTGAGCTGGAAGAGAAAGGTTTGGTGTTGATGAACACCTGAATGGACCTCTATTCAGAGCAGTTCTGAAGAATGGTTTTGAGTGCAAGCCTTTCACCCAAACAAAGAAAGTGGAGATGTATATGGGAGAGAGCCTAGAAAGAAAGATGACAACAGGCCAATGGCTGGTGGGCCAAATGACCTCGGGACTCTTGATGGGATATTTTTATCTATGTCAGATTTTGCTTAGAAGCATAAAAAAATCTAGTCCTAAGGGCAACAATCTGATTTCTTCCCAGTCTTGAAAAAGAAAAAGTTAACTACATCTACACCTTTCATAATTATTAGCTAGGGAAAAGTAGTGCTGCATGATAGAGAATCTGAAAAGATCTGCTCATCCACTGACTCCAAAGGGCAAGTCATAACTTCTTCCATCCTAGGCTTCATGAGCTTTAGTACACTAGGGAATAACATAGCTCATGGATTGTGGCCTCTTTGTTGGGACGTCTGTTGTCATAAGGGCCCATTAGTAAAGACAGAGAAAGCATGCAATGCTGTAGGAGGACCTCTACAAATTTCAAAGCATGGCACCTGAAACACAGGGAAGAATAGCATTCTCTGTATGTATGATCTTGACAGCCAACTTGTGGGACTTGAACCAAATACCACAGAAGGTATTTACAGAAACAATGAACTGACAGGGAATGACCTCCATGCAACACAATGTAAATAGTACCTTACAATGGACTCACCAGAGAGAAAGAGGTACTGGGAAAAGACTATGACTGTGCACCTGCCTCTGCTGCTGAGTTCTGCAGGCATGCAACTGTTACTGCTGCTACTGTGACTACTAACATCATTCTCCTGCTTCTTCACCTTCTTTCCTATGTTGACTCAAAACCAGTGACTCCACAGGGGTCTTCAGGCTTTCAGCTCCACATTCGGATTGCGGAGACATCACCTTCCTAAACCAAGCAGCCATCTGGTTCTCCGAACTATACAATCCCAGTATGGGAGCCAAAACTAATATCCACCCCCATTCAGTTCTTCTAAAGAATCCTGCCCACTACATTTTTCCTACTGGAGAAATAAGAGGCATGGCTCCAGATCCCGAGTGAAAATCGGAGACTTCAATGAAAGCAGAAGGCGGGTTCTTGGTGAGACCCATGCCGAGGGTGTTCAAGACTTGGAACAGTGACCTGTTAACTCATGCAAAATCTTTTCTGAGTCAAGCAACCGCATGTGATACTACACATGGCCAGGCACTAAGAGACACTCTTAGTATTAGAATCCCATCACCTTCAAGAAATGGGTTGCACGTGCCAAGGATAGGAAAGGGCTCTGTAGTAGTAGCCTTCAGAAAGCTAAGGAAGACAGGTTGGGTGCTGTCATGCATGGTCCACACTAACATGAGTATATGAACTGAAAATAAATGAATACAGGACATTTGTCCCTGAGAGAAACTAACTCAAAAGGAAAGAAAATTCTGTCATTTATTATGATTTGAGATTTGTTTGTTTGCAGAGGAAAATGTGACCCTTCATCATGTAAAGACACACACACACACACACACACACACACACACACACACACGTAGTCTAAACAGCATCATACTCAAGAGACTGACACCTCCTGAGTCCTGGGATTAAAGACATGCGGCTCCATGATTTCTGCTTTTTAAAACATAGTTACAGAAGGATTTCAGGGATCAGGAATTAAGTAATAAGAATTTTTACATCATATTAAATTCTTTTATTTTAAATAAATCATCTGGAAAATAAAAAATAATTACCTTCACTGCCACCCACAATTTACTACTTTATAGTTAACAATAATTTCTTTCTCTAACCCAACTTTCTATTAATTCTTTGTGGACCCCACATCATGCATCAATCTCACTCATTTCTCCACCCCCGCGCCCCCAAGCTCTCTGCCCTTACAACTCTCCCCTAAGATAAAACAAAATAAAGTTTAAAAGAAAAGAAAAATCTCATCATGGAAGCCATAGTGTGACACAGTGAGTCACACAGCATGTCCTTTAGTCCATACATCTTTACTTAAAAGTGTTCATTGCAATGAGTCACTGGTCTGGCTCAAGGTCTCTGGTTCCTGCTACAGGAAGCCCTCACTGGGGCTCCTCTCTTATTCCACCTGGTAAAGTATCAGAAATGGGTTAGGAAACCTGACTTGTAACAAGAAAGGGAAGTAAATAAATCCACATTTAAGATACATAAAATGGAAGTCAGTGTGGATGAAGAAAGGTGGACACTAAAGGAGCACTCTCTGGAGAGTAAAGCCCTGGAGGACACTGGCCAGCCACCCTAGCCTAACTGACATGTCCAGGCCAAAGGGGTATGCTGGCACGGAAACAAGGGAGATGGCCGCTGAGGAGCAGCACCAGGGCTCATCTTCACCAAGTACACATGCATACAAACACAGTTGCACCTGCACAGATACATGTAGAAACATTTAAAAACACAAACATACACACATAAAATTAAGTTCAATTTAAACCAGTTTTGATGTTGCACATCTGTAATACCAGAACTCTAGGAGGTGAAAGCAGGAGAATCGAGAGTTCAAGGACACCCTGGGACATACTGTGAGTTCTAAGTCAGCCTGGACAACATGAAACCTTATCTCAAAGAAGAAAGACAGAAAAGAAAAAGAAAAGAATGGGGAGAGCGGAAAGAAAAGGGGAGATGGAAAGGGAAAGTGGGGAAAGGAAAAGGGGAAAAAGGGAAAGGAGGGAAGTGGGGTTTTCGATTTCTAGGAAATAACTGAGTCTCTCTAAGGCAGAAGGAGATGCATCAGAATCCACTATCAAAAGATTACAGTTGGGGCTGCAAAAATGGCTCAGCAGGTAAGAACAGCAGCTGTTCTTCTAGAAGACTGGACTTTGATTCCCAACCCCCACACCAAGTAGCTCCCAGCCACCTGCGACTCCAACCCTAGGGAACCAATACCTGTACTCAGACACGCGCAGGGACACACACAAACACATAACGAGGTCAGTGGTTACAGCATCACAGGCAACACCCCGGAGAGAGGAGCAGAGCAGAGCTGAGGTGGTAACACCACGCAGAGTAGGCACATCTATGTGGAACTGAATGTTCCGTCTCTGTTTTGCAGAGCTCTAAACATTCTGAAAGCTGGCTGGAAGCAGTTATCAACGTTCAGATTGACTTGGAGGCCAAACCACAACCTGAGGATGCTTTCATACTAACTATTTCAAGAACTGTGGTCCATTTGTCTCCATTTTTAAAACCTAGCAATAAAGGAAGCAGAGAAACAGGAAGAAAGTCTTAAGCTTCATGGCCTTCAGGACACCCCATCAATAAAGCCTGCTTAACTTGGAGGAAAAAGGGAGAACAGGCAGATGCTAACCCCAGAAATGTGTGAACACCTTAGCAGAAGCATCAATATGACCAATCCCTACGACACAGCTCTAAAGTGCATTTTAAATGGCACAGTGAGAAAACAGTGTTAGAAATTAAAATCTACTGTGCATGCTCACCATTTATAAATATTCATTTGTACGTGTTTACACTACTGTGTAGTGTTGGATAGAGCCATGTAAAGAAACCAAAAAAACAAAATTTTTTAGTATTTTCTTCTTTTGGGTTTTTAAAATATTTTTGGTTTTTTACAGACAGGATTTCTGTGTAACAGCTCTGACTACCCTGGAACTCCCTTAGCAACCAGGCTGGCCTCAAACTCACAGAGATCCACCTGTCTCTGTCTTCTACAAACTGGGATTAAAGGTGTGTACTCCCACTGCCTGGCACTATTTTCTTAACTGACCTAGGGACATATGTGCCCACTCAGAAGGCAGTTAAAAGAAAGACTATAAAAGCTAATTTTTGTCATCAACTTAACACATCTGGAAACAACTAAAACCCAAGGAGCTGTGAGGGATTTTCTTCATTAGACCATCTGAGCTGGAAAGACCCTGAATCTGGACCAAACCTTCTGGTAGCATAAAATGACATGGAAGAGGGAAGCTTTGGGGGGTTTTGTTTGTTTGTTTGCTTGTTTTGCCTTGCTTACCCCCACTCTCACTGGCAAGTTCATCTGTACCCTTGCTGTGACATTTCTTCCCCGGAATTAAACCTCCTTATTCAGGGTTCCAATAGCATCTCTAGGAATCCCCCGGGACTCCACACACCAGCCTGGACTGTTGAGACAGCCAGTCTCATGGACTGAACAACTACTGAATTCTTGGCATTTCAGTTGAGAGACAGCCATTGATGGAATACCCAGAACACAAAACAAACATAGATAGATAAAAATAGATGCACGGATGGAAGGACAGACAGAAGGACAGATAGAGGTTAGATAGAGATGTATTCATTCTATCAGTTCTGTTCCTTCAGAGAACCCTCACAAATACACAGACTAAAAACTAGAGATAGATACACAACGAGAGACCTTTTAGTCTGGCATGGAGGCCACTCTATGGAAAACTCTGCCTACTGAAAACCTCCAGCTCAGGAGAGCTGCACTCTGTACCCCCGTACCTATCACTACCCTCTTCCTCAGAACACACAGGAAAGAGATAGAGAAAAACTCAAAAGGCAAGTGCCAGGTTAAGAGTGCTAACAAACTAAATTATCTACTATTATAACTAAACTAAATTCAGTATCTCTATTCATGCTGCCAGCCACTGCCAGTCCACCTAGCCAGGTACTCAGACACTCCCAGCCGCAGCCCATTGCTCAGAATAAGCACTGCTATCAATCACTCTCTCCAGCATCATCAGGCAGGAGGCAGGTCCCCCTCACTCCATGCCATCTGCACATGCACCTGCTCTAAAAGGCAGTGACTATTCAGTCTGCTGGCTCAGAGATGCCTGGGTCCAAAAAGCCCCACTGTGAACTCATATTTTCTGCAGGAACTCACCCAAAGAAAGACCTAGAAAGAAAAGATAAATGCCAAAGACAAGACACAAGAGAAAAATGGCAGTTCACCGATGTGAGCCCTATCACCTCCTCGTGGAGGGGTCAGACAACACCATAGTGTACAAAACTTCAAAGCCATGAAAGTCTATTAATGCAGCTGTTTACTTATGTCTAAAAATCCACGTAAGTATTCCTGGAGGCAATATGCAGTTCACTTTAAACTATATTCATCATTACATCTGAGCAAAATGTAATGGTAGCATATGATATCAGAATCTTTGTTATTCTTACAGTGATGAAAGTAGTTAAACAGAGTGGTGGAAACATGTATCTTCATTATATCTTCATGACTTTTCTCAAGGTCAGAATGTTAAAGTGGTGATCGTTTTCATGTATGTGGTAAAATAGTTACCACTTTAAGAATTCTCCACGGCGGTTCCTCAGGAAATTCGAGATCAACCTACCCCTGGACCCAGCAATACCACTCTTGGGAATATACCCAAGAGAGGCCCTATCACACAACAAAAGCATGTGCTCAACTATGTTCATAGCAGCATTGTTTGTAAGAGCCAGAACCTGGAAACAACCTAGATGCCCTTCAATGGAAGAATGGATGAAGAAAGTATGGAATATATACATATTAGAGTATTATTCACCAGTAAAAAACAAGGACTTCTTGAAGTTTGCGTACAAATGGATGGAAATAGAAAACACTATCCTGGGTGAGGTAAGCCAGACCCAAAAAGAGGAACATGGGATGTACTCACTCATATTTGGTTTTTAGCCATAATAAAGGACAGTGAGCTTATAATTCGTGATCCTAGAGAAGCTAAATAAGAAGGTGAATCCAAAGACAAACATATAGGCATCCTCCTGAATATTAACCTTCATCAGGCGATGAAAGGAGACAGAGACAGAGACCCAAATTGGAGCACCGGACAGAAATCTCAAGGTCCAAATGAGGAGCAGAAGGAGGCGGAGCACGAGCAAGGAACTCAGGACCACGAGGGGCACACCCATACACTGAGACAATGGGGATGTTTTATCGGGAATTCACCAAGGCCAGCTGGCCTGGGTCTGAAGAAGCATGGGATAAAACCAGACTTGCTGAACATAGCGGACAATGAGGACTACTGAGAACTCAAGAACAATGGCAATGGGTTTTTGATCCTACTGCACATACTGGCTTTGGGGGAGCCTAGGCAGTTTGGATGCTCAACTTACTAAACCTGGATGGAGGTGGGCGGTCCTTGGACTTCCCACAGGGCAGGGAACCCTGATTACTCTTTGGCTTGGAGAGGGGGGGGAAAGGGGATGGGGGAGGGGGGGAAATGGGAGGCGGTGGCGGGGAGGAGGCAGAAATCCTAAATGAATGAATGAATGAATGAATGAATGAATGAATGAAAAGAAAAGAAAAGAAGAAGAAGGAGAAGGAGAAAAAAAAAAGAATTCTCCACGGCTAATTCTCAAGATCCAAGGCGCTCATATGCGCGCACATCTGAGAGGCATGGACTCCACAGCAAAGTCAAAATAATGGTAAATAATCCCAACAACTGTAGAAACATTCAATTCTATTTGCAGGAGGGGCAGGCACAGAGGAGAAAAAGGAGGAAAGGGTAAAAGAATGAGCGCTCTTTCCGATAAACATTCAACTGGCAAAACTGAACCAGATAAAACTAAAAGCATAGGAAGGTGGGTAGAAGGAAGAGAGGGAAGAGAGGAAGGAAGAAGAGAGAGGACAGAAAGACGGAGAAAGAGGCAGGGGAAAGGGAGGCTCTCCTTCATTACCAGACAACACTATTCATGTATCTTTGGGAGCCAGTACTTTTTTTTTTTTTTTTTGGTTTTCAAGACAGGGTTGTCCTATGTAGCCCTGGATGTCTTGGAACTCACTATGTAGACCAGGCTGGCCTCAAACTTAGAGATCCACCTGCCTCTGCCTCTCAAGTGCTGAAATTAAAGGCATACACCAGTACTTCCCATATGAGGGGAG
Source organism: Microtus ochrogaster (assembly GCF_000317375.1). Lineage (NCBI taxonomy): Eukaryota > Metazoa > Chordata > Mammalia > Rodentia > Cricetidae > Microtus > Microtus ochrogaster. The sequence goes on from NC_022018.1 coordinate 35,342,162, forward strand.
TTAGTTTATAAACTGCTCCAATTTAATCCAAAACTTCACCTTTCAAGTATCTATTAAAAAAAATTTTTTTAAAAAAACCTGTGGTAACAATAAAATAAAGACAAAGACTTACGTCAAAGATGTTCATGTATTTAACTGTTATGTTCACAGCTGTAAATAAAAAACTAGATAAAATCTAAGTCCTCAAAAAATTATAAATAGGTATAAAACTTTCATATATATGTGAGCGTGTGTATGTATGTAGTGTTATGTTCACAGTTGTAAATAAAAAACTAGATAAAATCTAAGTCCTCAAAAAATTATAAATATGTATAAAACTTTCATATATATGTGAGCGTGTGTATGTATGTAGTGTGTGTATATATATATAAAGACAGTATAGAAAATGCTAGATGAGTATTTACTAATATGTTAACCACAGAATCAGCACATAAGATGATATGAGTGACTTTTATATCATATCTTTCTAATGTTCTATATTGGTAAGAAAAATAGTTCTTAAAGTCCATGGATCAACCACCACTGCAATTTCTGAATATCCTCATAAAACAAAAGCTTTATTCAATAGAGAGTTTCTTCTCATATGATTCTTAATGATTCTGAAATTTTCATTGAAAATCTGTAAACTACCAGCAATGATATTCACAAACTACCAGCAACGGTAACCACAGTACCACTGACCCACATGCGGGATTACACAGCACACATGAACTAGATAGATCACAGCTTTTCTTCAGCAATTTTATTACACCTAAAATTACTGTAAGAACTTACTATTTAGGGATAAAAACTTAAGAAGTTTGGAAACTGACCTTTCGTCTTACCACCAAGTAAAACATTTAAACAAATGAAATGATCAATAATTCCTCACAGATACATGAGAGAAATAAGACCACAGAACACACTACTGCCCTAATACTGAGCAGAAGAGGAGTAGAATTTGCCAAAGCAGAAATCACAGGTGCTGAGCAGAGACCCTAACTCTAATTGTTGGCTTTCTGGAGCTGTTGTATAGACAGTTCTGGAGCTAAAATTCCATGGCATAAGGAGGACCCTAAGAGAGAGGTGCATGGATACCACTGAGAAGAAGAAATGGACAAGATCTCCTGAGAAATTGGGAGAGGGGGTGAAGGGAAGGAGAGGAGAACATGAGGGAACGGGATGGTTGAGTTGGGGGAGAGACACAGAGGGAGAACAAGGAAAGAGGTATCTTGATAGAGGGAGTCATTATGGGGTTAGGAAGAAACCTGGTGCAAGGGAAATTTCCAGGAATCCATAAGGATGTTCCCAGCAAAGACTCAAGCAATAGCAGAGAGGGTGCCTGAACTGGCCTTCCCCTGTAATCAGATTGATGACAACCCTTGTTGTCATCATAGAACCTTCATCTAGTACCTGACGGAGGCAAATGCAGACATTCACACCAAGCGCTGGGCCAAGCTCGGGGAGTCCAGTTGAAGAAAGGGTGGAGGGGATTATACGAGCAAGGAGACATCAAGACAGAGACAGCTGACCTGAGCTAGTGTGAGCTCGGTGACTCTGGACTTACGAGCTGGGGAACCCGCATAGGACCAAACTAGGCACTCTGAATGTGGATGACAATTCTGTGGCTTGGGCAGTTTGTGGGGTCACTGGTAATGGGACAAAGATTGAATCCCTAGTGCATGAACTGGCTTTTTGGAGTCCATTCCCAATGGAGGGATACCTTGCTCAGCCTTGATAAAGGGAGGAGGATCTTGGTCCTGCCTCAACTTACTATGCCAGACTTTGCATATGTTGACTCCGCATGGGAAGCCTTAACCTTTCTGAGGGAATGGGGGGGGGCGATGTAGGAGAGGAGCAAGAGGGAACTGTGGTTGGTATGTAAAATGAAAAGAAAGACTTTTAAATAAATAATAATAATAAAATTCCATAGTACACAATGACTCCATCAACTGTTAGTTTTAATTCTAGGATCTTAACAGTTTTCACACTAGATACAGAAGAAGACCCCCACACACACACCTGTGGTGGTTTGACTGCAAATGGTCCCCAAAGGCTCATAGGAGTGGCACTATTAGGAGGTGTGGCCTTGTTGATGTAGGTGTGTCCTTATTGGAAGAAGTGTCTCATTGGGGCAGGCTTTGAGGTTTCAGATGCTCAATCGGGCCCAATGTCTCACTCTCTTCCTGCTGCCTCCCAATCCAGATGTAGAACTCTCAGTTACCTCTCCAGCACCTGTCTACCTGCTTGAAGCCATGCTTCCAGCCATGATGATAATAGACTAAACCTCTGGACTGTAAGCCATCCCCAATTAAATGCCTTCCTTTATAAGAGTTGCCATAGTCTTGGTGTCTCTTCACAGCAGTAGAAACCCTAGCTAACACACCCAGGAAGCTTCTGGTAGGACCAAAGTAAAAGAAGTCACTTGGAAATGAAGAACCACAGCACTCAGTTCTTCTAGACAAGGAATGCACTAAAGAGAAGAGAATATAACTAACTAAACCCTAACCTGCTGTATTTTTGACTAGAGCCTATCTGATTTGGGGAAGAAATACGCAAGACAAGCCCTTTGAAACCATCCAGTTCTACCTAGGGAGAAGGGACAAGGAAACGCTTGGAGAGGTCACAGTACAAAGACACAAACAACCATGACACAGAGACCTATTTACAGAACTACAGAGTACTACATTACTAAAGGCTGGTCTACAGGCGGTTATTTTACCCCAATAGATCATGCCTACATATCAAGAAAACATCACAAAGTATGATTAAAAGCAAAAGGCACAAACTGGAAAAAAAAAAGTAAACACTAAAAATAGACCTAGAAAAGTCAGGCATGTTAAGATGATCAGACCAGAAATTTAAAACAATGCTTAATATGCTAACGGCTCTAATGGAGAACACAGACTATGAATAAGAAAAAAAGGAAATGCTATGCAGTAAGCTATTGTGACAGAGACCTTGCCTCCCCTGGGTACAGTAGCAGTCTGGACACAGCTACTTAAAGACATTCTGAGCTAAAGGGTACCTCAACAGAAAACAAAAAAGAAAAGGAAAAAGACGACAAGGAAGCAAAAACATTGGCATATGAAAAGCTATACAGCAACAACAACAAAGATACTGTGTGTAATGAGAATCCTAGAGGAGACGTGATGACAAAGACTTAGAAGAAACACACCAAAGACTGAACACTAAGAAATTCTAGGCATTGTCATACACCAACCAAAGAATATAAGAACATTTTGCTGCCCAAATAACACTGAGCGGCACAATTGCAAAGGAGTTGTTCAAATGATAGAGAAGCAAGGCAAAATATGTCAGAGAAAGACCACACGAGGGGAGAACTCCTATATAGGGGAACAAAGACAAAAATTACATCTGACTTCGCGACAGAGGCTGCTGAAGCAAGAAAAAAAGTAAGTGAAGAATTTTGCCGAGGCATAAGCTCTAAACTCAGGGAACTCACTCTTCAGAAGTGAAATGCAAGATTAGTCTCCAGGAAAACCTGAGCCTTTCACTGACATTAGAACTCCTTCCTGAGACATCTTAGATGTCATCCACAAGGAAGAAAAAATGACAAAGGTCAGAGATGCAGACCTACACAGAAAAGAACATTAACAGAGAAGTAGTAAAGGAAAAACGTAAAATTTTTAATTTTCTTATACTTAATTGAGCTAAGGGACAAGTTTAAAATTATTTTTAAAATGAAAAATACAATAAAAAACTAAATAAACAAAAGCAATACTCTACTAGAGTGTTTACGGGTACGCGTAATCATTAATTAGGATATACAAACACGAGACAAAAAAGTAGGGGAATACAAAAGGGTACTCAGTACACGATAGAGTCAGATATGCCACAAAGCCATGAGTCAGATGGAGATAATACTTGATGGCACACTACCATGAAATATATGCAACATTGGGTATTTATGGGTAGGATCGGTGCCTGCAGAGGCCAGAGGAGGGTATCAGATCCCTTAGAGCTGGAGCAGCAGGCAGATGTAGGTGCTAGAAACTGAATGCAGGTCCTCTTCAAGGGCAGCAAGTACTCTTAACCATATAGCTCCAGCACTATAAAACCATATATGAAGTTAAAACATAGCAAAAGTTGTTCATGGAATCATATACAGACCACACCATTTACAGCTAAGAAAACTATCCAAACCTGCCATGGTGCTAATAAACCACAGTTAAGTTGTAGTTATACCTCATAAGCACTTGTGACACTGCGAGAAATGAGTCCTCTCAGTATGAGGAGCATTTTTTCCAATAAATTGCATATTATATTTTATTATGTGATCTCTCATGATTTTTGTTTGTTTTTACCATTATATATACTATGATCATATGTAGTGTGTATATACGTGTGTGTGTGTGTGTGTGTGTGTGTGTGTGTGTGTGAGAGAGAGAGAGAGAGAGAGAGAGAGAGAGAGAGAGAGAGAGAAAAGATACTTGGTGCATGGTGCATGTTAACAAACAGATTCACCATTAACGCTTCTTGGTCACTATTAATAGTTGAGTTTTGGGGAAGGCAAAAGTTACATGTGAAAAATCAAAGTTTTTGAGAAGGCCCAGTCTGGCCTCAAATGTGCTATGCACACACAGATGACCCTGAAGTTCTGACCCTGCTGTCTGCACCTCTAGGGAATCACCACTGCACTTATGCATTGCTGGCAATCAAACTCAGGACTTTAGACATGCTAGACTCTACCATATCTGCTCCATCCCTAGCCTCACATATACTCTCCAGCTGCTGGGTGGGCAGAGGGGTGCCTGCACCTCTGCATTTTTCTTCGTTCTTTTTTTTAAAGATTTGTTTGTTTGTTTGTTATGTATATGGTGTTTTGCCTGCACCGCAGAAGAGGACACCAGATCTCACTATAGAAGGTTGTGAGACACCATATGGTTGCTGGGAATTGAACTCAGGACCTCGGGAAAAGCAGGTAGTGTTCTTTAACCTCTGAGCCTACCTCTGCATTTTTCAAGGTCCAGCTGGTCTTATGTACAGATCTAACAAAATATATACAAAAATATATGTAAAGAAAAAAATCAAAGCTAATGAATAAAATCAAAAAAGAAGTTAACAAATTCAGGGCTCTATATTCATGGATAGGAAGACAATATTATCAAATGTCAGTTTTTATCAATGTGATTGTGTAGTTAATGCAATGGCACTCAAAATCCCAGCATGTTGTTTTGTGGATTATCAACAAAGGGATTCTAAATAGAGAGAGACAAAGTACCTACAATATCAACACAATAATGAAGGAGGTTCAAGTCACAGGAGTGCCACTGACACTGCTCAAGTTAGAGACTTACCATACAGTTGGCAAGACAGCTCAGCGTGTACAAGCACTTGCCACATAAGCTGGATGACCTGAGTTTCATGCCAAGAACCCACAGTAGAAGGACAGAACCAACTTCCAAAAAGTAACCTTTGACTTCCATAAGAACTCTGTGGCATGGTCCCCTGTGCATGTTCCTGTGTGCAAGCACACACATATATACATAAACACACACACATACACACCAAAACATAACAAAAATAATAATAATTTTTAAATAAAAATTATTTAAAGAGTTCAAAAAGGTCTAATAGAGAGTGTGCTATTCTCAAAAGCATAGATGTCAGTGAGCAAAATAAAAAGGCCAGAAAATTCAATGCAATCAATTTAATACTTGGCAAAAGAACAAAAAGCAAAAACCTAGAGGCTGGGCTGGACAGACGATTCAGCAGTTAATAGTACTCACTGCTCTTGTAGAGGACCTGAGCGCAATTCCCAATACTTTCTCAGCTGGCTCACAACCACTTGCAACTCTGGTTCCAAGAGGATCTGATACCGCTGGCCTCCACAGACACCACACACATATACCCACACATAAATACATATGCGTAAAATTTAATATAATTTTTCAAAAGCACCATCCCATAAGTCAGGCATGATGGTATAGCTCTTGGGAAGTAGAGGCAGGAAGATAATGTGTTTGAGGCCAACATGGGCCACAAAGTGATTTCTAAGCCAGACTGGACCACAAGAAAGACCCTGTCTAGAGGGGGCTGGAAAGGAATGATAGAGAAAAGGGAAGATAAAAAGATGTTCCTCATCATGCACTATAAGAAAAAAAGATATATAAAAACCACATGCCTCTTGCAATGGACAAAAACCTAAAAAAGCAAGTGTTACCCTATACACCACAATTGCTGCAATCATTCAGGACAGCTTGACTGGGGAACTAGATTTGCTTTCTGCAAAACTGGCAATCAGCCTTTTCAGTGTCTTCCCAAGACATAAAAACGTGTATCTCTTATGAACATTTGCATATTAGTTTTTAGCTCCTTTTCTCACAAAGGCTAAACCTTGCAATCAAGATGCCTGGCAATAGGTGAATGGAGAAACAGGATAACCAGATGGCATTGCTGAGACTGTGACTGCATTGTCCCTGTCACACCCTCAGAACAAAGCTACCATGCCACCTGCTAAATATAAGACAACTGTTCCAGAGCCCAGGTCTAGTAGCAAAAAAAAAAAAAAAAAAATATTGGGCAAGACTCTGCCTTACTCACATTTTATCCAAGGCCTCCAACACAATGCCTGGCATAAAACAACAAATAGTTCATTGGCAAAGCACAGTGAGAGAGAGAGAGAGAGAGAGAGAGAGAGAGAGAGAGAGAGAGACTCTCATCTGAACTGGCCTAAAAATAAGGCAGATGGGAGTGCCCAACTAAGGAGTAACCAAAAAAAAGTGAGTGGGCTTCCCAAAAGTGGAGCACGCTTAGGGCTAGGGCTACTCAGAAATATTTCACAGTCTACACTACACCCAGGAGTTCTTGTAATAAGTTAACAAGGTTCTTAATCTTCACTGACCGTCTTATAAAAGAATCACAAATACATTCAAACCTGGGAAAACAACAGAGGCAAAAGCCAACCAAGAGGGAAGAAGCTTTAACTGTAAGTCTCTAACATGTTGAAACAAATCAAAACCATTCATCCTCCCAAACCCACTTTCAATTGTTAACAAAATATCAATTGTACACTTAAGGTCTTCTATGCTTTGGTATGTTTGGTGTCAGAATTGTTATTTTGTCTTCTTAAAATTACATCCTGATGTCAGGAAACTTTGATGGATCAAACAAGATGCCTCTCTGCAGCAAGCAAACAAAAAACACAGGTTTAATTTTGCTCTGTTACAAACAGCCTCTCCTTGCTGAACAGAACAAGCATTGTTAGCTGTATTTTTTTTTCATGTTCTTAAAGCTCCACAATTTGATCCAAAAATGCCCTGTTGGTGCCAGCTGTGCATATAAAGCGATGTTCAGAAAGCAAAGATTTCCTTTTAACCAGAACAGAGTACTTTCAAAAGAAAGACAGAGGGAGACAACTTACCCACCCATATTAATAAAACCTTCCTTACAGAAAGAACAATTCCAGGCAAGTGACAGCCCATCCTCCTGTTAGCTAACCTTAAAAAGAACCCATAGTGAAACAGTCGTGATTTGAGCTAGTGAACATGAGCATCAAACAGTAGCGTATTCTTAGTAAGAAATTGGTCCTGGCTTTTCTTAGCCTGGTGCACACTCACAAGCAAAGTCAGCTCAAATGTACTACCACACCTGCAAAGTCTAACAGCACTTGGGGTTCATTAAGAGAACCGAAAGCTTTTAAGACTCAACACCGTTGTTAATATCACTGTAATCTCATATGTGTTCTTCCAATATGGTTCAAAACCTCAGAGCATTACATGATGTTTCATACAGGAGTCTTTCTCTAAAGCCATCCAGCCTTAAAAAGATTAATTCACAGTTGAAGCAGGGACCATGTGTGTCTCCGGCACTAACTACTGTCATGAGATGATTGGTACCTGAAGGAACAGACAAAAGGACCGGCCCACAAGACAGTCTGAAGCATAGGTCAGCTCTAGCTACAGGTAACAGTACTGCTTATGCCCACCCTGTACCCACAATCTCAAATTACTAAATGATCTGTTTAATGAATTCTGTCTACTACCACCAATTGTAATGACTCCTTTGTCAGCCAATTCCAAAGACAAGAAACTCCTAGGAACAATCATGGTCTCACATGAAGAGGGTTGGTACCAGACTGGAGGTCCCAAGGAGGGCAATGAACAGAAAACACAAACTTCACTTGAAGGGTTTTCCTCTCGGCCTAGGATGTGTTTCTTTCACTGACAACTATGTTCCCAGAACTCATTTGTGATCTAGATTTGGACATATGCCTTTAAAACATCTTCCTGAGCAGACACATCCAAAAATAAAGCCATTTATCACAAATTCCACTAAATACCAATGAACATTTCATAACGAGTATTAAACAAAGGCACGAAGATACTCAAAATAATTAGATGAAGAAAGACACAAAAGGCAAAGACAAAACAAGAAGGTAGGAAAGCATTCTTAAAATTTGAATCCTAGTAGGAAACAATTTAAAAAGAAGCAAAATAAAAGGAACCTGTCATAAAACTATAAAATTATTATTATGTAATTACATAACAGAATTGACAACAGAAAAAAAGAGTTCACAGGTTGAAAAGATGAGCGAATTTAACTGGAACAATCAATTCCAAGACAAACCCCTACTAAAAAGTTTCAAAAATAAAAAATGTTCAGACTCTCTGGGAAGAAAAGATAAAGTAATGAACAATGGTGAATATATTTAACTAGCATCAGAGATGCCAAAAACAAAATCAAAAGTAATGTAAAACAAGAATAGAGAGATATCCTCCTAATAAGCAATGAAAGGGGTGTAAGTGGTTGGGGGTGGGGGGTTGTTGGTTTGTTTTTGAGACAGGGTTTCCCTGTAGCTGTGGAGCCTGTCCTGGAACTAGCTCTTGTAGACCAGGCTGGCCTCGAACTCACAGAGATCCACCTGCCTCTGCCTCCCGAGTGCTGAGATTAAAGGTGTATGCCACCACCGCCCAGAAAACATTGTGGTAAATAGCATCTATAGTAGCCAATTATTAGGACAGAAACCTGTGTGACTTGAAAATAAAATATACTCCATAATAACCCACGTGTGAGCAGGCCCTCACTGGTGGCATTATTAGAGGGTTCTAGACCATTTAGGAAGGACAACCTAGATGGAAGAAACAGGTTTCTGAGGCAGGTCCCTTGGGGTTTCTTGTCCTTGGCCCCTGTTCTCTGTCTCGGCTTCCTTCCCACAGTGGGGTGGAAAGAGTCCTCACCAAGGCTCCCAAAACTATAATGTTCACAACTTTAAATATGTATATGGAGCCAAGCAGGCATGCTTGGAGGGCTCTGGAACTTTAAGCTGTGTCTGCCACGTGACTTTACAAGGAAGTTCAATGTTGGGACTAACATTGGCCACATGACTCTTAAGTCTTTGGAAATGGTTTGTGAGAATTTGGGAAAGTTTGGAGAAGCAAGATGGAGAACAAGAATGCTATGCGTGGAGTGGATAACAGTGTCAATTCTGATGGCCTCAGAAAACCAAATGCTGACAGGAAAGTGAACAGCAACAGTTCCATGCACAAGGTTTCACTTGAAGTAAAGGTGCACACACTGAACTAGAAGCCACTCATGTTATGCCATGACAAAGAATTTGTATTCTTTTTATCCATGCACCTGTGGGAAACTGGCTGGCTTTCAGGTGATAGACATTGACTGAAAAAAGTTATGGCAACAAAGCATTTGGGCAGCAGCATGGGCACCTGGGTGATGCTGCAGCTTTGGTAAGATTTAGAGTAAGAAATGAGGGGGGAAACAAAACAAAAGAAAAACAACAAAAAACAAGTGCAGGAAGACATAAGCACTTGTAGAATTCAGAGTGAAAGAACTCATGTTTAAAGTTGTAACCAGAGAAGGTGCAGAGCTTTATACTATTAAAAAGAAGCCACACCAATTGCAGCAGGAAAATAAAAAACATGCTTTGAATGTAGCTAGGCAACCTCATCACCTCAGGAGCAAGGACACAAATGTGTAAGAAGCTAAAAAGACATACATTTGCAAAAGAAGACCCTTACCACTCCACTTACTCCCAGTCACCTACAGAATTGCTCCCTAGGATTTGTTTCCCTATGTGCAGCTTAAAGACCTGCAGATGCCACTGGATGTAGCCTCTGGTATAACTCATGCAGATAGAGTGCATTAACATTGACCCGCTGGTGCTAATTTTATGTGGATACAGAATACAAGACTGGTTCAGCCATAGAGGCTTCCAACAATATCTATCAAAAATAGTGGGTAAATCTATCCATCTTCTGTAAAGTTAATTCAACACAGTGATAAGATAAACAATATAGAATGAACCATCCATCAATATACAGTCAGTTACATAAAAATATCATACACACAAAACTGAACACTATGACTCTACAAACAGCAGCAAGAAGAAGTGTTTTATAAACTGATAATTTAAAAAATGAGACCGCTTCTTACACATATTAAGTTATTCCAGGATGCACAGTTGGATGTAGAAAGGGAACAGAAAACAAAAATGAAAAAGAAGATAGAAGAAAAAAAGAGAGAGGACGGGGAAAGGCATGGAAACAGCAGGAGGCTTGCTGGTGCAGGCTGCGGTAAGGGGCAGAGGATGGTCACCATCAGACTGTAAGCATCCACTATAAAACTTTGTTGTTGCTGTTTTTAAACTATAAAAATACATTAACCATAACCAAAAAGAAAAATAAGTGTCACAAATATTAGCTCTTGAGGAATCTGGTTAAGGAATATATGCAAATTAGTATATTATTCTTTTAACATTTCACTTTGTCTAAACTTATATCAAAATTAAACTTTTATAAAAAAGGAAGAGGACACATAGAAAAGAAGAACCACTCCCTGTCCACATGGTATCCAAAAGTGACACGACCACTATACAAACAAAGGAAACCTGAGTGAAGACCAAGCTGGTATGCAGAACATGACATGACAGAAAAATAAAGGTAGGAGGGTGAACAGAACCCAGTACCCAGGATGCTTGACAGCATCTTTGAACCACTAAATTAATCAAAAGTGGAACTGCCCATCCTTGACGCCGCTCATGCTTTGAGATGATTAATTTTCCTTATTGCTGACAGACACAGCTGTGTAAATTAAATTATGCAGAGTCAACATGAGTTCAGACTTGAAAAGGGCCTAAGAGTTTAAAGAAAGAATACCCAATCACAAGCAAATATCCATGAGATGGGATTACCATGCTTACCTAACTCTATTACAATTATTGGGTTGTTGGCTTTTTTGGAGCCCATTCCCTATGGTGGGATACCTTGTTCAGTCTTGATACAGAGGGGAGAGTATTGGTCCTGCTTCAACTTGGTATACCAGACTTTTTCAGCTCCTCAAGACAGGCCTTACCTCCTCTGAAGAGTGGATGAGGGGAGAGGATGGGGGGGGGAGCAGGAGAAGGGAAAGAAGGGAGGAACTGAGACTAGTATGTATAATTAAAATATTTTAAATAAAATAAACAATTATCAAGTTGTGTTTCTATTATTTTTAAATATTAGTTTTATTTTAATTTTATTTCTTTATTTAATGTGTATAGGTGTTTTGTAGGTATGTTTGTCTGTGCACCACATGCATGCCTGGTGTCTACAGAGGCATGGATCACCTGCTTGAGTTACAGATGATTGTCAGCCACCATGTGGTTGCTGTAAATTCAAATCCTCTGAAAGAACAGCCATTGCTCTTAACTGCTGAGCCATCTCTCTAGTCCCCCATATTCTTATAAACAGACTACTTCTCAAGATCTGAGACTGTCTCTTTAGTGTTTAATTGACAAAGCCTTCAATACATAAAAATCCAACAGCTTCTCATGAAGTTAATATCAATTCTCTCTAGCATATCACATAAAATTAGCTGGCTAGCTGTGATAAAAGTATCATTTAATTTGGAGAATTAGAAAGAATTTGGTTTGGAACAATTATATTTTGTAGACAGGAACAGGGAAAATTGAAGTCAAATGCACAGAGTATTCACTGTAAAATGGGGGAGACATTCCATACATATTTAACATGGAGGCCAGGGAACATAAACATTTATTTCAGATAAAAGCTCCAGACCTGCTATCTTAAGGTTAGTATCTGGAATGTGTTTCTTCTGACTGGACCGAAAATAGAAAGATGAGCCAAATGATATTTCATAGGAGTGATAAGAAAAGTCTAGAAGATTCTATCTTAATTGACAGGGAGAGCTAGTTAAATCTCTAAACAGCAGCACATAGACTCCAGACACATCAGAACACCATATTCCTGTGTATGTGAAGGGGTTCAGGAAAGGATAATGTCAACACAGTCACCAGTAAGTGAGAGAGAAGGTACTTTGAAGTACAGTAGTGACATGGGTGCTTCTCAACTGGACAGATTGCTGGAAACAGATTCTGAATCAGCTGCTGGTAAATGCATTAGGCTGTGGCCAGAAAGGAAAGCACCTAAAACACTCCCAGGAAGGTAATACACTTTGTGTATTACAAACAATGATGCAACAAATGACAATATATTCCAATCCTCGCAGGCAGGTGTTTTTAATATCTGTAGGAAAGGTCATAAAACAATAGATTGCTAGATGAAGGGGCACGTGTGGTTTTCATTTTATACTACTTATCAATAAGTCACGACTTTCCCAGGAAACTATGGGAGTTCAAACCTCCATCAGCAACGTGACAGCACAAACACTTCTTCCCCACATTCAAAGAGACTGGCCCTGCTTTTCTAAAACTCTAGTGAACTTAAAAAGAATCTCACTTAATTAGTAATTTATTTTAATCCCTGACTGCTAGCAAATACATATTCTAAGAAAAGTTTCTTATTTATTTGCCACTAGCACCTCCTCTTCCACAAATTATTTGTTCATATCTTTTAGATCTTTTTAACAAGATGTTGAACTTAAGCAATTCTTCAATATCACTTATTTATATTCTAGAACTATATACATGCTATTAAAGGGTAGGGAAAAAAGTGTAACTAACACATATTTCATGGCAAAGATACTCAATCATAAATGAAAGAGCCTGTGGATAAGTTACAGTAAGTGTCATATACACGCATACACACACGCACACGTGTGCATGTGTGACTGTGGTTACTGTGCCTGAGTGTATGTACTTATTTTAATGGTTTTATTCTTCATTTCTGCCTTAATCACACCTGGACTTCCACAGGCCATATAGAAATTTCAATCACCAAGAAGAACAGTCTCTTCACACTCTGTGGCTGTGATACTGAGTGCCAGATGCACCTGCCATTTTGTACAGGAGCTGCAGGACTTAGTCTTCCACAGTTCAGGCCTCTCTACAAAGAATCCCACATGTGGTATGTAGGTTGCAAATGTTCCCCGACCAGGACTACAATGTCTGATTAGAATCCAGTTTAATTTCTGCATGTGTTTAATTCTACAATGTGTTTCTCGTTCGGCTTCCAGTTACAATGTCTTATTAAGAAGTGTCGTAAATTTGGGAAAAGCATAAGGGACCTTGGGGCACTACTGTTCTTGCTGTATAAGCTGTTAGGTACACAAGTAATCAGGCTGTAGTTATTACTCCGGCACTCACTGTAACACTATCCACAGGCCCTTTCAGTAAGTGTGGCTAAGCACTTCTATCTGGAAAGACACATTATCAAGCCTTGTTTCTGTTTCCTTGTATTACACTTAGAGGATTGTATTAACCGATATATATATACGTGTGGCAGTAATTACGACAGTCATGGACTTTTCTTAAAAAGTATACTTCAAAATACAAATAAAATAATGATGAAGTCTGTTGAAGTTCAGATGCACTGCCCATGTCTATAGGATAGATAGCAAAGAATCCCACCACACCACCATCCAGATTCTAGGATTTTTAACCTCTCCTTCATCGCTGTGGGGACCATGATAGGACCTCTGCCAACTCAACCTATACAGTGCCCTTTTTTACAGGACTCAGAATGTTGGTGGCTTTTCTAACACCTGGCTGCCTTAGTCACTTAAGTAGTGGGACAGTGGAGGGATTCAGAAACATCTCAGGGAATCACTGCCCTCAATCACTCTGGATTCCAAAAGTCCTGATTAGAATCTACACTACTCCAGCTGATCAACAAGGTGGCATGTTTCAAAATCTTCTTTATTTGACAATCTGAAATGATGACACAAATAAAATGTTTGCTGCCCAGAAGAATGAGAAAATTGCAAAGTTTCTCAGAACTGTCAATGCGATATGCACCAGTTTTACTCTCAGGATTTGATAATTGCTATTTTTAAAATTTATTCTGATAATACAAAATCCTATGTTATTAAAGAGGTAAAATTGAATATTACAAGAGTAAGTTAGTTTCAACTATGAATGACCCATACACTGTACATTGATCCAAATCATACTCTCGGTTAAAGAAAAGCATGCCCTTTCCTTAACTACTCTAAAATACTGACAGGCACTTCAAGAAGGCACCAAATTAAGCCTTTCAGTTTTACCTGATTCCTCTTGCAGAAAACAAAAAAAAAAAATGTATAAGCCTGAGTACACATTGGCTAGTTGGCACAAACAATGCACTGCTGACTTCTAAACCATACGGTTAAAAAGGTCTTTGACATCACTTTCACTTGTATTTTTTCCCAAAACAATTTCTGTGTGATGTCATCATTATCTTTCTTCCTGTAGTGACACTGAAAAAGTATGCTGGACCAAGGAAATCAGAGCCCCTGAGTCCACCGCGCCCCATTAGGGACACTGAAGGCAAACTGTGAAGGTAAATGTGAGATCAGAATTGAAGTCTCCTAGCTTCCCTCAGACAGGATCCAAGGACAGCAAACTACAGCAAGCCACACCCTGGGGAAGATTAAAATTTATTTTTCTAAATCTCCACTCTTAAATCTAACCTTACATTTTTATCTTATAAAAGGAACTATTGTTCTCAGCTATAACTTATTTTTAGAATTATACAAAATACTGTTTTCTAGTATTTAATTATAAAATGAATTTAATCCCCACATAACCTGTTTCCTCTAAAATATAAATTCTATTCCTGTTTGCCATCCAAATTCTTTTGAATTTTCTAGTGTCTAAGCCATGGTTACAAAGATTGTATGACAGAGTTCAGTCTCAGAGATTACATACACACCTTCCTTACAGAATCCTTTTCAGATATGGCCATGTAGGTTTTAAGAGTAGAAAATACGTACAAGTCCCAATTTTCTTTAATACATTCTGCAACATCAGAGCCATGAACGTCTGTGTGTTTTGCTATTGGATAAACAGAATGAGGGAAAGTTCTCAAATGTCAGTCAACTGTGTTATTTCTTAAACAGTCTGAATACAGATAAGAACAGAAAGGTCTGCTTGCAAATATTTTAAAAACCTCCTCTAAAATACCGGCCCTAGAAAATGATAGAAAGATAAAGAAAATGTGTTCCTTACTGCTGAGTTTACTCCCTGTGATAGGGTCATCAAGCCAACCCCCAGTGAACAATCTCTAGTTCTGTTCTTGCACAGCCCTAATTCTATTGACAACAGTGGACTACACCCAGAAGAAAGGGAAATACACTGTGCTTTCTGGCCTCTTTCACATGCAGGTAGTTCTCTGATAAAGGCACAGACAAGAGAGGCAA
Source organism: Microtus ochrogaster (assembly GCF_000317375.1). Classification (NCBI taxonomy): domain Eukaryota; kingdom Metazoa; phylum Chordata; class Mammalia; order Rodentia; family Cricetidae; genus Microtus; species Microtus ochrogaster. The sequence goes on from NC_022018.1 coordinate 35,357,699, forward strand.
ACTCTGGTTTTGAGTAGAACTTAGAAAGTACCTTTGAAAAAGAAAGAGGCAGTCTCAGTTGGCATACTTTTCTTCCTACTTTTGGGGAGACACATGTGGTGGCTGGGAAGTCACAACTGTTTAACACCATCAGAAAAGGGCCACTAGTAATGTAAACTCTTCAGTCCCTCCTACCCCTCAATTGTGAAACCAAACTAACAACATGGTAACTGTGGAACTGGCATTAGATCAGAAAAATAAATCCCCTATCTTATTTAAGCCTCTATTTATTAGGTTTTCTATGACATTTTCTAAAGCTAAGTGCAAAGTAATACAATCTAATAAGAAAGAGATACAGAAAGGGTCTTTGAAAATCCACCGAGGAAGATATTAGTCCGACAGAGGCAGAAGGTGGAGGGTCAGGAAGATAAGCATCCAGAGAAGCAAACAGACAAGGCGGTGCACTCATTTGCTCAAGGATCACCATCATCTACTGCCTGCAACCCTGACGGTGGCTGCCCCGGGAGACTGAGGGGAATTCAGGCAAGAAGAATGTTCCAGTACAGAGATACTCATAAGGGGTGACACACAATCTGTGCTGGACTGTGCTTACATCCACCTTCCAATATTTATTCATCAAGCTCCATCTTGTCTCCAAAGCTACATCAGGGCCTCCACATAAAGTTACAAAGGGGAAAAAACCCTGTGGAAGACTCACATCATAGTTAGTATCTCAAACTCATAAAGCACTCTCTAGCCAAAAGCTGGGCTGCATACTGCCTGAAGATTGTATCTTCCCTCCGCTAGCACCCTAGCCGCTCTCCCTAAATCACAGAAGACTGTACCTCAATGCACTCTCCAGTCTGAACAACTCATTCGTATGGCCCAGAGAACACCCAAAACTATAAATATTTCATATTTGGGTAGCATGAGCTAAGTGGAAAAGGGTTTTTCTTTTCTTTTGTTTATTATCAGTTATTCAACAACTCTGTGGAAAAATTAAGAAAAATTACGTTTGTCATACTCACAGAACACAATAGGGAGAAAAAGGGCTGTTTACAAACACACAAGATCAAGGAAAATATCATTCAAACCAAAACAATAGAAAATCACTCTCAGCTAAGAGGACAGGCTTAGAGCATGGTAAGTTCCTCTCTGATCCTGCTACAGCAAGACTCTGCATGCCTTCCAGAGCCTCCACCTACAGAGCTCTTAGGACAACGGCCAACACATATATTTAATTATGTAAGAATTCAGCACTATCGGCCAGCTGTTACCATTCAGAATACACTGACCTCTTTCACTCACTCTCTTGCACAGAATGGCAGAAACAAAGCAACTGTTGATGCGACAGTAATCATGAAATATGCAAAGTACTATTCTCCAAAAGACTTGAGATAACTCCACAACCCAGCTTTGCATTTTAAAGTGATTTGCTCCCTCTCAAGTGCTTTTCTGTTCCTTATTTGCAAGTTCAATGACTAATCTAACCATGAGTTCCTTTTGTTTCTATTCCTTTAAAAAGTCAACCATGAATTCAAATACATTTCCTAGGTTCTTTTCAATCAAATTTCTCACTGGAATACATAATAAGATGACTCTCTTCTGCCCCTCCATGCATCTCTACGTTCCATGCTTACAGGATAAGCAATATAAGGGCTGTCCTACACACCCATAACTCTTAGTCCTCACTTTCAAGAGAAAATGAAAATTAAGCTTCATTTAATGTTCATAGAAAGCTCATTCCTCCAATAGTACCCTCAATTCCAAAGCAGCTGAAGGTGCCGGGAAGGCCAGGAAGGCCCACAACAACAGAGAGTAGACCACACAAACTGTGACACATAAATAACCGCCAACAAACAAACTCACACATGGCGGATGGAACCACTGCTAACCCATCAACAACTCACCAGAGAAACCTGCACTGCATCAGATCAACTTTGGATTCAACTCAGTGAAAACCTCCTCAGCAACTAGTTAGCACCAGACCTGCAACAGACCTGGGCACCTCAGAAATCAGAACAGCAGTCTCTCTTTCCTTCCACAGCTGTATCTCGGCACCCTAAACCCTAATACACAAACTTAACTTTCCCAACACCGTCACTTCCTCACGCGTCTTCTGCTCTCAGTCTGGTGAGCTCTGGTGGCTTTTGCTCATTCACAGAAACTACAAACAATTGGATGCTCAAATGTAAGATAATGCTGTAATGTTAATAGTTACACAACGGGCTTGGTGGTGGTGGCCCATGCCTTTAAAACCAGCACTTGGGAAGCAGAGGCAAGAGGATCTCTGAGTTTTAGGCCAGCTGGGACTTAAAGATTAAGTTCCAGGGCAACCAGGACCACACAGAGCAACCATTTCAAAACAAAAACAAAAAACAAACAACTTGTAAATGACAATCCGCTTGACTAAGATATTAACAGCGAGCTGCTGAGGAGTGGCAGCAGAAGGAAGGACTCTGCTCCTTCCCAAACGTGAAAAGAGAATTCAGGCAAATTAAACAAATATGTATTAAGTGAGAAATAATCAGTGTGCCTCAAGCTCAAGACAAAACAACACATTTTATTCTCTCTGACTGAACACGACCCAGGAGTACAATACTGAGGCTCTTGGCTGGTTTAGTTTGGTAGAAAAGAAGGTAGTGACATCCACAGCCCAGAGCTACCAACATGGCCAGGTGACTCCAAGGCACAGGTGTTCTCAATGTTGTCCCTCAGGAAAGAAACAACAGAACAACTATGGCAAAAACTGGCTGTCACCTCTTCAGGAGAAGAGAGGGAGGTCCCTCCCTCGCCTATAGGAAAGCCAGCAATTCTTAAAAGAGAGTCCTCAATGAAACATTTGAAAATTAGTATGTTCTTCACCTATTTTTAATATTTATTTATTATGTATACAATATTCTGTCTGCATGTATGCCTGAAGGCCAGTAGAGGGCACCAGACCTCATTACAGATGGTTGTGAGCCACCATGTGGTTGCTGGGAATTGAACTCAGGCCCTTTGAAAGAGCAGGCAATGCTCTTAACCGCTGAGCCATCTCTCTAGCCCCTTCACCTATTTTTAAAAATACACCGTGCCTTTGAAATGGAACCCATAGTAACGTTGGCCCCCAAAACAGAACTAGTAAATAGTCACCAAACAAACTAGTAAATTGTCACCAAACAGAACTAGTAAATAGTAGTGGCAACAGCAGCATATAGAAAGAGTACCCAATGTTCCATGAAGCTGAGGCAGATGGATTAAAGGCTTGAGCATGGTGGACAACTGGAGACCCTGGTATGGTGAACTCAGGTAACTGTGGTCACCGACATGGAAATGTTCAAGAACACACTAGTCCAGAAAGCGGAAAGAAAGGTAGGGTCTGAAAAAGACACAGAAGGAGCCAGTCTGCTGCAGTCCCCAAATGATGGAAATGTGTGGAGAATGGGAGAGCGACCCACAGTGAGCAGAGCAACAGAGAAGACATTGCCTTAATAGACAATGTGTAAAGCCACATGGGCCAATACCCCAACTGACTTCATCACAAAAAACTGGTGTGCAACAACGGGTGAAGCAACAAGATTGCACGGGGATGCGTCCCACCTGCTCCTGACATAAAACTGAGATCAGGTCAAGCCACCCAAGCAGGTAAGTGAAACCCAAATGTGGGCTGGGGAGATGGCTCAGTGAGTAAAAATGCTTATGCTCAGGCCTAGTGACCTAGAATCGGGTCCCTAGAAGCCATGCAGAAGTGCAAGCACCTGTATCCCTGCTGCAACTATAGGAAATGAGAGCTAGGGGCAAGAAAGTTACAGAGGTCAACCTAGCTTAAGTACAGGTAAGGACACCCTGTCCCCAACAATGTGGCAAGACAAGGACAGGCAGTTGAAGGCTGTCCTCTGACCACCACAAGCATGCTGTAGTCTGCGCATGCCCACATTCTCACACAAACATTCTCCCCCTTCCTTCCTCCTCGTGTGTGTGTGTGTGTGTGTGTGTGTGTGTGTGTGTGTGTGTGTGCGCGTGTGTGAAAACAATGTGAATTAGCTAACCAGTTTCTTACAAAAAGTCAAATGAGGCCCAGTGTGCTTTTATTTTCTATCAATTTTTTTCATTTAAATTAAATGAAAATTAAAATTAACCGAGGCAATTATAGTTAAAAATATTAGTGAAGCTAATTAACAACATAATCGGTTGAGACCTTCACTTTCTTTTGACCAGGGTGATTAATAATTGAGAGGACAAGCCCTTGTCTATCCCTAGCAGCTCAGCTTATTCTTTGAATCAATTTACTTCATGTATTCTGGCTGAAATAGTACTCTTGTTCCTCTGTCAATGTACAAAGAACTCAGAGATAAATCCACGTAAAACAAACAATATTTCCAAGGTAGGGTTGAGAGTAAAGCCATTTGTTACTCTGTTCAGCAAAACAAGGGATTCCCTGTAGAGAAAAGACATCACACAAAGCAGGTAGCCAGTACTTCAGGCCCACCTTTCCTGCAGTGTCTCTCTCTCTCTCTCTCTCTCTCTCTCTCTCTCTCTCTCTCACACACACACACACACACACACACACACACACACACACACATATATTTTAACTATTCATGTGAGTCATTTTCTTTGGCTATCTAACCCATCCTATCAGCAAGGGTGGTTCAAAATGGAATGACTTGTCTGTCTGCTTTATCGAGTGACCACAGTGCCCATTTTGGGTAATAATGTACAAGGTCAAACAGAGGTCATCAGTCCATGATCAAAGCATGCTGGCTGCTCTTCCTGTCTTTACATGGAACACACACGCTGTGTTTATTTTTACCAGCCTCTACGTGACCTCCTTTAGGTGGCACGAGAAAGACCCCACACTTCTGAAAAAGCAGAAGCCAGAGGCTTTTCTCATTTGATACTCTCATTAAGACCATTTTTTTTCAAACTTTTGATCTTTTTCATTTACTCAAGGGTTTCTCAAGTTAAAGATCATATTGTTTAAACCACAGTGGAATAATGAATCAAACAGTAACTGGGTACTGAAATGCTCAAGAAGAAACAGAATGATCCACCAGGCAGCATCATGAAACACAGGCCCCCTAGCAGTTTTTATTTGAACTAGAACAGCCAATAACAAGAGTTCAAAGTTCAAGGCCAGTCCAGAAAGTCAGATTCACTTCTATTTTTGTTACATAAAGCTGCTATGACTTTATCAATCTGATCAATGATCTACCATAAAACCTCAGGAACATTAAAAAAAAGAGAGAGAGCACCACTGTCGTTACACACACCATAAATGAGACTTGTATCAATCACATGAAAAACACAAACCCCTGTCGCTCACCTTTGTTCCTGTTATCTTTTTATAATGAGGAGGATGGTTCTAACTCATGGTTCAAGAGGCAAAATGAAGTGATGGACAATAGATAATTAAAGGCAAACAGTGACTAGAAACCAAGAATACACTGGAAAGGAACAAAAGCAGATGCTCAGAGACATGACAAGTAAGAACGAGTGACAGGCCAGGACAGAGCTTTGTGTAGAGCACATGCACGGCAAGATCCAAGCCCTGCGGTGGAGCTCAGTGGTAGAGCGGGTTCTATGCCCGTGCCAGAGGGATTTATTTATAAGTACTGATAAAGCAAAGCAATTGCTATGGATATGTGATCCAAGGAAGAAAAAAGACTTTGATGTCTAATAGAAAGGACTGGCCACCACAGGATGGACAAGTATCTCATTCTATTGAAAAGCATAAACACAAAATACATACAAGAGATGGATCCACAAGATGAGGGCAGATAAATGTGTACCATAGTAATTACATATTTATTATATACATGTAATAATGTATGACTATATAAGGGTCACAAATTGGACATATTTATCATTTCTTGTTAGGAGATGGCAATAAGTAGAAAGGCATGAACATAAAGTGAAACGCTCAACAAAAGTCTTCATGTACATACATGTCACTTGTACCTGATAGGTTCTCAATGTAAATTGTTTTTGATATGTTACCTGATTTTATATTTACTCTGGAAACAAATCAAACATTAGTTGAAGTGTTACTTTAGTAACACCTGGTATAGAAGGATCAAAAACCTTTAGAGTCATAACAAATAATCATATAGAACGCTATTTTTCATTTTTCTTTCAATCAAGAAGAATAGTCCATTAAGGGAGCTCTGCTTGCAGCTCCTAGCTCTGCAGAGCTCTAAGAACACGTTTCCTTCTGGGATTAGTGCAGCTTCATCACGTGTCACACTGACATTGAGGCTCATTCACCACAGAACTGCACTGCTTACAGAGTCGATAGCAAAACCACTGGGAAAATTGCACGGGGGTTTTCTTTCCTCTTTTCCTTTCAATCTTTCCTTATGTTTTTTTTTGGGGGGGGGGGTCTGCCCTGTATGTTGTTCTGGTGATGCTGTGGGGTGAACTCAGGACTCCACTCACATGCTCTACCACTGAGCTAAATCTGAAGATAGACTAATCTGTATCACAGACCATCATCTTCTCCAGACTGCAAGTGTGGGCCTCAGTAGTGCTAAACTGTTTTGTATAAATTTTAACTGTCCTATAGACAATGTGGCTATGACAGATTTCTCAGTCAGAGAGAGAGAGAGAGAGAGAGAGAGAGAGAGAGAGAGAGAGAGAAAGAGAGAAGTTTCTGGAAACAAACAGCAGCATACTCTGCTATGGTTTAGATCTGCTCTACTCCTGGAGGTAGCCCTCCATCTATCTCTGCTCCATCCAGCCTTGCTACCTCTGCTGTGACACAAAAATTTTTGTTCCTTTTGAGTTAAAACTGTCACCTTGGCCTCTCACCTGCACGTACCTGGCATACACGGCACACACAAGTGCATACATATAGATTTATTTTATTTTTTTTAATTTATTTATTTATTAAGGATTTCTGCCTCCTCCCTGCCACCGCCTCCCATTTCCCTCCCCCTCCCCCGATCAAGTCCCTCTCCCTCATCTGCTTGAAGAGCAATCAGGGTTCCCTGACCTGTGGGAAGTCCAAGGACCGCCCACCTCCATCCAGGTTTAGTAAGTTGAGCATCCAAACTGCCTAGGCTCCCCCACAGCCAGTATGTGCAGTAGGATCAAAAAAAAACACACACTGAGACAATGGGGATGATCTTTCGGGAATTCACCAAGACCAGCTAGCCTGGGTCTGAAAAAGCATGGGATAAAACCGGACTTACATACATATAGATTTAAAATAAATATTTAATAAATAAATAATAGAAGCGAAGCTAAGAAAAGACCTGGCTGGCAAGGCAATGGAAACTAGGTAACGCATCTGGGACTGATTAGAGCTGAGTGTGTTAAACGGCAATGGAAATGAGCCAACGGAGTCAGAGAGGCTGAAAGCCTAGGAGGAAATAATTTATACAGTAAGCTTTCTAAGGATGCAGTGAGGAGACAACCTGAACAGCAAGGACTCAGGTACCAGTACCCTACTGGAGCTCCTGGCACACGCCGCACCACTGAGAGCATGGCTAATGGGAGGCAAAGATGGCTATGGCAAGCAATTTCACCAGAAATGCCTGCATCCTCTGAGAAGAACACACAGACCAGACAAATTAACTTCACAAATGTTCAAAATGCATTATGAAACTCCTTAGTAAAACACTGTTCATCAGATAAACCCCCCCAAAAAATAGCAGCTTAAAAGTCCCACTGGATAACATTTCAGTGGCTTCCTTAATCCAGCTGGGATGTTTTTATTTGTGAGTTAATTAGAATAAAGTGTTTTTATTTAAAAACTATTTAAAGTCTAACTCAAACTTTTTGTTATATACTCAAATATTTAATAATATGAGGAATCATTCAGTAAAAGGTAAAAGATTTATATGAGCTGAAGAGAAATCAGAGTAATATAAGAAATCTTTCAAAAGCTTATCTGGAGATAGTGAGAGGACTCAGCGGGGTAAGGCACTTGCCACCAAGACTGACAGCCTGAACTCAACCCCAAGGACTCTCACAGTAGGAGAGAACTGACTCCAGCAACTGTCCTCGGGCCTCCGTGTGCACACTGTGGCACGTGCACACAAATACCTATATGCTTGCTAAAAGTAAAGGCTTCTGAGTTAATACTGGCTGATACTAGTTCCTCCCTTGGTTATCTGAAAAGAAAAGCATGGGGACCTCCTCCTTACTTGATTGAGTTTCGGAAGTGGTCTTCAGCCGGGTTTTTCACAGTACAGCTGTTCAGGAGCCACAAATCTGCATCTGACGCATTTTCTAGTAAAAGAAACAACACAAAAAAGAAAAGATAAATACTACATTTAATCAAATCAAAAACACGCAAGTGCTTACTTACCAGGCATCATGGGAATGCTAGGGAATGGGGAGAGCAGGTAGTAACAAAGGCGAGGGGACAGTTACAGTACTGCCAGTCAAAGATCACTGCTCAGATCAGGTTGGGGAGCCTGTAAATGCAGGGAAGCTGGAGGAACATATACTGCATCATTTAAAGTCTTTCACTATTACAAGCAGGGCTCCAGTGAGTGATTGAGTGAGTGAGTGATTGAGTGAGTGAGTGAGTGAGTGAGTGAGTGAGTGAGTGAGTGAGTGAGAGAGACAGAGACAGAGACAGAGACAGAGTCTGTGTGACTTTTCTCAGGTTTCCTTTGGTATCAAGCATAAAGAAGTGGGACTGTTGAGTCAAAGACTAATTCTTGAAATGCCCTTGTGCACTGTTAGGCTCCTGAACGGGAGCATCACTGTACACCCCAAGGCACAGAACCTGTGAGTGTGGTGCACTAACCTTGCCACTAGATGAGCAGCCACCCCTTTGGACTCCTTCTTGACAATCTGGGGGGAAATGGGACCCCAGTGACAGATACATGTAAGCTCTTCTTCTTATCATAACGTGGAATTTTCCATGTTTACTTCTGAAGTTTTTTTCTTTTTCTGCCTTTCATTTGTTCTACTGGGCTACTTAATACTCATGGCGGCAATAATGATATATCTATGACAGGGATCACAACATTTTTCTCAACTTTTTTTTGGGGGGGGAATCAATTTTTCATGACACTTTTCTATTTCTAAGGCATCAAACTGGTCAACTTTTTCTCCCTTTTTCCCCCAATTTTGCCTTAGAATTGTGAGTCACAACTAAGACACTTCCCCTCTTCCATGACTGGAAAGAAGCATGTCTGTTCCCTTCCAATAGGTGCATGATTTTGCATTTTGATTTCTGGTGTTACATGTTTACACTGATATACATGGATCTTATTAAGTATTTTTGAAAAGTGAAATAAATGCTTACATTTTCCTATCAAGTTGGAAAAGATTTTTAAATGTAAAGCTATTTAATATAAGCACAGCAATGTGGAAAACTTGTGACTTTTGCTCCCTCGCTGCCATCCACATTGATTAAACACTCAGAAGGCAAGGTAGGAACAGCAACCAAACATTGAAATGTTCTTCGGGACACTCATATCACACATCTAACACATAACGCATATATGAATTCAAACATACCCATATACATACATATATATTAAAATTCACTTTGATGATTAACAAGGAAAGAAGAACTAGAAAGCTTATATAGCCTTTGGAGAAAGATGGCTTAAATAAATAGGTGACCCATGGTTCGGATCTTATGTACACCCAAAGGGCCATATGGTAAAGCACGGACACTGGTACTCAGCACTGTAAGTGGTGGTGGAGTTATCAAGCATAAGTCAAACTACAGGATGTTATGGTTTAGATATGAAGCCTGCGGAAGGCTGAACACTTGATCCCCACCAACTAAGCCACCTCACAAGCCCCAGAGCCATCTTTTCATTTTCTGGTTTTTTAAAACCTTTCATAAGCGATGGGGTTTTTTTTTACAGTTTAATCTTTAGAGACAAAATAAAGCTTAATTTATATCATCCCATACTATTTGAATTTCTAAGATTCATCTTTATTTTGTATACACATGTTCATCTGTGTGGGGGTATATTCACATGAATATAAACACCCACAGAGTCCAAAAGAGGGCAGCGCATCTTTCTGGAGTCAAAGGTGGTTGTGAGCTTTCCAAAGCGCTGGGAACCCAAACTACATGCTCTTAACAGCTAAGTCATCTCTCAAATCCCTGATACAACAAATAAATAAATAAATAAATAAATAAATAAATAAATAAATAAAGACTAGTGCCTTTGTTTGTGTTAGCTCATTGGCAGTGAGGTGCTTGTGCCACTGTGTTCATGTAAAGATAAGAGAAAGGCTTGTCGAAGTCGCCAGTTCTTTCCTGCTATTACATAAGTCCCAAGGATCAAACTCAGGTCAGCAGGCTTTAGCAACTCGTGCCCTTACCCAGTAAGCCATCTCACTGGCCCTATTTGACTTCTATTACATTTATTAAGTGTGTGTGCAGGAGTGTGTAAGGGCATACAGAGGTCAGAAGAGAGCTTACAGGAGTAGCTCTGGAGACTGCTTGGCACCAGAACACTGAGCCACTGGCCCCGCCTACCAAAGAAAAGCAGGTACTGCTTCCTTTTCTCTGAACTGATAAACCTGCTTCATCTTTGTTGATTCCTTCTTAATAGTACTTAGAATGGCTCACTTCCTTTCCACCCGGAGGTGAGACTACGAACTACCTCCCTTCTGTGATCCAGCGTGGAGCGTGGAAATGAGGACCTGATACAGATCCCCTGCTAAGGGCTTTAGTCACTGAACCGAGAAAATGAAGGCCACCAACCAACCACCCACCCAGTCCAAGCATGAGTAAAGAAGAACAAATATTTGTTCTAATCAAAATGTACTGTTTCTAAACTATTTCTTTACACACACTAGAAACTGCTTTTCGGTCTATGGCAGTTAAGCCCCGGTTGGTAATAATGATCATCATTAACGTTATTGAATACATATTGTGTCGGGCAGGAGGCCAGGCATACCACATACATGTAATCCTGCCCTTGTGAGGAGAGTTCGACTTTACTGCCATTGTCAGAGAAGGAGCCTCAAGCTTGGAAGGGAAAAGCGACTTTCAGAAAGTCATTGGTTAAGGGGTGGGCGAGGATTAGAGTCCCGACAAACTGACTCCACAGACTGTGAGCTTGAGGAAGCAGCACGTCTCACTAGCAGCCCTCTACCTCCCAACCAAACGGAATGCCGAGTGTACCTAAGGACGACACCAAGTGGCGTGACTTGGCCTTGAGAACGCTGCAGGGTGTTTCTAGGCTTCAAGCACAGCCGTTTCTCCATTTCTGATATTTCTAAGATTTTGAGCAGGTCGGCTTTGGTCTGCTCTCATCAAGGGTGGGCATGGAAGGAAGTAACAAGAGAGTTAGTAACAAATGAGACTTATTAGCCTGAAGCCCAGACACGCCTTCCTGCTCCCTGCAGGCTTCTGCACGGTGCAGTTCAGCAGCATGTAAAACAAAGCATTTTTCTTAGACAGTTGTTCCATGTGAGAGACACCGGAAGAGCAGCAAGGAACAGTCACAGGCATACAACCATAGACTTCAATGTGGAGGGCAACCAGCAGCGAGGAACGGTCAGAGGCATACAACCATAGACTTCACATGCGGATGGCAACCAGCAGCAAGGAACAGTCAGAGGCATATATCCATAGACTTCAATGCAGAGGGCAACTGGGCAGATACAAATTAAAAGCTCACAAACAATAACGCAAAGAGAGAAGAGATAGATTGTTTTGGCTTCAAAAGCATTTTTTGAGAGTTTCTTTCCCACAGAACTCTGGGAGACAAGTCAAGCCCAAACAGTTTGAATGTGCATTAAGCTTACTCAGACTCGGGAGTTTATTTACATGATACAAATCATAGAGAGCCTGCTAAAAACTCTGAGAGTAAACTATGTGTTCTAAGAGAATGTTCCTTAAGGTGTATCTTAAAAACAATATCTTCTTAAGACCAATAAGAGATAAATAAAAATGCTGGTCCGAAGCTAATTTTTGCACTACAGATCACCTACGATTCTGTTTGCAGCCAATGTAACGGTACACTAAGTCTGTTTCTGAAAAGCACTGAAAAGGGCTCATTAGAAAACAGTCTCCCTTAGGGATCTAGAGTTGGGATAGTGGGAGGACGAGAAGAAAGGAGAGGAGAGATGACAGAAAAGGACAAGAGACCTAGAGCGCTAAAAGGACCCAGACTTCCTTTCTAATTCTGAGCAGGAAGGGGCCCTCAGATCCTGAGTGAAGGTCATGGTGGAGAGTCCCTTCATGGAGCAAGATGCAGTAGGTCCTGGGGACATGATACAGTAGGTCCTGGGGACAAGTACCTACTCTTGCAGGTACCCTCGCAATGAGTTTGTTCTTGCAAATTACTACATAGACGTTTCACAGAGGTTAGAAACTAAGTCAGCATGAACTCTGTTTACTGAATGAAGGAAAATAACTTTCCGTTTAAGTGACAAGTAATAATAGCTGGAAAAACTCGCCAACAACTACAAAAATTCATTCTATAAGTGTGTATCCTGGTCATAATTAAAGTGGAAATGCAGGACAGCCATGTACTCAGGAGAGAAAAAAGCACTGCTAATAGTCGTTCTCTCGCCAATAGCTAAGCTGACCACACACATAATGACTCAGAGGTCACTGAATCTAAAGAGTCCAAACAGCGTTTCTATGCCTCTGTGTTGTGTCTGCTTTCGAAAGCGAGGACCGGAATACCTGAGCCACCATCTCCCATCCTCCCTTAACTGTCTAACAAGCTGTTTTCCTGTCACAGGAAACCTTCAAAGCCCATGGTTTAATACATAAAAGTTCAAAACACAATTTGATCCTTACGTTTGTATATCCACATAAAATATCTTCATATATCCTAAAAGTGATATAACAAAAAAAAAAAAACTTCTATTTAGCTAAAGACTTAAACAACCCAGAGGCTATCACTCACTTGCAAATTGCCAAACACATCTGGTTTCTGTCAGAATGTATACAGTTCCCAGTTGTTTATCGCTAATCAGTAAGTCAAGTCATCTGCTAAGAATGGTGCATTTCCAAGATCAGAATTAACCCTGACTGAAATACAGGGAAGGTTAATCTAAGAGTCAGTTCTGGAGTTGATTTGGCAAGTCAAACCAATAACCAATTTGGTTACTTGAGGAGGTGGGGTGGGGATTACCTTACCAGAGAAAATGGCAAGGTAAGAAAGACTCGGAGGATCTGTGAAGAGGGTTGCTACAAAGGCCAAATAAACAAAATGATACTGAGTGTGACTGAGGACTAGGAGAAAGTCCAGTCGGCACAGTGCTTGCCAGACAACTATACAGACCTAAATCCCAGCCCTAGAAGCCATGGACTAAAACCAGGTATTGTGGCACACACCTTAATCCCAATATGAGGAAGAGGACGAGCATGTACGTCCCTAGAACTCATTAGTCAACCACCCTTGGTAGGTGCTGAGCCAAAGAGACCTGGCTGCAAATCAAGGTGGAACGACAAACTGCACCAAGTCTGTTTTCATTGTGTTAATTCTATTACTAAAAAGTAAACAGCCAGCGGCTTTGTACCTTTAATCCCAGCACTCTGTGAGTTCAAGGTCAGCCTGGTTTACAAAGTGAGTTCCACAGCCAGAGCTGTTACAAAGAGAAACCCTGTCTTGAAAGAAGAAGGAGGAGGAGGAGGAGGAGGAG
>NC_022018.1:35371406-35384293 GCF_000317375.1 Microtus ochrogaster
AAAGATAGCAGCATTTCTTTCCCTACAACATTGAAAGAAGAAGAAGAAGAAGAAGAAGAAGAAGAAGAAGAAGAAGAAAGAAGGTGGAGGAGGCAGCTAAACAATGACATTGAACTGTATCCACTCTCCTCCACATGTGCAAACACACATATGCAGACATACACACACACCAAAAACCACACTGAATAATTTTAAGAGACTTCTAGAAACAGACTCAACAATATAGTGAATTGCTATTGACTTGATAGTGAGTTCAAATTCATCACCAAAGCAGCATATCATGCTGGCTAAAAGTACAAGCATATTTATCAATCTATGACAAAGGGAAATAGCCAATTTTTTTAAAAGATAAAGTACTGCCTTATAATTCACTTTAGGTGGCTCAAACCTATAAAAACACACACTCGGGTTTGAGGGCAGTCTGAACAACAGACTAAGTTCCAGGCTAGCCTTGGCTACAGAGTCAGACACTCAAAAACAAAACAAAACTTAACAAAAATAAAGCACAATACTTGGGAAAGGCTAACTATTCAGAAGACCTTATGCATTTGTAATAATACCTCAAAACTTCTTACACTAAGAAAGCAGGAAGAATTATCTTGACTAAGATCTTTAAAAACAAAAAATGACAAAGATGACCAAGACAGAATGTGTCCTGTGGAAAGCCTTTCTAAGGGAATGCTAAGAAACCTAACTCCAAATACAGCCTTTGGATTTGAGAGTATAGCTTTTGGGTGATCCAAATTCTACTTTGGGAGCTGGAGAGATGGCTCAGCAATTAAAGCACTTGTTCCTCTTACAGAGTCCTAGAGTATGCTTCCCAATACCCTTGGTAGGCAACTCAAAATCACCTGGAACTCTAACCCAGAGGATACAATACCTTCCTGTGGCCACTGTGGACATCCCATGTAAGTGCACAAACCAACACACACATGCTCCTGATCAAAAACAGTTTTACAGGGGCTGGAGAGATGGCTCAGTGGTTGAGAGCATTGCCTGCTCTTCCAAAGGTCCTGAGTTCAATTCGTGGCTCACAACCATCTGTAAAGAGGTCTGGTGCCCTCTTCTGGCCTGCAGACATACACACAGACAGAATATTATATGCATAATAAATAAATAAATATTTAAAAAAAACAGTTTTACAAAAATGGGGTAGGGTTTTTTTCCCCAAAGACAGGGTTTCTCTGTGTAACAGTCTTAGCTGTTCTGGAGCTAGCTCTTGTAGACCAGGCTGGCCTCAAACTCACAGAGATCCGCCTGCCTCTGTCTCCTGAATGCTAGGATTAAAGGCATGCACCACCACCACCTGACTTTTTATTTACTTTTATTACTTGCTTCAGTACATTTTCTAATAACAAAGTCAAATATAATGAATTATAGTCCTAGTTTTACATCAGAAAAATGAACAATTAGATTTCAAAAATAAAAATGGCCAAGAGATCTAAATATACACTTGTCCAAAGAGACACAAAGAGCCAGCAAGCATATAAAAAGATGATCCCATCAGGGAGGCAAATAAAAAAAATGAGACTATTTCACATCTACTGGATGACTATGTTTTAAAACTGCTTTAATCCCAGCACTTGGGAGGCAGAGGCAGGCGGATCTCTGTGAGTTCGAGACCAGCGTGGTCTACAAAAGCTAGTTCCAGGACAGGCTCCAAAACCACAGAGAAACCCTGTCTCGAAAAACCAAAAAAAAAAAAAAAAACACTAGAACCTAGGGAACGCTCACGCTGCAGATATACCACAAAAAAAAAAAACAAAAAAAAAAACTTCAGTTTTGTAGCAAAATGGTCTATTGGTTCTTCTACTAGACAATTAACTTCAACCCAACAAGTCCTCCTCCGCGTGTCTACCCTAGATACATGAAAACATGCTCACACAGAACTTTGCACGCCAACACTCACAAAGGCCTAGTTCCCCAGAGCCTGAAAGCAGAGAAAATATAAATACCCATCAACTGAACAGTGGTGAATACAACCCAGAATACACAACAGAACATTACTAACCATGAAAGATGAGGTGCTGAGAGACACAGCAACACAGACGGATCTTTCAGAGAAAGACATCAGTCAGAAAAGCAATTAAACCATGCGACTTTATTTCAACCACGTGTGCAGATGAGATACAAACACAGGACAGAAAATACACTGGTGACCATGTAGAGCTGGGGCAGACAGAGAACAGAAGACAGTATGATGACCGGCAGCTTACTTTTGCAGTAATTCAAGTTATTTTGTTCAGTTTGGTTTTTATTTTTGTTGTTATTATTGTTTTTGTATTTGTTTTTCGGGACAGGCTTTCTCTATGTAACAACCCCAGGTGCCCTGTAATTCTCTTTGAAGTCCAGGCTTGAACTCACAGGGATCTATCTGCCTGCCTCTGTCTCCTCCTCAGTGCTGGGATTAAAGGTATGCACCACCACGACCAGTAAAAGTGTTTTTAAATTGACTATTGCAACGTGGCATGGTAACTCATGCCTGAAATTGTAGCACTCAGGAGGCTGAGGCAGGAGAACTGTCACCAGTTCTTGGCTAACCTGGGCTACATAGTGAGCTACAGGGCAGCTCGGGCTGAAGAACCGAGACCATGGTTTGTTTGTTTTAAAAGAAAGGGGGGAAAGACAGATAATGGCCATGGTGTGCCAGAAATCAGAAAGCAAACTAGAGAAACAAGCTTAGCAGATGCTGAGGATAAGTTCTGATGGACAATTTGATAACTCTTCCACAGTATCTTCTTGTTCTAACAGAGACAAAGAACAAAGATAGCAGCATTTCTTTCCCTACAACATTGAGCATCAATTACAAAAAAAAAAAAAAAATAGACTTACTAAAGGAATACACACACACACAAAAAAAAATCTTCTTTCTATTTAAGGAATGTAACAAAAGTTTATCCATGTGTATACTTAGAGCACAAGTAAAAGGAGACTGTTTTAAAAATAGATTAACGGAATTGCACCAAAATGTAAAGGCGCTCGCATTTATATAAAAAGAACTCATGTTCTAGAAATCAAGTCTTCCTAGATTCTGAAGCATCTGGCCATGAGTCTGGCGTGGCAGGTTTGTCTTCTTCCCCAGGTCTGAGCTCTGCATCTAGAGGTTTCTACAAATCTCTGGACATATGTTCTGTGTGGTTTGAGTTGCTAAAAGACCCAGTGTGGGACCTAGCAAGCAGAAGTTCTAATTCTGCCTTGAAAGGGGCTATTTCAATAGAGAAGAGATAAGAAAGGAGTGATGGAATGTGCTGTCAATCATGGAGAGTTGAGATTTAAATGGAAAGGTATTTGTAAAACATAAGTTAGTTACTAACGGGGAATGCTCTATAGGAAAAGGAGAAGGTGGCGGTTTCTAGTCTACAAGGCTAATAAAAAAGGAAGATTCCAAAAAGGAATAGAAGCTGTAGGAAGGGCAAGTCAGAGGAGGGGAAGGTTTGTTCTCTCTGAGTCCTCTGCCCTGTAACAGTTGAAAGCAGGACTATGCCACATGCAACTGGAGATGCCTGAAAGAACTCAGAAAACACAGCAAAGCCTGGGGTGGGGAGGACTATTGTACTCCATGAGTAAAAATCAAGAAGCCAGAAATGTGCAACAGAAGCAAAATGGGTGTGCAGGACTTCAGAACAGGAGCGCTTGCTTTGTTGAGAGACGGCGACAGAACAATGGGCTGCAAGTGGAAGGAAAAGAAAACTTCTGCCGACCTCCTCTCTGCGCTCTGAGTCAAAGGGAATCTGCCTAGAAGTCACAAGTGCAATTAAAACGCTTAACTTGACTCCCCATATATTTCAATTCGACTAAGTAATAAATTAGAGCTAAATAACTACATTTGCATACCATTTTACCATTTGCAAAGTATATTCAAATACATTATCTCATCTGAACCCTACAACTTACCACAAAGTAAGCATTTTTAATCCTCATCCTACCTATGAAGAAACAAGGACAGAAAGAGGTGTTGTGACTTGCAAAGAGGTCCCCTAAGCTGAAAAGTGGGCAGGGCACGCTGCTGCTTCTTCAAGCTGAACTAAGGCACACTGAGTCTATCTTCCCTAGGGTTAGCTACAGTGACGCTGATTTCCATTACTCCCAAGTGCAGGGGTTTGATTTTTGTTTTGTTTCTTTTATAATATCTACATCAACCAGGCTTTTCACATTTAGTCAATGGATTAAAGTTTTGGGTTCTACTTAAGTAAAATAAATTCTATATTTAGAATGATACAAATGACTTCTGCTTTTAATGAAAAGGCAGAAAGAAGTAAAACATGAGGAACTTGGAGCAAACTAAGAATATAGCAATTTCGAGCTCAGGAGATGGTCGGTTAGTAAAGAAGCACTTGGTATGCAAGCATAAGGAACTGTTCTATCTGCAGCATCCAGGTAAAGAGTTAGGCACAGTAGAATGCACTTGCAATCTCATCATTGAAAAGCAGAGACAGGGGAGTGCCTATGTTTCCTGGCCAGCAATTCTAAACTAATTCGTGTGTTTCAGGCAAAAGAGAGATATTATCTCAAAGTGGGAAGATGGCACTGAGGTTGTCCTCCAGCCTCCATATATGGGCACAAATATTTGTACATATGCACACACACACAAATGCACATGCATGCATTAAATATATTTATAAATATATATGTAGCAGCTGGGAGGTGGTGGCGCACGCCTTTAATCCCAGCACTCGGGAGGCAGAGGCAGGCAGATCTCTGCGAGTTCGAGGCCAGCCTGGTCTAGAAGAGCTAGTTCCAGGACAGGAACCAAAAAGCCACCGCCGGCTCAGTCCACATTTCTTAAGACAATACTTGGACATCTTTACTACAACACAATCTGTGTGGAACTCTAGCCAGAAGCAATTTATTGATTGTAAATGCCTTACTTGTACTTAACCCCAAAGGGAAAACAGATATAAATATTACAAATCACTTAAGAGAGTTGAAATACACAGAACACATTAAGCAAAACAGAACAAATGCTTATTAAACTGAACCTTAAAGCTAAATATTGACTTTTTATAAACAACCCACATAACTAGATTCATCTGAAACTCTAATTTTTCAAAGATCTGTCATAAGTCACAAAAGATCCTCCAGCCTCAATGAACATAGTGAGCAGGTATTTCACTAGTGGGCACAATGGGAATCAGTGAGAACAAACACACACTACTGAGGTTCCCACTCAATGAAGCAGCACAGAAAAGATGAAACACATGCATACTGATAACATATTGACTCCATCAATAAATTGTTCTCATATTTTGTAGATAGGAGAATTCTGATAAATAACACAATAGTTTTATGACGCAGTCAATTCCAGCAGCTGACATGAAACAGAATCTGTAGGGTTACAATTACAAGAACACACCTGGCTCACTGATGGCACTCTCACAGGAAGCTATATTTTCTTCAGGAGACATAGAATAATTTTCCCTAGGTACTCATTTCTGTAATATTTCTATCTGGGATGTTTCAGAGCTTTATCTTATGGCAAGCAAAGATAAATATTGTGTTTTGAAGCAGTTGTGCTAGACACTCTGAGAAATAGTGTTATTTCTGAGAAAATGGCTAAAAAGGAGGTATCTTTGGTAAAGCAAAATCATAATCTGTGCCAAAAGAATAAAAACATTAGAGGTAGAATTTTGTTTTGACAAAATAATTAGTATAGAAGTTATTGCTACTACACAGCCCACTCTACCATCAGCTGTTGGTGGAGTAATTTAATAAACAGAAACTTGGGCTTCCACAGATTCTGTGGAAATTTAATGCTATGCAGAATTCAATATAGAAACTTGTAAAAACTTAAGGAGTACAATCTATGTTATTTGAAATGCTTCTCAGAATTTATTACTCAGTTTCTCCACCCTGCCCCATAGAAATGGTTTTCTGTTAACTCTAGGCCTCTGAGCAGTGAACAGGCTGACGGGAGGATTTGTGTGAGGATTCAGTGGGAGGCAGGTTATGAAGAAAGTACTAAGGAGGGGAGAAGCAAGGACCCAGTTCTAGCAAAGCAGGACTTGCACTCCGTGTTCCCAGGACAGAACCAAAGACAACAAGAAACATCTGCAGCAAATAAAGTAAGAACTGAAATCGAATACACTTTCCCTCCTGGTGGGCTGGAAAGAGGTAATGTTTCCAGAGCTCTGCGTTCACAACACTTCTGTTAGCTGACAGAGAACTGATAAAGCCAGCCCCGCCCCCACTCCCATTCCTCCTCAAGGTCACCACAAGCTACCAAGTGCACAAAGACTTAAAACACACAAAAGAAGCTCAAGCAGTGGTTAATGAATTCACCCAAGTTCTGTAAAATTTAAATGGGGGTGGAGTCCCCAGAATAGCTTCATATCAAAGGCTTACCTTCTTTCAAAGAAAGCACATGGATAATAATAACAAGTGTTCCTTAAAAGCAGGACAGTGTAAACACAGCACCCACTTGCTGGCATGTTCCTGTGCCATGGACTAAGTGCTCCCTGGATGAACATTCCCCTACACGCTGGACTATACTCTATGTGGAGCTCCACTCGACATGAAGAGTCTTAGTGTAAGTGCTTGGCCAAGGTCCCACCTGACCGAATGGTGGAACATGACAGCCTGGCTCCAGGCTCTGCCATCTTAATCACCACTTTGTTTGCTGGTTGACTGCTTGGTTTTAGTTTGGTTTTGGTTTGGGGTTGGGTTTTGGGTTTCTGAAACAGGGTTAAATTGTGTAACAGCCATAGCTGGCCTGGAACTTTCTTTGTAGTTCAGGTTGGCTTGAACTCAGAGATCCACCTGTCTCTGCCTCCCAAGTGCTGGGATTAAAGATGTGTGCCACCACTGCCTTTATCAAATTATCTTTAAAAGCACCTAAAAATGGATCAATATTAAAAACAAGAGGCTATCACAATCAGGCACCATGTCTGTGGTGGTTTAAATAGGAAATGTCCCCACAGGGCCAAGCATCTGAACACTCGGTCCCCAGCTGCTATTGTGTTTGGAAAAGTTTTGGGGAAGTGCAGCCTTACCAGGGGAAGTACAACAGTGGGGTAGGCTCTGAGAGTGGATAGCCTGGTCTTATTTTCTGCTTCCTATTTGGGAATGAGGATACAACACTTCAGCTTCCTGCTGCTACCACCATTGCCTCCTCCCTGCCATAATGGACTCATCCCTCTAGCACCATAAGCCAAAAGAAACTCTTCCTTCCACAAGTTGCTGTTGGCCATGTACTTTATCAAAACATCAGTAAATAGCTAATGCAACGGTATAGAAACTGCTGACCCTTTCACTATTCAACAATTACCTGCACTTTGGTTGATTTTAGCACACAAAGCAAGCATTTTGCAATGAGTAAATAAATATGTTTAATTGCTGTATCCCTCAGTAAACTGCAACACAGGGTTTTATTTTAGCAAGGTGAAGATACAACACAGCAATTTCCTTCTGCCACTGAATTTGGAAAAATGTACTGTGAAAGATCTTTTGCACACTGAATGAAGTCCTCAAAGACAATCCTAAACTTGAATTCTGTGTCACGACACCATATCCTAATGCCCAACAGGATCAAAGCACAGACTTGGCTTAAATTACATACTACTCATTCCAAGATTTTTCAAAATATATTCTTTTCAAATAAGAATGTATATTTCATCAAGTATGAAACTATTTTTGGTTTTGTGGGTTTTTTCCCTTTTGTTGTTTGTTTGTTTGTTTTTGAGACAGGGTGTTGTAGGAATTTAGCAGTCGCCATACCTGGGATAGACATTAGAATGGGCAGTTCTCACCATATCTGGGGTAGATACTAGAGTGGACAGTTCTCACCATATCTGGGGTAGACACTAGAGTGGACAGTTCTCACCATATCTGGGGTAGACATTAGAATGGGCAGTTCTCACCGTATCTGGGGTAGACATTAAAGTGGACAGTTCTCACCGTATCTGGGGTAGACATTTAGAATGGACAGTTCTCACTGTATCTGGGGTAGACATTACAGTGAGCTGTTTTCTAGAAATATTTTGACCTTGAAGAATCATTATGGAAAACAGTAAAGAATCTGTGAAAAACAATGACTGTCTTCATGATCTGCAGAATTGTTCAGAATTGTTCTGAAGGGGTGTTGCAGAATTCTAATGACTGCTGTCACGAGCCACCTCTGGCACACCTGAGGCTTCTGGATCATTGTGCACTGCAACGGTACACAATGAGGACTAAAGCCACGAGAGCATGTAATGCTTTCCTTTAGAGAAAAACAGATTAAATAGGACCTTGGGATGAGGAAATACTTTACCCAAAAAAAACTTGGTGTAACAGTCAACAAATATGCCTTTGTACAGCTGTCTAGGGTTCAGTCCATCAAAGCCAGACCTTCCTGCTGCCACACAGACCAAAAATTTCATTTTTTTCCTCTTTCTTCGACTAACCCATGCAACACAGAACACCCCAACAATAGGGACCCTCTCTATAGACCCAGCTTTCCTGAAACTCACTATATAGACAAGGCTGGCCTCAAACTCACACAGAACTTCCTGCATCTACCTCCCAAGTACTGGATTAAAGGTATGTGTCATCATGCACAGATGCAACTATTTTTCTGTTTTATTTTATTTTCTGTAACAACCAAATTTGACCAGAACAATCTGTTTAAAGAGGAGTAATGCTTGCTTCTCCCTGAAAAGATTTATGTTTCATTACCTTACCAACCACCAAAACACATTCAATATACATTCTTTCTTGCCCTAGAAACCCATATAAAAACAATACAATTAGTCACCCTGAACATGTTAGGCACAAAAACATCTTAATAAGAAAGGCTGGCAAAGACAACTAAGTGGTTTCTTTTTTGTTTGAAAAGAATTTATAAAAATCACTTCTAATGCAAATAACAGCCAATTAAGTTGCTTCATCTATAAAGTAAGAGAGCTGTGCTGGATGACAGCTCAGATAACAATCAGACATTATGACTGTATTTAAATAGACATAATAAATCTGGAGAAGCAGTCAGATAAGAGTAGAAAGAGTTTTGGATGGATATTTTCCAAGTCCCAAAATAAAAAATGGCAGAATATAAAAACATAAATTTTGTCTTTCCCAAAACCCAATAAGCTACACAGAGAAATAAAATCACCACTAAAAACTGTCACAAGTTGTCTAGGTAGAGAACAGGCTCAAACTCTACAAACATTTGAAAAGTATTATCTGGAAGAAAAATAAACAAAACTAAAACAAAATACTTCTATAAACAATACAGTGTCATCGCCTTCCCCTTTTTTACTGGCCATCAAAAAAAATTAAGTAAATAAACAAAAATAAATAAGAAAAAAACACAACAATGATGAAAACCTAGATTGGCAAAATCCTCAACTCCTGAATCAACAGGGTGCAATCATCATTTACTTGAAAAAAAAAGTAATTACAAATATATGAGTTAAGAAATAAGAGTTGAAAAACAACTCCCTCCCCATGAACACCTTCTCTGAGTCAGAGAAGGCCTATGTAAATCAGACAACCCAAAGAAGAGTTCAAACAGCTCAGAAATGGACCAGCCTTTCCCTTCCATAAGGGAGGGTGAACAGAGTCCATCTAAATCTGGGTCCTAGACTAAACAGCAGAAACGGGATCTGCTGTGGGTGGAAAAGAGCTGCCAGAAGGCTTTTGCGTGTTGACAGAAGAAATATACATACGTGTATACACATGTCCTTGTTCTGCTTGAATGTCTAAAAGGAAAGGTGATCCAATATCTAGTAGTCTAGCACCCAATACTTGGTTTCTGTTATGATTCCTCAGTGGAAGGAACCAGCTCCTCTTGGAAAAAGAGCTGCCTAGGAACTGGGTGGGAAACACAAAATATGAAGCTGGGTTATTTCCCACAGCAAGAACTATGAAGGCAAATGGCAGCCAGGACTGGGCCAGCGTGTTATAAAAGCCTAAATGGTACAGATATTTCAATTCTTTAGGATTCTTTAAGGAACTGGGGGGGGGGGAGATACCATTTCAGGAATTCTAAATTCAGCAGGTCTAAAAAGATATTAAATGTATAAAAACACTGAGCTGGAGTAGTAGAGCACAGGCTGCTCTTGCAGAAAACTCATGTTCAATTCCTAGATGAAACTCCAATACCAGGTGATCCAACACCTTCTTCTCGCCTCCATGGACACCAGGCATATGCATGATACACATACATACGTGCAAGCAGAATATCGATATATGTAAATAAAATAAGTAAATAAATAAAAATTTAATAAAAAACAGGACGTCTTTTAAAACTCTTGTTAACTGCACATCGTGTGGACTGCTACCCAAAGCATATCCTCTCTCTCCAAATGATTGAAATTGTCTTCTATAATGCAAGTTATGATTTTAAAAGTGTGGAAAATAAAATAGAGAGTTTAAACATTACTTTTATCTATGATATGAACCAATAATAACGGTGAGATGCGACCAGAAAAAAACTGAAGATTCTGTCCTAAACATGGAGAAAGAGTTTACTTAGAAAAATGATTTGACTAGATTACAAGAGAAAAGAAGGTATAAACAGATTATTCTAATCCAAAGAGGGAGATGGAATTAGCTTCCAATTAAAATATTAATTAATGTGACAGTGCTATAACCTTTACAAGTTTGTTGCAGAGAAAAATTAAGAGGGGGCTACTGGGCTCCGGGATGGCTCGATGGTAGAACAGCTGCCTAGCATGAACAATGATCTAGCTCTGATCCCCTCAAAATAAGGAAAGGAGCAAAGTGGGGGGATATTTAAAAGCTGTAGAACAATACAAAAAAAAAACTTTAATCAAACAATTAGGTAGTAAAAAAAGAACTAATGAGGTGTTGGCAAGATGGCTCAGTGAGTAAAGGCATCTGTCTCCCAGCGATGACCTAAGTTCAATCTCCAGAATCTACATTGTCACAGAAGGAGCTGATTTCCACAAGTTGTTCTCTGAATGCCACACGTATGCCACGAAATACGCACCTATGATATGTGCACAACCGCACATGTATGTATACACAAACACACACAAAATGTAATTTTAAAAACTAAATAATAAAACAACATCTCTACAAATAAAGAAGGAGAACATATTAGTCTGATTTGATAAACAAGTTATACAAATGATAACCTAAATCTGCATTCACATCACACTCTTCCAAATCATTGGAGGAACACATTGAAGAGCATGGCTACTCAGCAAGAGGGACTTCTTGCTCTCCGTTTTTAGAGTGCATTTACCAAATATGGCACTTGGAAGCAGTATGGGGGTGTGGCTATGGGTGTTGTAAATTACCTTAAAAAAGCTAATTGGCATGTATTTTACCACACATGGTTATCAGCCACTATTTTGAGAATGAGAACACTTTTACATCCCTTCACTTGGTTTTAAGAACATAATATATTGCTATATTCACAGAACAGCAAATCTCTCAACCCCCATCAGAGAAGCCTCTTCTTATAGTAGATGACAGCTAACACAGAGATCTCAAGTAGTCAATACGATGAAAATAAGACACTGTGGAGTGCTTAGCCTAAACAGGGTGTATGTATTTCACCCCTCCTCCCCAAGGCCCAGGAATCTCCTTAGAAGAAGGAACAGGAAGTGATAAGAGCTAATAAGAAGCATGAACCAATGGGCCAATCAGTTTATAATCTTCTGGAGACCTCTGTGTGATTTTTCTGGGGGGCTTTGCCAGTTGTGGTGGCACACATTGGTAGGATTTGCTGAAGGAGGCAGAGGCAGGAGGATCACGAGTTTGAGCCCAGCCCCTCAGGTTACACAAAGGTAGATTTGCTACATCTAAACAGTTTGTGTACTATTTTTCCTTGTACTGAGGCACCCCTCACATCTTTATCATTCATGCAGCTACACATGACTTCTCCCTACATGGCCATGGTGAGAATGACCTGCATGCCTCCAGTACCACAGTGTGCAAAGAGGTCTCCCCGAACATGACTTCAGACCCAGCACTAGAGTTAAAGGACTGGTAGAGGGTCATCTTCTAAACAGCTGCCTGCTAGAGGAAGGCAGGCCAAATGTTAGCTTCGGTGCTCTTCACTTTCATGGAGATCAATAAGTCGGACATTTAAGTTATCATACTTCATGTCCCTACAACCTCTACAATTACTTTAAAATATTTCAACAAAAAGCTACATAGCAAAATAAATAAATAAATATTTAAAAAAAAAAAAAAAAAGCTACATGGCTCAACAGATGAAGTGCTTGCTGGGCAAACATGAGGACCCAAATTTGAATCCCCAGAACAAGCAGCCAAAACCCCTGTAGTCCCAGTGAAACGATGGCAAAGCAGGAGGCAGAGACAGGAAGATCCCTCTACACTCATGGGCCTGCTAGCCTGGTCTACACAAACGAAAGACTATCTCAAAATAAGCAAGAGGAGAACTGATAGCACACACATACCATAGTATACATGAGCCCACACTCACACACATGCACATGCATCAGACACACACAAAAAAATTCTTCAACAAAAATGACAAAGAGCCAGGTGTGGGAGAATCCCAGTCTTCCAGAGGAAGCAGAAAGATGGAGCTCAGGACCCTCCTAAGTAAGATTAAAATAATAGTGACAAGAAGAAGAAAGACAGTCTTAATTACTGACTCCTGAGATGAGGGTAGGGGGCTTCAGAACGAGTTCCTCCTCTTGTGAGATAAACATTTTCATAATAAACTAGCAGCTCTGATAGATGAAAGAATACAAATGTACTCTGGAATTCGGCGTATGATAATTGTGGTATTTCACATTAGAGGAGAATGTTGAAATAAGAGCAGCGGGGCTGCTTCCCTCCCTGGCAGCCGGCCGCCCACATGGCTAGCTTAGCTTATGTCCCAAAATAATTACACGGAAACTGTATTCTTTTAATCACTGCCTGACCCATTAGTTCCAGCCTCTTATTGGCTAGCTCTTACATATTGATCT
>NC_022018.1:35386948-35398518 GCF_000317375.1 Microtus ochrogaster
TGCGTCTGTCTGGCGTGGGAGAACCATGGCGACTCCCTGACTCAACTTCTTTCTCCCAGCATCCTGTTCTGTTTTCTCCGCCTACTTAAGGGTTGGCCTATGAAATGGGCCTAGGCAGTTTCTTTATTAATAAGAAATCATTCCCACATCAGGAGAAAAGACAGATTACTCAATAAATGCTATCAGGAAAGATGATTAGTCATCGGGAAAATGAGAGCAGGCCCATCCATCACCTGCAAATCAGAGTGAGTTCCATGTAACTGATTTAAATGTAAGAAAATGAAAGCATTAGAATATTAACAGGAACAAAACTCAGGTAACCAATATCATCTAGAGAAAAAAAAATAAAGCAGTAACTTCCTTGGCAGAAAAAGCACAAGAGGGACAAGGGTCTCATGAAGAGTAATGTCCCTGAGAGAGTATCTACAAATTAGTAACCACATTCAATCAAACAATAATAAAAGGATACAAATAGGTCACAGAAAAGGAAGTAAAATGATTCTTATGAGAAATGCAAATTAAAAGACACTAAGATACCATTTTCCACTCATCAGATAAGTAAAGACCAAAAGTCTCATCATGGGGTATGGTGGCCATGCTCTAGGTCCACGGAGCAAGCTCATACACTGCTGATAGGAGTATAAATAAATACATTCTCTAAAGAAGGCAACACATCAAATAAACTTACTACTTTACATACATTTAACCCAGCTATTACACTTCTAAGTATTTACTGCAAAGATCTAGTTACATGTGTGCAAAATGACACAAATATTTGTCCCCTACAAAGACAAAGAAATCACTGCAACATCACTGGTAACAGCAACATACAAGAAAAAGAGTCTAGAATGAAAGGATTGGTGAACACTATGCTCCACTGATACAATGCAACCCAGCACTACCAAGGAAAAACAGAACAAGCACACTTAGAACAATATAATCACTGAGCCTGCTGGGTATTGAAACCAAGAGCCCAGTACACTCTAGGCAAGTAAGGCCTCCACCACGCCAGTCTCAAATTCATTCATTTTCTTGCCATTATTCATTTGAATTTAGACCTTGTAAATTTAATATG
Source organism: Microtus ochrogaster (assembly GCF_000317375.1). Classification (NCBI taxonomy): domain Eukaryota; kingdom Metazoa; phylum Chordata; class Mammalia; order Rodentia; family Cricetidae; genus Microtus; species Microtus ochrogaster. The sequence continues at coordinate 35,388,024 of NC_022018.1, forward strand.
CATTCAGAAAATTCCATTGCCAATCTTACTTTGATGAGAATGTATAGAATGTATAAAAAACACCAAAGTCTTGGTTTTATACACATTATTAATTTTAGTCTGAAACGTGTAACAAATGTGTGGATTCTGGCTTACAAGGAAAGCCTTCTGCATCTAAGAGACCCCAGTAACACAGTCAGCCTCGTGAAATACATTTCTCACTTTAAGATAATCTTTGCTATCTGCCTTGCTCTCCCTGGGACCACTAAAGGAGCACTCAGAAGCAACTGTCTAGCATGCTAGCACATAGGTGCAGAAGAGCAAGAAATAGCACATGCTTTGCCTATGTTTTTTCTCTGAATTAAAGCAAGATGACTGACAGTTCTTAGTAGAAGAAAATCACTGTGGAGTGGGCAAGTGGGAAATAAAACAGTGTTTTCTCTAGCAAGAAAGTAGATGAGGAAAGCAAAACACAGGTAAGAAAAGAAGGACACCAGTAGCAGAGGAAATAAGGAAGTCTTTCAGAAGCCCAGCAACAAACCCAGAAATCACTAGTGCAACAAACAGTCATCCTAGCAAACAAAGAACACTGTGGGACTGCAGAGACGCGGTGGTTAAGAGCAGGTACTGCTGTTGGAGAGGGCCTTCCATTTCCAGCACCCACATCTGGCAGATCACAACCACCTATAACTCCAGTTCCAGGGCCTCCACAGGCACTTTTGTATACAGAGAGAGAGAGAGAGAGAGAGAGAGAGAGAGAGAGAGAGAGAGAGGTGCAAAACACATACATACTGGGAGGCAGATTTAAAAAAATATTATGAATGCTAGAGATATGTGGATAGTCTTCCTTAAAAACCTGCAATACCAGTTAGACTTTGGCATACCATAGTAAAAGGAATTCCAGAAAGCCAAAGAGAAAATGTGAAGAAAGGGTAAACATAGAGATGACCCAAATGCCTAGCCAATAGAAATTGGAAATCCATAAATAAAACAATGAAATGAGGACTCGCAAGCTGGACCGGTGTTAAATCATTCACCAGCACTCAGAAAGTAAGACAAGGGAGCTGCAGAGCACCGTGGCTGGTAAGATGAGCCTTACCAGTGAGCTCTGGACCTAAGTTAGAGAGAACAATCACCTGGCGGGAAGCTTGGATCTGGGCACATGCACACCTACACATGCACATGTTTTTATTGCTTTATTGTGCTATACTTTTCTCCATTCCCCTTCCTTCTTCCCCTCTCCCGTGACCCCCACACTCCTAATCTTTCTCTCCTTCCTATATAGATCCATGTATGTCTCTCGCAGGGTCCTCACACACATATTTTTAAAAAGATAGAAAAATAGAGCACATTGAGAAAAACTCCCAAAGCTAGGTGAAATACTGTCACCACTGTAACTACCCTCTGGTTATTTCACATAACAAAAGCTAGACAAGAGCCTAAAGACGTTTTGAAAAGAGAAGAAAATGTATTTACATGGGGAGGGGGGGGTTCTTAAAGGGGAAGTCAGCCATTAAACTTTTATAACCTCTTCCTCTCCCTCTAATCCACCCCTCCCTGTGAAGAAGTTATCCAAAGTGGTCAGAAGGGGCTATCGAATTCCTTGGAAAGGGAGTGACAGGTTGTCGTAAGCTGTGCAACATGGCGCTGGCATCTGAACTCCAGTCCTCTGTAAGAGCAGCAAGCAATCTTCTCAGTTGCTGAGCCATCTCTCCAGCCTCAAACCTCTAAAAATAAATTCACAGTCAGGAAGTGGTGGTGCACGCCTTTAATCTCAGCACTCAGGAAGCAAGGCAGTTGGATCTTTGTGAGTTCAAGGCCAGCCTGGTCTACAGAGCAAGTTCTAGGACAGCCCAAGGCTCTATAAAGAAACCCTGTCTCAAAAATAGAGTTTACAAAAGAATGAAAGCCTCAAAGTTCTGACAGAAAATTAATAAAAAAAAACTTTAGATATAACCCAGCAGGTATAAAATATTTCCAGGTATTCAAGAGAACAGAATTTATTACCATAGACCATTTCTGGAAGACACTAAATTTTAAAGTAAATAAAGTAGAAATTTTTGCCATGCCCTCCTACATCTTAGGTGGCTGGATTTTTTTGTTGTTGTTTCTGGTTGCTGTTTTGTTTTGTTGTGTGTGTGTGTGTGTGTGTGTGTGTGTGTGTGTGTGTGTTTAAGACAGAGTTTCTTTGTGTGGCCTTTGCTGTCCCAGAACTTTATAAACCAGGCTGGCATTGAACTCACAGAGATTCACCTACCTCTGCCTCCCAGATGCTAGGATTAAAGACATGCGCACATTACCCAGCTAGATGTTAATTTTTTATTCATGATCTAGCTAAGAATTCTGCAAAGGAGAAAGAAAGGGATAGGAGAGGAAAAGAGAAAAATGAAAAGTCTGGTCTAACGGGAGGTTGTTGCTCCTATCTGAAGTTTGGGCCTGAATGGAGGGAGAGAAAGAAGCTAAATAAAAACACATTCACATATAATTTCAAAGTCTTCACTATTTTTTATTTTTTGTTTTTTTTTTTGGTTTTTTTTTTTTTTTTTTTTTTAATTTTCGAGACAGGGTTTCTCTGTGGCAATGGAGCCTGTCCTGGCACTAGCTCTGTAGACCAGGCTGGTCTCGAACTCACAGAGATCCGCCTGCCTCTGCCTCCCGAGTGCTGGGATTAAAGGCGTGCGCCACCAACGCCCGGCCTTTATTTTATTTTTTAATTTATTTATTTATTAAGGATTTCTGCCTCCTCCCCACCACCGCCTCCCATTTCCCTCCCCCTCCCCCATCAAGTCCCTCTCCCTCATCAGCTTGAAGAGTAATCAGGGTTCCCTGACCTGTGGGAAGTCCAAGGACCGCCCACCTCCATCCAGGTTTAGCAAGTTGAGCATCCAAACTGCCTAGGCTCCCACAAAGCCAGTATGTGCAGTAGGATCAAAAACCCATTGCCAGCCGGGCGGTGGTGGCGCACGCCTTTAATCCCAGCACTTGGGAGGCAGAGGCAGGCGGATCTCTGTGAGTTCGAGACTAGCCTGGTCTACAAGAACTAGTTCCAGGACAGGCTCCATTGCCACAGAGAAACCCTGTCTCGAAAAACCAAAAAAAAAAAAAAAAAACATTGCCATTGTTCTTGAGTTCTCAAGTCTTCACTATTTTTTTAAAGTGTCCCAAGAGGCTACAAGGGGATAGCAGAAGATAATGACACCCCCATTCACCTCTACCACACTCAACAGGTCTGGAAAAGAAGAAAGGGAGGGGAAGGGAGGGAAGAAGGGGGGAGGGAAGGAGGGAGAGAGGGAAAGAAAAACCTCACTCACAAGGGCTAGGAATTCTGCTACAAACTAACACAATAAAGCACAAAACTTTATTATCCCAACTCAGAGGAAGGGATGAGGTCAGAGATAAATAGTCAATTATTGATGTCTGGATTTATAAAAGCATTTTTGTTTTGAAATAGGATCTCACTCTGTGGCCCTGCCTAGCCCAGAATCCTACCAACCATCCTGCTCCAGACCCCAAGTACAGGGATTATAGGTATGTGTCACCATACCCAGCTATATTCATTTTTAAACATAATATCATAAGCCACATAGTGACATTCTCTGTGACCAAGTTATAACCTTTTAGCGTATACTAATTTTATAAATTAATGGATTTCATATATTTCTTTTTTAATTTTATTAGTAGTAGTAGTAGTACTATCTGTGTGTTCAGTATTTGCCTGCACGCAAGTCTGTGCACTATGTGCATGCCTGGTGCCCGAGGAAGCTAGAAGAGGCCATGGATCCTCTGGAACTAGAATTATGAACAGTTATGAGCTGCTATGTGGGCACTGGGAATCAGACCCAGGTCCTCTGGCAAAGCAATCAGTTCTCTTAATTTCTGAGCCATCTCTCCAAACCCAATTATGACAGTTTCATGCAGACACTTTACTCCCCTTAATCTTTTCTTTTTTTTTCTTTTTTTTTAAATATTTATTTATTTATTATGTATACAAATTCTGTCTGTGTCTATGCCTGCAGGCCAGAAGAGGGCACCAGACCGCATTACAGATGGTTGTGAGCCATCATGTGGTTGCTGGGAATTGAACTCAGGACCTTTGGAAGAGCAGGCAGTGCTCTTAACCTCTGAGCCATCTCTCCAGCCCCCCTTAATCTTTTCTTATCCTCCCTTGGGCCCTGCTGGCTCCCTCCCTCTTCCCAACACAGTACTTCTTTCTACTCCATGACTCTTTTTAATCTTGGTTCTACACATTGAGAGAAAACATGCATACGTTTGTCTGAGTCTGGATTATTTAATACAATGATTCCCCAAGTTCCACCTATTTTTCTGCAAATAATGTCTGATAATCTTAGCCTTTATTGTCCCCATAATATTGTCCCCAACCTGTACACATACCCAAAACAAAAGAAGCCCATGGGACATCATTCTTGCAAAGGTCAGGCCTCAGTGCAGAAAGTCCTCTGCTGACTCTCAACTGACAGCTAAGATGAGAACAGCAATAGTCTGACAGCACGAGACACATGCAACCCTCTGGAAGAACTTCATTATGATCCTGTTTCACAGTGTGCTGCCTTAGCTAAGAAGAGATGGAGACTAGACAAGCATTCTCATGTTCTTTCTGGATCTGGTTTCCCAAGGCAGCCCCAGCTCCAGTTGTTAGACTAAACCAGTTGTAAAGTATTTGACTGCAGGCAACCTCAGACATCTTCCCTTCTAGTCCACGCTCACAAAGAAAAAGATAATTGGCTTCCTCTCTACTGGTATCGGCCATAGTTTTAACAGATGGTGCCATTAACTGAGGAAGGTATGCTACTGAATAAAACTAATGACAAACCATATGCCAGCAACAAAACAGTGCTCTTGTCAAGGATACAACATACTGGATTTTATTTGTGTGTCTGGTTTTTTATGGGGGACACAATATACTGCAGTTATATGAGCTGAAAATAACATGGAACCAGGACAAACCCACGAAAGACTGAAAACAGAGGTAGCTCCTTCCAGCTTCCTAAAGGTACAAGCGCACACACTAACTCCATACGAACAACCCAGAAGGGCCCATCTCCATTAATTCATGAACTGCTCCCATTAGAAGCGTTACTTAAAGTAATAATATAGCTTGTAAGACACTCAATTTCTTTCTTCAGCAAACTTCTAACTATCCAAATGATATTTTAGCAACCTTATGCACACATTAATTTATTTGAGGAACAACAAAATATATAAATATACAGATTTAAAGTACCTGACTTACTCCTCTATCAACTGCTACCTCAGAAGCTGAGGCATAAGGGCACAAGTCTATAATTCCATCAATAAGGAGGTTGGCTCTGGCAGAAACCAGAGTCAACGCTTGGCTCCACGGTAAAATTCTCTCAAAACAAAACCTATCTCAGTAAACCACTGTCTAACATTCTTAATAATATAAAAAACTGGAAAAACTAATTCAAGTAAGCACTGGATGTATCCAACTTAACTTTATTTTAATAAAGTTGGGCCAAATAAAATACACAGCACATCTGTAGTTAGCTTTGTCGTAAGAACCCCTCTTCCGTAGGGCTGGCTATACTGTGTTTCAGGCACAGACTGTATTCTCCGATGTTAACTCCCAGTGCCACTCTATGACATAAAGATCTATTGCAGTCTACAGATCATTTAGCCAGACAGCATAGGACACTGATAAAATGTGCATTTAAAAGAATGAAAATCTTATTTAGAAAGGTGTGGCCATTTCAACAAAGCAAGTGCAGGCATTCAAGAGAATCCCTTCAGGTAGAAAAACAGGAAATAGGAAGCCTAGTCTAGACAACCCACAGAGCCAGCACTGCCCTCTAACCTAAGACCCAGCGACTTAGAAACGGCTTCCACTTCTCCTGCTGTCTCATTCAAGGACAAGAATTTTTATCTATGACTTCTAGGAAAACAACTATGTGTGTGAGGGGCACAGTGAACACCTGCCCAGGAGTCAAAGTTCCAGCCCAATTCCTGTCCACTGCCCAAGGCAATGAGCAGCATCAGGGTCTCCATTTTTAAAATGAGATCATCACCACACACCTCCCAGGATTTGTCAGGAGGACAAGATGAGATGATGCATGTAAAGCCCATAGCATCTTCAGGCAAAAGACAGTCCAATAAATACACCACAAATTCTTAGAACTCACAAGCAACCAGGACAGCCATCAAAACCTCATTGGCAAGCACAGGGTTTCACAGTTTACATCCAGAATTGAAATAGATTTTATGAAGCATCTCATAGTTAGTTTTATTTCCCATTTCACAACCAGCCTCTCGGTAGCATCTGAGGACCAACATGTTCAGCCTGATAAATTTTCCAACAAGCACTAAGAAGATCTTAAATCAATAAGTAACAAACACAGAAACACATCCTTAAGACAAGACCTGAGGAACACTGGGCTTCAAAAGCAGCTCTGGATTCTGAATTTCTCTCAGCCTGTGTTTATTTACAATGGAGCTCTCTGGAGCTCAGAGAGAGTCTATTCCCAGACTTCCCTCTGACCTTGAAATTCTACACACTCAGCTTCTCTGGTTCCACAAACCTGCAGAGGCCATCAGGTAGACCTCACCTGTTCTTCCTCCTCCTTGTGTTCTACTATTTATAATGGGGAAATCTAGAGAGACTACTCTTCCATTAAAACATAACTAAGAAGTGGTTGTAAATGGTGAAAAACAGGTTCCCATTATACTAAAAGGTTTTAACTTTCTAAGTAAATATCTTTTTTCCATTTGATCTTAGCCTATTAAGGGTTATATAAATATATGGTATCGGATGCTATATGAAAACAACAGCATAAAAAAAACCAGACAAAACACAAAACAGTGGTTTTTGAGACTCAGACGTTGTTACAGTAAAGGACAGTGACCCCTGTGAAATGGAAGACAATGATGAGCTCCATGATGCCCAAGCCTTGGCTTTTTCCAGAAGAAAATATTCATGGATAAATGGTTTGCAGTGCAAGCTTGAGGTCCAGAGTTCAGGTCCCCAGACCCATGTATAAGTGGAGCTACCATGACGCCTATAATTATAGAGTGTGGGAAGCAGAGACGGGCTCCCGAGAGTAAGCTGACTGTACTTGAACCAGCTGAATTGACTAATTCACGATTCAGTGAGACTCCCTGTCTCAGGACAGAAAGAACAATTAAGACCACCACCTAATGCCAACCTCTAGACTCCACAGCATGCTAAGATACACACAAGCACACAGACAGGATGGAGACAATGGTGCAGAGCTCACACAGGGCACCTGCTCTTTCAGCCAGACAGGAAATTTGAGTGACTCGTGGGCTACTCAGTAGTACACAAAGGGTCTTACCTCAGTACAAGCGAATAATCAATCCTGACTGAGCTCCTATTCTATGCAAAAGGACCAAACATTTCCAAATAACTTAACTACAACCTAGAACAGCACTCAAGAATATGCATGAAAGGTACAAAATATCTAGCAACCTACAAGAAAAAAAGTTATGTTGCTTTGAATCTAGCATAGATGACAAAATAAGAAAAACGTGGTGGCGCACGCCTTTAATCCCAGCACTCGGGAGGCAGAGGCAGGCGGATCTCTGTGAGTTCGAGGCCAGCCTGGTCTACAAAGAGAGTTCCAGGACAGGCTCCAAAACCACAGAGAAACCCTGTCTCGAAAAACCAAAAAAAAAAAAAAAAGAATGAGGACAACAAGCAGTATAAGAGTAACTGAGAATTGACACAAATGTTAGAATTGTGACAATAACATTAGTATACTGTCATAACTGTGTGTTAGAAATATTCAAAAATGCCAGGTGGTGGTGGTGCAAGCCTTAAATCCCAGCACTTGGGAGGCAGAGGTAGGCGGATCTCTGTGAGTTCGAGACCAGCCTGGTCTTCAGAGCTAGTTCCAGGACAGGCTCCAAAGCCACAGAGAAACCCTGTCTCGAAAAACCAAAAAAAAAAAAAAAAAAAAATTCAAAAATTAAGTGCAGACATAACGTATTCAAGATGATAGAAGCAAACCCCAGTTAAGACTCTGGTTCTTCAGCTAGCAGACAGAACTTTATTCTCAAAAGATGTGAGTAGGTCCTTCCTTGACTCGTCAAAGTATCTGTTACCCTTTAAGACTGAGAACAGCAGTGCTAAGAAGCACCAAGAGAACCCCATTTCTAGATGTCATATCCCTGGTGCCATTATATTAATAAACTCAATTCACCCCGATCATCAATCAAGATCATTCATTCTCATAAGCAAATTGGCTTTTATTGTTGCTGTTTTTTGCTGCTGATTCACTAGAGCAAGAACCCAAAACAGCCAAGGAACAGCCTCATCTTCCAATCCCCTGGAACACCATTCCCTTCACAGAGACATTCTCCCTTTAGGGCCCACGACTTTACAGACAGCAGAGGTCAGGGCTGACAGAGAAGAAAGCGGAAGCTTTGCCAAGTAGATTTGATTACTCAGACTTTCTTCAGTGTGAAAAGTCTCAGACATAAACAAGTTGAGGAAAGCAAAGGTTATTTGTACCCAAAGCCTCAGAGCTTTCAGGCCAGGGTCACTTGAGGCCATGTTTCTGTGCCTACAATGAGGCAGTATATCACAATGGCAAGAGTACTTGGGAAGCTGTGAACCCTCATGCTGACCAGGAAACAGAAAAATACAGAGGCAGAAAACAGCATAGACAAAATACAGCCCTAAAACATGTCCCCAGTAATCTACTTCCTCAGGTAGATTCTACTTCCTAGTTTCCAGAGACTCCCAAAATAGTGCCACAGGGTAGGAACCAAGCCTTCAGTACAAGAGCCTTCAGTGAGGAAGGGGCATATACAAATCATAACATGGATCACTAAAATAGCAAGCAACTCTAATTTCCACCCCTTGACCCCCAAAGCCACAAATTATGATGACTGGAAACAACACATGCAATGGTCTTTGATTCAAAGTGCACACCTGGGAAGCAAAAACACCCTTTCATGGTGCTGCCTCTCAACTGGCACGCTGCTAAGGAACAACGTTGTTGGTCTGAAGGAGTGCAATGCAGAGTGTCCTATAAGTGGATAAAGATTTCGGGATCCACAGATAATGGTGCGGATAGAAGTATGCGAGGGAGGTAGAGAAGGAAGTCATATGCAGAATAGACGATTATTCCAGTAAAGATGTAGCTTTCCTTCCCCATGATGGAAAAGGTCCAGTATAATTAACCACCACAGATGGCCGGCTGCTTCCCTCAGAGAATGGTGTCACACTAGGGACTCAGTGCTGGGACTCTACAGTTGGCAGAGTAGGCACCCAGCAGTAACATCAGCCAGGTCGGCCTTCTTACAACACTAACAATAGTCCTTACTGTTGGATGCAGGGATAGCGTTCAGCACTGCCAGCACAGCCCTTTATTCACTGGCCCGGAGAAAGAGGACAACTGACACCTCTGCTCCCTGCAGAGAGGCCTTCCCCACACCTTTCCTTCACACTCACTCGGCACCAGTCTTCAGCTCACGCTTGCTCCGTCTCTGATCACACAGAGAAAACATTAGTAAATGTCCATTAACCGCTGGAGGTTTTGTTCTGTGCAATCTTCTCTCACTCCAGGAATAATAGGTAACCACTTATTTCAAGTTCTGCCACCTGGAGGTATTTTCTTTCACACTGCCCTTCATTGTCAGTTCTGTGAAGAGCTTTCACTGCCTTGGTGCCTGCTTCTGAGTGTATCAGCAAATCGTCCAGGCCATCTGTAAACAACTCAAGTTTCTGTTCTTCAATCAACTGTCATAGAGGCATCTCAGAAAGCCATAGGCATGGGCTGAATGGAGGAAGAAATGGGGCATCCGCTGGCACTGAAGAGTCTGAGTGAACCCTTAGAGCTTACTCCAGACCTGGCCAAGCCTGGTCTCCTAATAGACCTTTTCCCTCTGATAAGAGACTGCTACTATTCACGGCCAAATGGATCAGGAAACACCCAAATCAGGAGAGGAAACGAAGGTGACTTGGCTCAAAGAGATCAAGAGTTCTCCTGTTGGGTCTCTTATGGGTAGCTGTCAGAGACAAACAACAGGAAAAGGAGAAGATTGGCAACTTTGTTAAAATCGAGCACAACCTTTGCCCAGTGTCTTCCAGCTTTCCAAACTCAGAGGGAACAAATGAGTGTCCCTCCCGACACCTGCTCTTCTCTGACGCACAACTGCTATAGGAAGCAAGGCAGCGAGTTCTCATCCTTGCTGGGTGTCCGCCTCCTCTTCAGACTAGACAACATACAGACGAAATGACTAGAAGAAATCACCAGAGACAAAGGTGGATGAAAATACAGCCCATGCATCTGACACACCAAGAAAATAAGGTGACAGGTGAGCTACTGACTCTACCAATGAGTAACTGCTAAAGAATTTTACAAAAGGAGGAAATGTGGGAAATAGGAGTGGGCAAGTACTCCAGCCTTTCTAACAGAAACCAGGGTGACTTGTCCCCAGCCATTGGTCCTCAAGAAGCAATCAGAAATCAGGGTGACTTGTCCCCAGCCATTGGTCCTCAAGAAGCAATCAGAAA
>NC_022018.1:35398618-35407897 GCF_000317375.1 Microtus ochrogaster
CCCCAGCCATTGGTCCTCAAGAAGCAATCAGAAATCAGGGTGACTTGTCCCCAGCCATTGGTCCTCAAGAAGCAATCAGAAATCAGGGTGACTTGCTCCCAGCCATCGGTCCTCAAGTTACAATTTCAGAAATCAGGGTGACCTGTTCCCTGATATCAGGCCTTGAGGCACAATCAGAAGTTTAGGTGACCTATTCCCTGCCATCAGACCTCAAGATACAACTAGAAATTGGAATGACCTGTTGTTCACTTGCTATCAGCCCTAAAATACAATCACAAATTGCAGTGACTTGTTCCTGCCATCAGTCTTCAAGATACAACTATAAATTGGGCAGCTTGTTCACTGGCTTTCGGCCCTTGATACATATTCATTTTTTTTTTGGCTTTTTTGGCTTTTTTTTTTGTTTTTCATTGTGTGTGTATGCACGTGCGTGTGCATGCATGTGTCTGTGTGTGTGTCTGTCTGTCCATGTGCCTGTATCCATTGTGCTGTTCGACAAAATGTCTTCCCATGTAGCCAAAACTAGCCTCAAACTCATGATCCTCCTGCACCAGTTTCCCAAGTGCTAGAACCTATCAGCACACACATTAAAGTCAGGCAGGAGTAGCTGCAATCCCAATGCTAGCGAGGCAGGATGGGATCAACAGAAAAGATTGGCTACCGAGAGTGGCTGAATTAGTGAATCCAGGTTAAGTCAGAGACCCTGCCTTGGTAAATAAAGTGGAAATCAATCAAGGGAGACACAGCACATCAACTTCTGACTACCCAACAACTACATGCCTACTTGTACACACATGCAAGTACATAGACACTCATACTACACACACATATGCATGACCCCCAATAAATTTCTGTTTCTTAAAAACAGAAATAAGATTGTATTAACTGACTTTTCAGATGATAATGGAAAAGAAATTTTAAAAACAATAAACAATTTTTTTCAAGCTAAAATCTCATAGTCACTGATTAGTAGCTGAAAGGGGATTTCGAATTTGTGCAGAGTGTCCCCTTCTGTGCTGATGGATCCAAGGGGGCGGTAGGAGACGTGGCAGGAGTTCAAAAACATTTCCACACTAGGCAGGGAAGGATCTTCAGCAAATTACTCCAGCCCCCTTTAAGACTCACACTTGTATCTATAATAGTATCATAATGCTAACTAGCCCACAGATCTCTTCACAAGATTACATGCAGGAACATGTAAAGCCCTGCACAGTGCCTCTTATATGGCAAGTCCTCAGTGTTATATTAGTTACTATCATTAGTGCCTGTCAGCAGCCCTGGTCTTCAGCAGAATTATGAAATCAACTTTTCCATTAGGTATTCCTACTTCTTTTTCAATCATGTTTAACCATCTGGCAACCCAATAACAATCATGTATAAGTAATAAACATGGGAAAGAATAGCATGGTGAGAGGCACTGGGTTAAATAAACAGGACCTAGCTTTCAGGCTGCAGGTAACTCATGCACTGGCTTGGAACAAGCCTCCCACATCTGTGAGCCTCCATTTGCTGAGCTGTAAAACAAGTTCGAGTTAAATGCTATCAAGACGTCTTTGCTCCATTACAATCTACACTACAATATCCACATCTTGCACTTTTAAGTTTCAAGCCATTGGTACACCTATATGAAGTCCTTCCAGATTTTTGCTGGCATCATCCTTATCTAAATCAAACACCAGCAAGTTCCAGAAAAGATCTGAGGGGATGGGGACCCTCCACCAAGTGTCAATATCAATCAGCTGGCAGAAGGTTTTTCTTGAAATCATCACTTACCATCTCCCTCATTAGCTTTTGTTAAAAACCTAAAGATAAGCATTGGTGAGATGGCTTTTCTTCCAGAGGACCTGGGTTCAGTTCCCAGTACCCACATGGTGCCCTCCAGTTTCAAAGGATCTACAGCCTCTGTGAGCACTATATACATGTGGTACACAGACATACATGAAGGCAAAATACCATAACATAAAAATGAGCAAAATCTCAAAATATAAGAACAGGTTGGCAAGATGGCTCAGTGGGTTAAGGTACTTGCTGGGAAGCTGATGGCCAGAGTTTAGCTCCAAAGCCCACAGTTGTTCTGACTTCCATGCGAATGATCGCATGCACAAGTATGCATACACGCACACATAGACACAGAATAAATAAATAGTAATAGCAAAAAGCAAATGCAATTCAAAATTATAATTTTAAGTCTATTTTTTAAAACAGGGTCTCACTCTATAGCCCTTGCTGGGCTGGATTGACTATGTACACTAGTCTGTCCTCAAACTCACGGTCACCCATCTGCCTCCACCCCAGGTGCTGTGATTAAAGACTACAGCACCAGGCCCAGCACTTAAGCAGTAGTTTTGAAATACAAAATGTTCCCCTCAAACTCAAACTAATTTACCTACAAGGAAAAAAAAACAAGAATCATTATAATCTTTACTAGATGGACCCCACATAGTGCTATTCCCAACTGATCAATAGCATTGGATTAACCTACATTAACTCAAAATTAAACAAGCTGACACCATTTGCATTTAATTACGTGTCTCTGCTCCTTCTCGGAGGTACTGGGACTTTTATAATCATGTGCATGGCATTCATCAATAACACTGATTTTCTCAGTAATCTGATCTAAGCACAGGCTGCAGGGAAAGAAACACAGGAAGAAAACTGAAGACTTAGCAATGCCCTATAACAGAAACTGCTAGACCCCTTAGGGATCTGGGATCAATCTAACTAAAAAACAGGAGTGTTTGTCATTCAGTACACATAAAGGTGTGAGCCATGTTATACAATGTACATCCTAATCTAATAGCAAACAGAAAGTGACATTTATAAATCTAATACAAGCTTAAATATATTAATGATGTTTGTGAGCAATAAATAAAAAATTAATATTGTTTCAGAATAAAGAATAAATGCTATAAGTTGGAAGGAGGTCATGATAAAGGGAATAAGAACAAAAGAAATGGCTGAAATGGATAAGGTCATTTTTCTATGTACACACATATATAAAGTTCTCCAGAATAAAGAAAACATATAATTTTTAAAAGAATAAATATTAATAGTAATATATTTCATATATTACTAATATCTGTATCTATATCTATAGATATACACATCTCCATTCCATTACTGACCATCACCAAATTTACTTGAAATAATTAAAAAATTATTAATTAAAGTAAATATAAAATATTGGGTATTAATTACCATCATATTTAAAACTTTATTTCAAAAGACACAGGTAGAGACCATACACATACACACAAAGGATATACATTTTAGATACTAAGTCACTACTGCAGAAACAGTATCCACCTATGGTCCCACAAACATTGGTGACTTCAAAGACACTGGCAGAATCAAACTGTTCAAATCAGAAGCCTCTTTAGTGGCCTGAAATGCTTACTAACACTTACAATAGGTTCAACAACAGATGGGAAATGGTAAAATGCAAGGCATGAGCTGTCTCTGCCTTTGCAAATCCAGACCACCATAGTTCTAAGAGGTAATCACTCTTGGTCAATAACCAAAACTCCATCTGAAAGGTAGATCTGGATCAGCTGACTGCCAAGACACATGCAAATATACTCAGTTTTAAGTTAAAAAAAAAATAGTATACCCAAATCCAAACCACTACAAAAGGGACCAAGCTGAGGAGGGAGGTCATTCATCATGCCAAACATAAAGCCTCAGTAAAGCAAGAGCCAACACTATGAGCATTAAAATCAGTACATGCTCCTTCATCACTCTAAAACCAAATCTCAAGCTGTGGTAGCCTTGTGAAATGATCCAGCACCCATGATGAGCTCCAAATACTGCGCAAGACTGTGAAACCTGCCATTCCCTTTTCCAGTGAGGGAGGGTAAACAGTCAGACATCGCTCTGATACCCTGACAGGAAACCACAGCTAATTTCTGGAAAAGAGGATCAGTAAACCAAGTGTGCTTAGATTAGCCTTTTATGTGGCAGTCAATCACAGCTGCAAATGTTACAGAAGGAGTTAACGTTCTGCTCACTATACCTTAAGACATCAAAAAGATCAATTTTATGCAAATTTTCATCAACTGTAATTAGGGTTGGGTTAACAATCATGGATCTAGATTCCACATGCAAATTAGATTTAAATACCTAAGACACAGTTATCCTGAGAATACTGCCTGTCACAAAACCTTTTTATTTGTTACACAATGTAATCTTTCATATCCACAGTATTTGAACTCTTAACAACACACAAAGCTAAGTGAGCCAACTCAGATGCAAATTTTACCAAAACTCTTTTGAGAAACACAAATCAATAACACAGCTGGCAGTATTTTATAAAGCTCCCAGTGTTTGCATGAGTGAGTAAGTTTGCATAGGATAGGTCAAACAAAAACAGATCCAGAAAGGGCGGTCTGTCCTCTCCAGTAACTCACTACTCTCGAGATGAGGCAAACAATATGCCCAACCTGAAATAACTGGGAGTGGCAGACAAGGAAAGAAATATAACTACATGAATACACTTGAGTCTGGCCTAAGTCATACTAGATTTATTATCAAGTATCTAATGTCTTTAGAATTATGGGGTTTTTTTTGGGTTTTTTTTTTTTTTTTTTTTTTGAGACAGGGTTTCTCTGTGGTTTTGGAGCCTGTCCTGGAACTAGCTCTTGTAGACCAGGCTGGTCTCGAACTCACAGATCCGCCTGCCTCTGCCTCCCGAGTGCTGGGATTAAAGGCGTGCGCCACCACCGCCCGTCTTAGAATTATGTTTTTAAAAGTAAAATAAGTGGTAGAAAATCCGAAATATATGTTTGTATTTGGCAGGATTTTATAAATATGTTTCTACCTGAAAAGACACGGATGCTAAGGAAACATGGGATTTAGACAGAAACAACACTTTAGCATTTAAATCTTTTCACATTTTCAGTATTTTGGCTCATGTGATGATATCAACTACTTCAAAGACTGAATCAATAAAAACGTAAGTGAAATGATAAAATGCCATGACTACACCGCTCAACTGCAGAAAGGACCAGCATCAGTCACAGAAATTAAAAGAGGAATTTTATCATTTTCACTGATTACAATTAAATTTGGCACACCACAAGGCATTAAAGATATTATATAATTATAACTTTATAATAAAAACCTCCATTAGCGCTTTTGTTATACACAAAGCCCCCAGAGAACAAAAGGAGAAACGCCTAAATCTGTGAAAAAACTAAATGTTCCCTTTATTTTCCAGAGACAGAAGTCTTCCAGTATGGAGAAAATGTATTGTAATTA
The DNA here is from genome assembly GCF_000317375.1 of Microtus ochrogaster. Lineage (NCBI taxonomy): Eukaryota > Metazoa > Chordata > Mammalia > Rodentia > Cricetidae > Microtus > Microtus ochrogaster. The sequence continues at coordinate 35,403,875 of NC_022018.1, forward strand.
CCTTCATTCTCTGTGCAAAAAGAAAAGCTAATTAATTATTAAAGTTAATAAAATTAGCTATTTGAAATGTTCCATTTGTTCCTAGTTTTATATGTGTATTTTACTAAACACAACAGACATTTCTCAGAAGGGCATCATTTATAAATTTAAAATGTGTCTGTGCTCATGACAGAGGTCATGTCATTAAGGAATGACTTTCACTCCATGTGTCAGAGACATAGCACATGTCACACTTAATGCAAATGCTGGAACATATTCTCTAGTCAAAACTGGCAGTAGCCTAGCTTTTGGTCAGCGGTATGTCAGCCTCAAGATCAATATTAAGCTCAGCAAGCTTAGGTTTCCTTTTAAAAACAGGTTTGCCTTCCGGAGAAAAGAAAATTAGCATGTGACATTAACAAAGGCTAATTTGTGGCTGCAGATTTCCCTTGATTCCAAATTGCTTTGAGTCCTTCCTGTGACTCTGTCCGTCACATACATAAGAATTTAACAAGATGCCATTTCCTACTTTGTTCCTGAAATTCTCCAGTTCCAATCCTTCACAGCTTTCAGTGGCCCATGGCTATCACATTAAAATAAGAGGGCAACTCAGGAGAGAAGCCCTAAGTTTCTGCCCTGTCACTCTAATCCCTGTAACAACACCCACAATATTAATATACAAGATACAATGGCAAATGTACTTTAGTGGTTCTGATTGAGACTATCTAACCTAAATATTCACAATCTATGACTCTGACAAACAAAAGAAAATGTCTCAAATGTGGCTGCAGATACCTATGGAATCAAAAAGTGCACTAATAATTTCACATGGAGCTACTGAAAAAAAAAATCATAGGATACCTTCCTTGTGTGGTGAAATTTTTACATGGCCTAGATCAAGATGTTGAGATTCATGTAAAACCCAGAGGGATGTGTATAGCCTCCCTAAACGTGTATGTTTACACAATGGTTCTCTTTGACCATGGTCTACTATCACGCCATAAGTATTTCATAGTACTATGTAATAAACTCTATTTTCTATATTAAAATAAAGAACAAAGAAAAAGGCTTATATTACCAGATTTCAATTTTTCCTTGCACTGAACAAAACTTAAGTACATAACCATACAAAGCAAAACTGGGTAACAGCTGATCTAGAGTGGAGACATCTTAATTATTAATCACAGAGCACATTCCAAGGACCATGACAGTGACAATAGCAATAATGAAGGGTAGAGAGATGGCGCAGCAGTTAAGAGCACTTTCAGAGGACCCAGGTTCAGTGCCCAGCACCACCAGACCTCACAATGGCCTGTAACTCCAGCTCCAGAGGATCTGATGCCCTCTCCTGGTCTCCACAAAGACTACATGTATTTGCTGCACATACATATACATATTTATGTGTGTATATGTATATATGTGTGTATATTCACATACATATACATATTTATATGTGTATATGTATATATGTGTATGTATATACACACACATATACACATAAAATAAATCCATTCTAAAAACAGAAATAATGTGAAAAACAGATTAAATACTTTCAAAGGTGGCATCTGACACAACTTAAAAGCAGAATTGGAAAACAATAAGAAAAGTTCAAAGTGTAATTTCACTAATTTTCCCTCTAAACCTTTGAAAGATTGCCAAATAGACTTAAGCAAAACAGGAGGGGGAAATTTTTAATGAAAAGAAATCTGCCTCAAACACACTGAAAGTTGAAGTGCTAGAGGGAGAACACTGGAACAGAACGAACACTTCAAAGAGATTCTATAATCGAAGATGCCGTACTCTTGCCTGTCTCGTCTCAGAGATTAAAGAAGATTTTTAAAGCTGTTCCATGGACACAGAGATCAAACATTTATAAATGTTTATCATTTTACAAGTCCTAAATTCAAAGGTGGGCTCAAAGAAATAAGAGTAACAAAGGCAGCGAGGAGGAATGGCGAGTTATTGGGTAAGGGAGGGTGTAGAAGGCAGCTTTGAAGAATATACTTTGGGGGCTACAAGGAAGGGAAATTATTTCTGAAAATCTCATTCCCAGAACACCTAACTGAACCACAGTAGAACACTATGGAGGCAGAACTAGGACAGGCTTATCCTCCGTCTTCTTGACTTTCGTGCACATAAAGTCACCACAGCATCCTTCCCATCGCAGACCATGGTCACCAGCAAAACGCTCAATCAATTCTTTAGATTTAGTTTTATTTTTATGTATGTGTACGTGGAGGTGGAGAGTACTATGTGTGTACACGTTCCTGATGAAGCCAGAAGAGGGAATCAGATGCCCTCTACCTAGAGCTGCAGACAGAGGTGAACTGCCTGACTCGGTGCCAGGAAGTGAACTTGCCCTATGGAAGAGCAGCACAAGCTCTTAACCAATAAGCCATTTCTCCAGCACCAAGAATTCATATTTTTAATGTCTGAAGCTTATGGACAATTAATGAATATTATTATCTCAGTCAGCTCTCCATAAACTTCCCTTCCCAGAATGAGAAAGGATGTTGAGATAAGAATAAAGAAAACTGGATCCCTATGGAGCTTGGAGCCAATCAACTGCTAAAAGCAATAGACACACAGCACAGTGAGGTGGTGATAAAACCATACTGACAGTTCTCTTACTCATGTCTCTCAATGGTTACACATTAAATATGCCACTTAATATGTTAATTAAACTGAACCTGGGGCTGGAGAAATGGCATAGTGAAGCACTTGCTTTTGCAGAGGACCCAAGTTCAATTACCAGCACCTACAAAACAGGTCCAGGGGATCGGATACACTCTTCTGGCCAATTCATGGTACCAGGTATGCATGTGATACATAGGCATACTAGAAAGCAAACCACCCACATATAAAATGAAATAAATTTTTTAAATTAAGAAAAGCTGAACCACACTCATTTCCAATCGTGGATAGCATTATGTCCGCCTATCAATAAATTCCTGAAAACAGTTGCTGCCCCCGCCAGGGGTCATGGTGCTGGAATAAAACTCAAGGCTTTGCCCATGCTAGGCAAGCAATTCACAACAGCAGCTCCTTACTCATGTGCAAAATCACGAGGGCCAAGCACAGTTGTCTACCATGTAACAACACTCATCTATTCATTTTTGCTGCCTAAGCATCAGCACTATCTAAATCAGGGTAAAGCAAACATATAAATTAAATGAGGTAATTTTAATGTTTCCACTAAAATTAGACAAATTAATTTTCATTCTTGAAGGCCTTGTGGTTTGTATGGAGGTATTGCTGTTGGTATGAAAGTATCATTGTCGCCGGGCGATGGTGGCGCACGCCTTTAATCCCAGCACTCGGGAGGCAGAGGCAGTCAGATCTCTGTGAGTTCGAGACCAGCCTGGTCTACAGAGCTAGTTCCAGGACAGGCTACAAAGCCACAGAGAAACCCTGTCTCGAAAAACCAAAAAAAAAAAAAAAAAAAAGAAAGAATCATTGTCTATATAGAGGTATCACTCTTGTATGGAGGTCTGCTGCCTAGTTTTATGAACCTGACACAAGCTAGAGTTATCTGAAAAGAGAAAACCTCAACTGAGAAAATGCATGCATAAGATAGTTATAAGGCATTTTCTTAATTAGTGATTGATGGGGGAGGGTCCAACACATTGTGGACCCTGGGCTGGTGGTCCTGGGTTCTGTAAGAAAGCAGACTGAGAAAGCCATGATGAACAAGCTACTAAGCAGCATCTCTCCATGGCCTCTGCATCAACTCCTGCCTCTAGGTTCCTTCCCTGTTTGAGTTCCTGCCTTGACTTCCTTCCATGATATACTGTGGATGTTGAAGAATAAGTTAATAAACCTTTTCCTCCCCAACTTTCCTTTGGTGTTTTCATCATAGCAATAGTAACCCAAACTAAGACAGGGGGTATCACTGTTTGTATAGAGGTGTCATTGTTTGTATGAAGGTATTATATGGAGGTATCACTGTTCCTATGGAGGTATCACTTTTCCTTTAGAAGAATCACTCTTCCTATGGAGGTATCGCTGTTACTATGGAGGTATCACTCTTCCTATGGAGGTATC
>NC_022018.1:35408626-35427309 GCF_000317375.1 Microtus ochrogaster
TATCACTCTTCCTATGGAGGTATCGCTGTTACTATGGAGGTATCACTCTTCCTATGGAGGTATCGCTGTTACTATGAAGGTATCACTCTTCCTATGGAGGTATCACTGTTCCTACGGAGGTATCACTGTTACTATGGAGGTATCATTATTGTATGAAGGCTCCACAAGTCCTAACATAGAAATTACAATTGATTCTTTCATAATTCTATAATATAGTTTGTGTGTTTGTATGCATGGGAGTGCATAGGTACAAGTGCCTGTGCCTACACATGAAAATGTATAGGCTAGACATGGCGACTCTATCACTTGTCATCTTATATTTGAATCAGGGTATCTCTTACTCAACCTAGCTCAGGACTTGAGCCTTCATCCAAACTGGCTGACAAGCAAGACCTCAGGAGCCTCCTGTATCTCCCCCTGCTGCCCTGGGATGGCAGGTACAGAGCAGTTTTACATGACTGCTGGGGGTCTAAGCTTAGGGGCATCATGCTTCTGAAGCAAGCACATTACCCACTAAGCCATCTCCCCAGCCCTCCTCCATTAATCTACAGCCAGTTTTTATTTATTGTCCAACAACATATCACTTTGGTTGACAGTTCTATTCATGGACAAATATTTCTCAAATGTCTGCTGTTGGCTGGTGACCATTCTCATAGAGCAGTATCATCAGACAAGAAGGAAAAAGAAAAGAACAAAGCAATAAATGACACATGAGGTAATGATTGTTACTCAAAAGAATAAAGAAAATGAAAGGTGAAGGCCTGATGTATACAGTGTACTCAAGGAAGACCTCTCTGATGAAATAATATTTGAGCAAGAACTTGAGATGAGGAAACAAAGCAAGTAAATGATGGGGAAGAACACTCCAGACATAATTGAATAACAAATTCGAGCACATGTTTACTATGGTCAAAGAACAGCAAAAAATTAAGGTATGGTCATTTAAATGAAATATTTACCACAGTCACAATAAATAAATTGGTCCCAAGTTGGTGAGACTGTTTGGGTAGGCTTAGGAAATAAGGCCTTGCTAAAGTCACTGGGGAGAGGGGGGAGTGTTATTCTTTTAAAAATAAGGAGGGAAGGCTGGTCCCATGAGGGGTAACGGGGTGAGAGACAGACAGATAGGACATGCAGAGAGAGTTTGGGTATAGAGTTTATTTAGTAGGTTAGGGAAAAAAGGAGAAGGGGGAGGGGGAGAAGAAGAGGGAGACAGGGAGGGGGAGGAGAGATGGGGGAGAGGCAGCCACCACCTCTTCAGAAGAGAAATGAACAAGAGAGAGAAAGCAGGCTGGGGAGGGTTGGGAGTGGGCAGGACTTATCTCTTAAAGGGACAAGGTACCCAGGTAGCAGGCCAGGCTATCAGATCATAACAGGGAGGCTTTGAGAATTTAAAGATATGAGACATTTTTAGTCCAGTCTCTACTTTGTGCTTGTGGTTCAAGATGTGAACTCTCGGCTTCCTGGTCCTGCTGTCATGCCTTCCTTCACTCTATGATCATGGACTCTAACTCTCTGGGACTATAAACCCAAATAAACTCTTTCTAGCACAAGATACTTTGACAAGAACATTTTATCACAGCAACAGAAAAATAACTAGCACATAAGGTGACTATGGTGGATAGATATGAAATTATTAAGAGAAAAGTTTACTCATGTAACATGTTGGGACATGACAGAAATTCTGCCCTTCACCCATGTCATTATCTGCTTCTAAATAAAATTCAGTACAATTTAAAAATCAATTCCTTGGTTGCACTGGGCAGGCCATGTGAGGCTGGAAGTTATTCTATCAGCACATATGCAGGAAGTTCAAGTGGACAGCATCACAAAAGCAATCTGACTCTGATTTTCCACCTCTACTCTGAGGTAGGGATAGAACCCAGTGACTCACATAGGCTAAATGTTTACCTAATGACTAGCTACATATCTAATCCGAGTGACTATGATGTGAAAAACCAACTATGAAGGGGACAGCAGGAGTGGAGCCCAGCTGCTATTCAGAATAATGATGTTGGCTCAGACTAGAGAGGTGGTTTAAGCAGAGGATACAAAACAAAAAAGGTAAAAGTCCAAATGTATCTATATCTTAGTGTTGACAGAGCAGGATATCCGAAAAGTCCGAATGTATCTATATCTTAGTGTGGACAGAGCAGGATATCCGAAAAGCTGTAATGTGACAAAAAGACAACAGGATTTCTTCTTGACTCTTTGGTCCAAGCCACTGGAAGGGCCCATGTTCCTCTAACTAAGATTGGAAGACTGGAGGAGCTATGGGAAAGTTCTGGACAGGGTAAGTCAGCATTCCTCAAGCCTTGAGATTCAAATGATAAATGTGGGGAAAGAGTTCAGGGAGCAAAGGAAATCTACAGTTGGGAGGGGACACAAAAGCTGGGAGGTACGATAAAACTGGAAAGTACTGAGTATAGACAAGAGCCTTGGAGACAACATCAGTGAGGAGGAAGCTGCTGTCATCATCCTGCAAAGAATGAAGAAACAGGCAGTAAGGAGCAAGAGAACTAACAGCCAGAGGGAACTGTGCTCAGGACAGCAGACAGCAAGCACTCCCTGAAGCAAAGAATAACCAACCCTAGGAAATGCCGACAAACGAAGACAGCACTAGAAATGACACTTGCACTTGATCATGGAGAGGTCACTGGTAAATTTGATAAAGAGGGCCTGGCTATCAGGACAGAAGGAGAAACAACAGATATGAACAGATTCTTAAGAACTTTGCTATTAAAAGGAAAAAACAGAATCATTAAAGAAAATGTCCCGGAAATTGAGGAAGTGTCCATGGAAACAGGAAAGAACAGTTAGTAAAAGGGAAAAGTGATTGGTAAAGCAAGCAAGGAGAGAAGTGCGTAGGCTTCATACCGGAGCTCAGCAGACCAATTACCAAGTGCGACAAAGGGACCAGAGTCCATGCATGAAGGACACTCAAACAGATACACAGATTTGCTGCAGGAAAGGGCAGACACTTCTCCTGATGGCTCTACACAGTGATGTACCTCACCAGACTGACAGCCATTCAAAGGAATGGGCTGTAGTCATCTATGTTGTTAGCACTAACAAGCTAGTGCACTTTAAATTATTCAAGAGTTGTACTAAACAAATGCATTGATAGAAAGACTGAATATCCAGGGACCTCAGCTTAAGCCTTAATCCATACAGGCCTTCCCAGTCAGTTCTGACCTGTGAACACTCAGCACCACACAGAAGAAAGCGCACAGCTATCATCCTCTTCCCTCACTGTCCTGCTTATCGCGGGGAAGGAGAGCTGTAATTCCAGCCTGTGTGTGTGGAAAGTATGTCATTTTGTTAAAAATACCAAACGGAGCTAGGGACATGACTCACTGGGTAAAGCACCAACCATGCTAGACTTGACAACTTGAGCACACATCCTCAAATCCCACATCAAGGTTGGAAAGAAGGCACAAGGGTCTGCAATGCCAGCACTCCTCTACAGGGGGGCAGGAGCAGAGACAGGAGAGTCTCCTGAAGCTCAAGGTCAGCTAACCTGGGGTACGCAGCCACAATGAGACCCTGTCTCAGACAAGATGGGAAAGTGGAGACTGACACCAGGAGGTTGCCCTTTGACCTCCATACAGACTTCACACTCTACATAAAAATAAACACAAGCCATACACACTCACATATCACACACATTCATACACACACAAACCAAATCATTATTATCTATAACTAGCTAGCCTCTCACGACTGTCCCATTTATTCATTACAGACCAAGCAGGTCTGACCTTCTAGAATATAACTATGCCCTTAAACTTCTGGATAGTGCCTTATTATCTACTGTGACCATATCTGATTCCTGTGTTTCCCTCTGGTCCCTAGGATCACAAATATTAAAATATCATATTTACAAAAAGTCTACAGAAAAAGATTAGGAAACAACTTAATTTTCTGAGCCTGCTCAAAGAGGAAGAATACTGAAAACAAACCGTATGTGAAACGCACAGCTCCATTTCGAAAAAAGTGGGGGTGGGGGGAAGGAAGGATGGGAGGGAGGGAGGGAGGGAAGAAGGAGGGAGGGAGGAAGAGAGGAAGGGAAGGACAGAGAGGAATGAAGAAATAGAATATTGCCAACCGGTGATCTGATTTTTTAGATTTCTGATATTCATTAAGGAGACAAATTCAAGCCGGGCAGTGGTGGCACACGCCTTTAATTCCAGCACTCGGGAGGCAGAGGCAGGTGGATCTCTGTGAGTTCGAGGTCAGCCTAGTCTACAAGAGCTAGTTCCAGGGCAGGCTCCAAAGCTACAGAAAAATCCTGTCTCGAAAAACCAAAAAAAAAAAAAGGGCAAATTCAAATCCTATACTCAAAAATACTTTTGATCTGTTCATAAACAGACTTTATTAACTCTAAAAACTTTCAATAGACTATGTTTACTAAATCTGCTATATATGACAATGATAAAAGTCTTTCAGAAAAGTGGTGAGTGGCCAATGAGATAGCACAATGAGTAAATGTACTTGCCCCCAAGCCTGATGGCTCGAATTCCATCCCCAAAACCCACATAGTGAAAAGAGAGAGTGGATTCCCACAAGTTGTTCTCTGACCTCCACACACGTTACAGCACATGTGACCACACCCACATCATGCAAATGTAAACATACAAAATACAAATAAAAGTATAAAATACCGTAAGTACCCAAAATTACTTTAAAAAGCTATTCCTTGCAACAGTGAGCTCAAACAAATTGGGAGGGAACTTTCAGGACAAGTGCAGTGCCTGTTAAATGCACAAACAATACTACGAACACCACTCTCTTAGCACTCCCAGTCCAAAACCTGCTTTCCCCATAGCTTTCAGTGCTGACCCCGAGATATCCGACCACCACACTACATGTGCTTGCTCTGCAGAGCATCATGCAACCACTGAATGTCATTCATCTTTCCACATCACATGAAGGCTTAATCTTCAAACATGAATCACAGGCACATGCATTCCAGACACGCAACAGTGTGCACTGAGGGAAATTCAATGTTAGTAACACATCATACCTCTTCTCTCACACTAAGAATGCAAGCTATAGATGTTTCTAATACTGAAAACATCAATCTGATAAATATCTGTCTTCTAACGCAGAGATCAAAAACCTCTAATAAAGTGAAATGAAACAGGGAAAGGGTATGGGAGGGTATGGAGTGCACACGGTGCCCAGAAAATAAAATAAAATATGGTAAAACAGATCCAGTTTTGGACTTTATCTGCCGGAAGTGCTGGCCTGTTATCAAGCTAAGGTCCAAACATAAAGTCAAGTTTACTGTACTGAAAAAAAAAATACCATTCATTAAAAAATTACTTGTGCTGGGTGGTGGTGGTGCAGGCCTTTAAGCTAAGCACTCAGGAGGCAGAGACAGGCAGATCTCTGGTCTACAGAGTGAGTTCCAAGACAGCCAGGGCTATACACAAAAACCTTCTCCCAAAAAAACCAAAAAAGGAATTATTTTCTATTTCTAATAAAGTCTAATAATAGAAATAAATATTTTTATTTTTAATAATATTGCTGGAACTTCTTCTCTCAAAGGCCAAATGGGCAGACTGAACTATATAGCCCTGAGCAGCTTGTTCCTGCATGCACTGTTTTTAACTAATTCCCATATACCTCACTACTCTATGAAACTAGTATTACACTCATAGGAAATAACTGAATCTTATAAGCTTTGTGAGTACTCTGAAAGCCCACATAACAAATTCATGAATGTCATCAGCTAATTCATACACATGTATATTCTGCAACCTCCTCCCAAGGCCTCCTGTCAACCAGCTAAGAAGTACCAGGCACATCTGGAAAAAGCATCAAAGCAGATAACAAGCAATAAAGTACTTACACTTACTTCTGGGGACACAGAATACAAATTGAAAAGTAGCCCTCCTAAATAACCTGCTCCCACTTGCAAAGAACTACACCACTCTAAGACATGTGTTGTAATCATGCACACATTATAAAGAAGTTCTAGTCCTTAAATCCACTTGATACTATGAAGCTCTACTGACCCCATCTCCTGAGCAGTGGAGTGGGTTAGGATGGGAGCAGACAGAGGCGAACAGCAAGGTTAACGCCACGACAGAACACACTGTCCAGACGCCACCACAGCTCTAGCCTTACTGTCTCTGTAGCAGACCTTTTCTGTGTGGAAAATGGAATGAAAAAAAAAATTTTGCAATTCTCCAAGTTTGGGAATTAACATATGCAAAGCAGCGATGTCACTGAGTAAGCTATTAAATGCCAGCAAAGCAAAAGGTAAGGTATACACGACTCAATGGGGCAGGGTGAGGTGGGGGAGTCTTGAGTCTTGAGGGAGAGGATAGCTCAGTAGTTACGAACAGTCGCTGCTCTCACAGAGAACCTAAAGTAAGTTCCCAGCACCCACATCAGGCAGCTCACAAACAGCTTAAAGTTCAGCTACAGGGGACCCGACGCTCTCTTCTGGCCTCCGAGGGCACCTGCACACCTGTCACTCATACATGCAGACTGCTCTGCTTAGGGGACTAAGCATTCAAGTAATATGCAAACATATTATGACGCCTGTAAGGTGCTCTGAGCTGAGGCCGTGAATGGAAGCTGATGTTAATTCAGACAACAGTCCTCCTCAAACACACACTGTCATGGCTACTTTTAACTGTCAATCTGACACAATGTGTAATCAATCACCTGGGAAGACTTGCAGATTGTCAGATCAGGATGGCCTGTGGGCATGGTGAGGTGGGAGTTACCTAACTAGGTTAACTTGAGGTGGAAGCCACATGCTGGGGGTTAGCAGCACCCAGATCTATGCATTTATTCTCTCTTCACTCTGAACTGGAGACAAATATGTGTGCAAAAAGATCTTTAAGAATATGGAAATGTTTTCCACCTTGTTGGGGCAAAACTAAGATAGGCCTGTAAAATGGAACAACTCGTTAATCATACACCTAACGTTTGAAGAGGTATAACAGCAGCCCTCAGGAAGCTGAGGCAGGAGAGTATAACAGCCAGAGCTACATGGTATTTCACAGGGAAGTGGCAGCTACACAGCAAGACCTCATGACAAATGTCTGATGGAGGAGAGTTACACGATTGGTTAATAAAGAAACTGCCTTGGCCCTTTAATAGGACAGAAAATTAGGTAGATGGTGTAAACAGAACAGGATGCTGGGAAGAAGGCAGTGAGGTCAGTCGCCATAGCTCTCCTCTCCAAGATGGATGCAGGTTAAGACCTTCCAGTAATCGTGGTGCTACACACATTATTAGAAATGGGTTAGTCAAGATTTGAGAGTTAGCCAGTAAGAGGCTAGAGCTAATGGGCCAAGCAGTATTTAAAAGAATACAATTTGTGTGTTGTTATTTCGGGTATAAAGCTAGCCGTGTGGGAGCTGGGTGGGAACGCAGTCCACTGCTACTCACTACAAATGTCAACAAATAAATATCAATAATTATACAGGGGTCGACGAGATGGCTCAATGGGAAAAGTGCTTCCCATCAAGCTTGATGACCCTCGTCTGATGTCTGGGACCCAGATGGTGGAAGGAGAAAACTGACTCTCCCAAAAGTTGTCCTCTGGCAAAAACACATGCAAACACATTTGCATATACATAATATAAATAACACAATAAAATTGAAATGTGCTCATTTTGTTGGATATAATTCTACCTAAACTTTAAAAACTTAGAAAAGCAGAGGCAAAGGGATAAATCTACAATAATTCAGACAAGATATATTATACACTTAGCAACTTAGGGAAGGAAGTAAGGACAGATAAGAAGTACTGAGCTAAAGACTTAGAAACTGAGGTCTAGGAAGGACAAATATTTGCATTCATCCTCATTCTATCTGCAGCTACAGATGAAACCTCTCCCTCCCATCTCCACAGCGTGCAGCGTCTTCCTAGCAGTCACAGTTAGGACCACCAGCTCACCCTGCCCTCATCTGCTGCAGCCTGCAGTGCTGTTTCGGACACAACACTAACAGCTAACAGAAAGACTGTGACTGCCCAATCACAACAGCAAGTTTTATTATACAGACCAGCAGCTGTGTGAGCAGAGGTTTGTAAATGCACCTGTTCAATTTGCTCAAATCAGAACAGCAAGGCCCTCTAACCACGGGCTAGACAAGGAAACAACCCACGTTAGGAGGCCGTCTGTTGGAAGAGAACTGCGCCTCTCATTCATCCGCTCCTTCAGACCACGGCACCTACTCCATTCCGGCTATTGTGTGCCAAGCTGAGAACACAAAGCCCAAGTTCAGCCTGGTGGAGGTGGCAGACAGCTGAACAGATGGTTGTGACACACTAATACACACTGGCAGGTTCAATAGTACACACAGGCCTGCGCTAGTGCTGGGAAACAGAGCAAGGGAAGAGTCCCTTTGAGGGCTGAGGCTTTTTCTAGAAGGCAGGAAGAATGAAAAGTATACCACCATGCACAGTAATACACAGAGGATTTCAGACACATGGGGAATGGATCTGAGAAAACAGTATATATTCTGTATCTTACTTTCTAATCTTTTTCTCTAGTAAGTGTTCCATAATAAAATCTTAATTTGATAGTGTCTGTAGACTCTGAAAGTTCTGTCCACCCCCAAAAGCTTCTTTCCCATACAACTGAAGAGAAACGGAGAGCAGAGAAACACTAACACTGCTTCTAACAGCGACAGAGGCCTGAACAGCGTGAAGGGATAGCCCGCCACAGGACTAAAACACACTATGAAAGTAAAAAGAGCCCCAGCACTCAGGAGGCTGAGGCAGGACTACTACAAGCTAAAGACCAAACATAGGGTACAAGCACACAAAAAAAGTCAAGCTTCTGCCTCTGGCGTGGCTTCAGCTGAGGCAGACCCAGTCAGGTGAACAGAGCTCAAGAACACTGGACCAGGACTAGCCGAGTGCATAAGCTGGGAGGGCTAAAAGCCTGGTGACAGACACTACCCAGAAATGCAGAAGCAGAAACAAAAGCTATGGTAGAATTAATAAGATGAAACACTGAAGAAAGTGCTCCAGCTAATAAAATGACAACTGAGCCAGACACGGTGGGAGATGCCTGCAGTTAGAGGACCCTGAGCAACACAGTGAGGCCCTCAAAAAAACAAAAACAAAAAAACTGGGCAGTATGCCTTTAATCCCAGCACTTGTGAGGCAGAAACAGACAGATCTCTGTGAGTTCGAGGCCAGCCTGGACTACAAAAGCTAGTTCCAGGACAGGCTCCAAAGCAACAGAAAAAATCCTGTCTAGGAAAATAAAAAAGGAAAGAAAAAAACTCACCCTAAAGTCTCAGAAACTCATGAAAATTTTATAAGCTGACTTCAGCTGGGTAGTTATCCTATAGGCCTTTCAGTGACTCTCTACAAATATGTCAATCTTCTGACCCCACCTCCAATAAGGGCTCCGAATGCTTGAACTTTGACCTCCTTAACCTTTTTGTAGTCATTCTGTAACACACACATACTCTTACTGTGTAATGTGTGATTTGAGAGTTAATATTAGCAATTACGATCAGAATAAAAACGCCTGTATCTGTCAATGGCCAGCTAGCAAAAGGAAAGTGAGACTACTTAGTAAACTGCAACCAACAAAGCTGACATAGCTTGTAAATTTACTTAATAAATTCTGTTATTTCAGAAAGACAAAATAAAGATTTTATGAGCTGAGGATGTAGTGCAGTGATAAAGTACATGTCTACCATGCTCAGGGCCTGGGTTCAACCAGCAGGATCACAAGAGAAAAGGACTGTGCTGTACACTTCATAATAAGTATCTATCAATGAGCATGCAAGCACCTCCCTGTCCACAAATACAAAAAATCATAGCACCTCACTAGCACCATCAAATGGAGAAGGGGAAACACCTAAAAAGGTTCTGGGGCTCATTTCAGAGTTCAAAGCGCCAGTATCCTATCAAAAAGATTCCGTTCCCTTAGGGCAGGACGACTCAAGCCTGAGCACAGCACCAAGGCCACAGTGGGCATCTCACAGCACAGTGCGACATGTGACACTGTGACACTGTAACACTGTAACACTGTGCAATATGTTACACTGTAAAACTGTAACACGGTGTGACATGTGACACTGTAACAGGCTTTTCTGTTACTACTCTTGGAGATACTAGAGGATTTCAGAAACCAATATTTGCATTACTAAAGAGGCTTAATGCAAAATAAATACCTTACACATACACAGACAAATGTTTTAAAGTAAGCTAAAGGTCAAATTTTGAAAACTGACTTTCTCTTCCCTGGCCCTGCAGCTCTGAGCTATAGGAACACTAGTGTTCCTAGCTGCCTCCTCCTCCTAGAACTTAAGTTTAAAGGTAAGGGACAAAACAGACATGTGATGTTTTGATAGAGCCTGTTGCCATGGAAATGACTGCCTTGCTCTTCATGAAGCACCATGACCTCATTGCAAATGAAAAAGGGAAACAATGATTTCTGAGGATTCAACTGAGAGAGAAATTAATGGCTAGGGGGAAAAAAAACCCAAAGCCTAAGAAGACAATCTGGAAAATATCACAATGTCAAGAGCTACAGTGAAGTGTTCTTGGAGAACTCCTGAAAGCTTCAGCCTCCAAGAATCAAAAAGAAAGACAACATTAACTTCACGGGAAAATACAGCACAGTCTCGGTCTTGTAGCTTCTGAATAAATACACCACGGCCTCCATCCTGACGGAGTATGAGCCTATGACTTTCTGTGGCTAGGTTATAAAATTAAAACTGCCTTACACTTTCCCCCACTCCTAAAAGCAAGCTGCTTTTTCCTCTCTTTTTTTTTTTTTTTTTTTTTTTTTTTTTTTTTTTTGTCTTCTTCTTTTTTGTGGTGCCCTGTTTATACAGCTTATCCCTTATCACACTGACGAGACTGGGAACCACAGCAGATGGTCCCCCAGACATAATTCTAACAGGTTTTTTGTGCAAACAAAAGATAAAGAAGGCTACAGCAATGATTTGCTGATATCTAAAGTTGAAAACTGACAAAATACAAACTGCTTTTGCCTTACTGTTTGAACTGTTTATCCTTTAAACTACTAACTAAGTTAGATATGGTCAAAATTAAATATGACTTCAAAACAGAAAAAAAACAGTTTTAACAGCCATTGAGTTTTGCTTCTGAGGTACCAAAATGTCCTAAATGACACTTTTTAAAAACACTACCTTCCATTCTTCTTGTTCTAGCAAAAAGCAAAATATTTGCACATTTCTGTCTGATAAAATCTGTTTGGTTGGTATACTATGAAATAAGCTACTCATCTGGATTTTCCTTAAAGAAAATGTACTTAAATTGAAATTTCCAAACTGTTTTTCCAGGAAGAGTTCACCAAAGGATGAACTGACTGAGCCAGTCGGGAATCTTGGGTGGAAAGCTAAAACAATCTACCAGCTGAACATAACACAACACCAAATGGAAAATGTCCTCCAAATTGCTCACCCTTCAAGATTAAAGCCTGTTTGCACACCATAAAACAGCAGCTCCCTCATGACAATGTAACAGCAAAGAGCACTGTGGGTGAGACACCCGAATCCCCAGCAAGGGCCCCAAAGGATAATATATAATGAAACTGGCAAGCATCTGAAATAAACCACTCAGACATCAAGAGAAAATATATCAGACAGACCCACAGGGCTCTTCTAATGTAGGTCATGACTGTCAGACCATAGCAAAAACATGGTGACCCTTGATAAACATTAACCTTGATTATATGTGATCATGCACATATTTTGCTCTGAGTCCTATGATGTCAACGCTTAGGGCTGTAAGAAGTGAGTATCACCATCAGCTATGAGCCTCTTTACACTAAAGATGTCTGCCTGTCATGTTTCTAGAAAGAAACGCATAGAAATAGCTTCTATAAAAATGAACCAACTTCTAAAGACTCCATACTATCTCAGCCAGAATTACTTCCTCTTACTAAGGAACAAATACGGCTGAGTTTCCCCATAAAGATTATCAAAGCAGGTTAAAATCAGATTGATATAAGAGAGCCAATCACAACATCTCTTACATGTTCACTTTTTTTTTTTCAGAAATTATTCACCAAGTCTCTGAGCAGGAAAGAGGTGCTGTTCAATGCTGATTCTCCAATTAATGAAAGCTACTACACTGTTCTATAAACCCTACATGTGAGCCAAAATTCTTCATGCAGAACAAGAATGAGTATACTAATCAGAGATAATTTATCCACACACAGCTTGTTAATTCAGGAGTAAAAGCACAATATCACCAAGTCAGAGTTACAAATGTGAACCGGTTCAAACCAGCTTGTGACACTGCCTTCTACAGCCACAAAGCAGATGTCTGATTGTGCTAGGCAGCTTTTACACAGGAGAGCTGAAAGCAGGGGGTAGTGGGAGTCTGTGCTCCAATCAGTGCAAATCCATTACTACTAGAAGAGCGGCGGGTCAGAGTTCACCTCTATGGGGCATACGGCATTCAGCAGAAACAATAGGTGTTCTCTACACAGGGTTCTCAAATCCAATCTAAGCCACTGTACCACGGGGAAAACGTATTTTCCTGGTGTTAGAAAATCCAAGATTCATAAAATGGTAAGGACATTAAGTGTGATCTAACAAATGTTATTTGATGTTCGGGATGCTGAATGAAACAGTGCATTTATTTCTACACAAACCCTGCCAAACATAATCAAAATCTAATCTTGCTTTTCAGAACAAAATCATGGCATTCAGTGTAACTCTAAGAATGTCCAAATCATCATGTTGATATAACTTGAAATAAAAGCATCACATTTTCTTAGAACACACACTAGTCTTACTTACATCTGTCATCATTTTGTAGCATGAAAAACTTTCTATCTGAAATATGTTTATTAATAACATTAGATTTTTTTCACTGAAATTATAATTTAAAGGCGTTATGAAAAGTGTTGTTTGCATACAGCCCTGATCACAAAATTCTCATTATGGCCACCATATGTACAAATATATACACGTTTGTAATATATGAATATACATATATATAAATGTATATATTTTTTCTTAATACTTAAATATCAACCACATAGCTGAAAGGCAAAATGGTAACACTAGCATCCATTATGGAAATTTCCAACATGAAAACATCAGATCTAATACACTTAAAAAGAAAAACAAAGGCAAACAGGAAACATGTAACAACGTGTTATGCAATGTGGTCCTTAGAATCCCAAACTTACTAATTGTCATCATATTAGGAGAAGGCTCTGGCTACAAGCTAATTTAATACTTAAATGTTAATATAATTTCCCTATTACTACATCTGTCATGGATGTTTTTTAACCAATAAAAGCAAGAACCAAATGGTATGCAAGGAAGGAAAAGTCTTCTCAGCAATCCCCTGATTGCACAGACCTAAACCTGCTCCAGGCCGCCGAGTTGGCATGTTCCATCTTTATACCCAGGACATTCCCCGAAGACTGTGATATGAACAGAAGTATGAAATTATCCTAACACGACTGAAATATGGCTGTTTTACAGAGCACATGAGTGTGTTTTTAAAAATATTAGCTTTACCTAAAATATGCAAAGAATAAATTCAAAACAAGGAAATTAATTTTGTTAGTCAATGCAAAACACGTGACTCACAACAGGACCAGATGAATCTCGTTACCAATGCAGCAGAGGGGACCCATGTGTATGATAAATAAAGCATTAGAAAGCACTCGGCATTTCTATGTAAACTGCGTCTGAAGGATTATTATGGGACACACACACTGGCTGAACTTAGAGTGTTCAGGTTTTAAACATTAATTTACTTTGACTATGTGCATGTCAAAATGAAAGATTGCTGTCTGGATTCAGACATGCCATATTAATATTGAACACAGGCATTCACTTCAGGTCAGTAGTCACTCCAAGTCAGCTTCAGCAGGTGGTAAAAGTAATGCACTCATTAAAATGTATGTGGTACAAGGTTATCTCCCCAAAACAGTTCTCAAATAGAGGAAGCCTTGAAACTTGAGTATTAGATATGCTAGAGCCAACCTCTAATTGTCACGAGTATAGAGAAAATTGAACTTACTCTTGCTAGCTAATAACCAATGAATTTAGTTGCTTTCATCACTATCTTGGGAGAAGTGAGAGAATTAAATTGTTCGATGCTAACCTGGCCGCCGACACGACAACAGTTAAATGCTCTTAAACCAACCTGTACAAACTAAGGCTTCTCTTTAGACCATGAGGTCAAATAAGAAACATGTTCTCATTTTGGATACCTTATTCTATTTCTCAATTAAGTGATATTTTATACTCCTTTCGTTTTTATTAACTCCGTTTACATTAATTTTCCCATTCGTAACATAATAAATTTCAGTTCTCCAGAATAAGGGCAGTAAGTTCAAATGAGGAGGCCTGACTTATACCAAACATGATTTTTATCCCAAAAACAAAATTATTTCTGACCTTCAGCATCCACAACTATATGGATAACTACCAGTTTAATTTCTAAAGTCAATCTTCAATGTTGAGAATAAATACTTTCTGTTTCATACATGTCACACCTAAACTTAAATAGCAGTATTCTCCAGTGAAGTCTTCCATCTTCACACTAAAAAAAATTAATTTACTACTACCAGATAATCCACTTCACTTTAATAACATTAAAGCAAATATAGACTATTGTCTAAATAGAGTATTTATGTTCACACACCAAAAACAACCTGTCAATCCATTTTGTATATAAGAGCAGACATGCTCCCTAAATTTGTAATTAATCACATCCCATTGCTTCATTTCCTCATTATCTACCCAATGACCAGATAAGCAAACAGGGAGAAGGGCAGGTGGACAGAGAGAGAGGAAATGGAAGTCTTCTTGCCAGGGTGAGAACAGATCTGTCTCCTTAGTTGAATACACAACATAACAGGCGTGTGATGCATATCTAATGAATAAATGAATCTATAAAGAGTCCGAGAGCATTGGAGTTCACCTCCTTCGTCTTATTTATGAATAACCTGCGGTTCAGGAAGATTAAATGGCATCACTAAGGCCACAGGGTAAGTCGGCCATCCCTGTACGATCTAACACTATGTTTTTGCTTTTTTGTCCTCCCACCTACACACATATTTAAGCTCAATATAACACTCTTTCTAGAAACTTAGACCACACAAAAACAATCATGGGTGAAGAATGTACTCGGTGGTTAGTTTCACATTCAGAAAAAGGGATTTTCCACACTCAAGGACATCAGTAGAACGAAAGCAGCACAGACCCACTCTGAACATCCTGGTGACTGTGGTCAACACGCATTCGGGTGACAGGGTTGGATTTATCAGGTGGTCCATGACTACATCAATAATAAAGCCTAACTCGCTAAAATATGCCTGACCAGAGTAAAAGCATTTGCTTGGCAGGTGCAGAAGGAATGATGAATCAGGAAGAAACACCCAACACTGGCCAGACGCCTCCAGGAGTCAGGGAGTACAGGAAGATGAAAAGAAGCAATTGAGGAAACTAACAAAGAACAATGTGCCTTTTTATTCAGTCACTTTGAGCATGAAATCTATACTTACAATGCCTATGAATCACAACATCTAAGAAGTAATAACAAAACCATTGACTTTGGGCTCAAAGAAAGGGTCTTAAAAACTTAAGAACTGCAAACTACAAAAACGCTAAATTACATTTGTTCAGGTGGAAACAAGTCATCCCCCATTCTGTATCTAACAACAATGAACAAGAACAGCACAAATGAGAAAACACCTATATAACAAGCTTCATTCGGTTCCTATAAAATTGCGTGAATATTGATATAAACTCATTAAAAATCCTAATCAAGTGCTTATTGTGAGCAGAGGTAGGGTAGGTGCTGTGGACACGAAAGGGAAAGACTGTGCTCGGGATCTACCTAGTTAGAAGCGATGCATGAACGCCTGCAGCGGGATCCAGTAAATGGGGGAAGCAGAGAGCGCAGGCCACGGCACTGGTAAGGGACGGCCTGAGTGGGTCTGGGTGGGACAGGGCAGGGAAGGTACAGAAAAAGTTCCAGCAGAGCTCCGCACCTGACAGTCCTAAGGAAGGGCTTCGCCACAGGCAGAGTGACACAGTGTGTGGGAAGAGCCATCCTGGGCCTTTTACTTCTGCCACAGCCTACATGATTCATCTGTGAGAATTAAAAACCTGAGAAAAGATGAGGAAGTTCACCGACTACCAGCCATAAACTACGACAGCTAACCCCACAAGTCATCCTCTCAATACACTGCCTTCTGACTCACTGGCGCCCAAAAGAAGCCATCATGCGTCCTTCGCTTCCTAGTTAACACCCGCACAGAAAAAGATGCACAGGAAAGAAACACAAGCAACTAAAATGCAGCTAAATAGGTCAAAGTCGATTAAATACATGTTTAAATAAATTTTATTAGCAGGGCAAGTGCATGCCAGGTACTCAAACTTAAAACATTACATATAACGGCAAATTTCATCATTGAGTAGTTTTTATGAAAACATTCTCTAGGTTTTATTGGCATCTGAGTTTATCAGTATCCTTATGAGCAATACTTGATCAAAGGCTGGGGAGGGGGACAGTTTTAAGACAGAACTAAGGCAGTTACTGTACCCATATAAGGGGCTAAATATAAGGGGGAAATATCCTAGGTGGGTTTTCAATAATAAAGATAAAATATTTTGTGGAAAAGAAATTATATTTAAGGTCTATAAGTTTATTCTACTCAATTCTCACTTTAACAGATTACATTATTTGGGTTCTCCTTTAGGCCCTGGTCGGCCTCATCCTTTTCTACAGAAAGTCCTCAATTTCCCCACCATACACCGTGTGCAGTATTCTTCTCTGTGGGAATCATTGGGTACACAGCTCTTACCACTTAGGGAACAGAAACAGGCATAGCCAAGGCTCTAACTTCATTAAAACTGACTGTGATGCCTGCTTCTCAGTCTTATGACACTTTCTCACTGACATTAAAAAAATATCAAAAGATGTTCAGAAGCCCTTGCTTAATAAAGCCAATGGCCCAACTCCCTTTCCTAATTAAAAGCTGACGGCAGTAAGAGTACTTACTATTTGCAATGAATGTTCGGACATAACGGTCTTATTAAAATTATGTCTGTCTTATAATTTCTTCCATTACTAATGCATGCCTAAAGAAATTGATTCTGAGATATATTTTTCTTGTCCTCCAGCAGGCCTTGACACAGACCGGTATGAGTGGTAGTGGGAACTAACAAGCAGATCCAACCAACACAGATGATTGAAATTAAAAAGCTCTAACATATTAACATATCTAGGCCACACAGAAGGGTCATGAGGGAAGATCATCAGCATAAATTAGCACATTATTATGAGACAGGCACCCAAGCCAGGCAAAGCCCTGCACGGTCGGTCTTCTAATCGCCATGAACATATAACGTTGTTTGATTGGAGGACCTAAGGAAGTATTGCTGGTCCTGCACCACCAGAATACTTCCACTCCTACCCTGAGATACATATGGGAACCCAGAGAGCTTGAGTGTGTGGACAGAGACAGCTGGAAGAAATTTAGTAAACACATGTTTTGGACACTTGGCTGATTTTGTCCATTTGTTTAGGAATAAAGGGCTTAAAAAATAACTCATTGCATTTTTTTTACTTCTATTTGTCCTATAAAAATCTGAAAACATAAAGTCAAGTAGGAAAATAACCCTTTGCTATTTAGCAAGTCCAGTTTTCCATCTCTAAGAAAAGATGAACAGACAAGACTCATGTTAAATAATTACAGTACTGCTTATGCTACACAGTAAGCCTAGATCAGGTCCTCTAAAGTAGTCATGTCAGAATGGAATCTTTTTTACTTTTCAGGCTATACCCAGCTCATAGGACCACTGTTGAATCCTAGAAGAGAATCTCTAGATGGCTGTCAATCAGTTCCCACGGTGACTGCTGCTAAGTAACCAACCTCTCCATTGCCTGTGCATTTCAGAGCAATTCAGACAAATCGCATGTGCATCATGTTACAGGCATCAACAACGGCAGCAAGAAGAATGAAGATTTACATAGAAGTACATCTGTTCCCATGAACATAAAAACAAACCTCTCGCAACACATAGGTGGTAAGTGAGACTATCATGTCAGGGTAATAAGCATGGGTTTCTAATGGAATAAGGTGGAAAATCTTTTTTTAAGGCATACTACCCTTTAAAAAGATGAATTGGGGGGAAAACATAAAAGTTGAAATGTAAAACTGATGCAGATTCAAAACAATTTCAATAAAAAATGCTAAAAGACACCTGAAAGGTCCTGCACTTCTGACCTAACCCCCAAAACAATGAGCACCCATCTCATAAAAAAGCAGAGTAAGTAAGTAGTCCATGCGTTCTTACTTCCAGTACAAATCCCTGGCTCTGTACAAGCTGAACACAACCGCATACATAAGACTGAACATAAGATCATCCCACCTGGGATGCGACCACTTGGGTCGCATGTGAGTTATCAGAGGCTGGAGAAACAACACAGCATTTAAGAGCACATTCTGCTTTCACAGAGAACCTGGGTTATGTTCCCAGCACTCACATCAGGCAGGCTCACAGCTGCCTCCAATTCCAGCTCTAGGCTATCTGGTGCTTCTGGTATCTGCAGTCACCTGCATACTCGTGCACACAAACTCACTCTCTCTCTCTCTCTCTCTCTCTCTCTCTCTCTCTCTCGTTCTGTCTTACACACACACACACACACACACACACACACACACGCAGAAACACACAAAATT
>NC_022018.1:35427409-35483045 GCF_000317375.1 Microtus ochrogaster
ACACAACCACACACACAAACACATACACACACATGCACATACACATATACAGTTTTAGCTTTTTAATCCCTGCTTTTTGCTCATTGTAGCTCTCTCTCTCTCTCTCTCTCTCTCTCTCTCTCTCTCTCTCTCTCACACACACACACACACACACACACACACACACACGCAGAAACACACAAAATTTAAAAATAATTCTTTTTTTCAAGATACTGACTCCTCAGTCAGAAGGTGTTCACCTGCATGGTGATGGATTCAACCACACTGCTGTTTAAAGAAGCCTACCATCAAGCCAGAGGCACGGTATCTAATTTTGTATTTCTCACCTTGCAAAGCTATTCATAGACCCTAGATTCTCCTTCTATCACATTACTGCCAGAGGACACAGAAACAGTGAAAGGTTTTGCTAAATTTTCAAAAGTGCTGTTAATATAAAATGACTTCCCAAAATGGATAACCCAGAGTGGTGTGACCCGAAAGCCACACAAATTGTTTATTTATGCCTGCTATGTTTTAATCACTCGACTGTTTTAGAGACTTCAAAAAATTAATGGTTTTGGCTATACAACAGCAACTATGTTTCCCATGAAACATTAGCTGTCACATTAAGACAAGGTTTTATCATTAATTATATTGGATTATATAGTTTATGTCTACAACATGATTGTTAAATAACTGAATTTCCAAACCATTTCAAAATAAAAATGAAATCTGGTCCCTGCAAGCTTTACATGAATTAAGGATCCATTTACAAAACAGAAAATTAAATGTAAAAAATATAACCTCAATTTAAGACATTTGCAGATAAGACATCCAACACTTTTTTTCATCAAAAAAAGGCAAAAGAAAATGCTAACACGGGTCAATAGTGCCATCTTTTGGGGATTTTTGGAATTGCGCAAAGGTGAACAAAACGTCTTGAACACAAGAACAGAAAAGGCAAATCAAGCTACCAGTTTTTAACTTATATGTTACATTTAATCAATACATCAATTATGTATTACTTAATTTAAATACTTTAAATGAAAGTATTTAAATTTTTAGGTATTTAAATGTATTGCAGAAGCTCGTGTTGGTTTGAACTTCAGTTCCATTGGTTAGACTCCTCTCTTAAAGTAACTGACTTTAATAACTGAGACCCATAAGCCCCTGAGCCATTCATTGCTGAATCAGCATGCCAGTTTTCAAATTCCTAAATTAATTCATTATAATTATATAACCACAGAATCATAAGAATCCTGTTATAAGCAATGCACACATTTCTATATATAATTTTGAAAAATAGTTTTATTGTTTTTACAATGTCTTACTATACATGTGCCAAAGAAATGATGCTTACGCTTAAATTATTACATGACCATACAATCACTAACTGCATCAGAAAGGTATTTACATTTAAAAATATTAAAACTTGTATCCAAGACAGTACTTCCATATATATGAGAATGGGGAGCGAAACGTAACTGAAAACTGCAAATGGCCTCTCCTTCAGTGGGTGGAGGGGGAATCTCAACGTCCATTATTTCAGCGTGCACCTGTCTTAGACCTCGCCTAAGCCACAAGATGCTACCTGTGAACTGCGGACGACCAGCTTCGAACACTCCCACTCAGGGGTTTGAGTGTTAGGTCTATGTACACTTTCACTGTCTTCTGGGTTGATATTCTTCAGTAATTTCCCAAAATTTTATGAAATCAGAACATATTACTCTAGAACATTCTCACATTCCTTGAATTTCGATAAGCTAACTAACAATTCAGCTCTCAAATGGAAAGGAAAAAATATTACAATTGAATCACTCATTACGATAAATTTTATTCAAATTGCCATCTGAAAATGGTTCTTCGGAGAATGAATTTTTAAAACACAGCTAAAAGGCTATCATAACAGAGCCGCCTTATAAGGTAGCAAGATGGTGACTGAAAACACAGAAGGAACAAAGCCAGAGCCCAAAGGGTTGGTTGAGTGCTGCTCTGGGGCTGGAGATGCAGGGCTGCCATGAACAAAGGCCTGGTCAGCCCAGCACTGCAACTGCAGAAACGGAGATACAGAAAAGCATGTCCATTTATAATGCTATAAATAAATGTATATATTGAGCACTACCTTTCACAACAGTGATTATTAAATAATTCAGAACATCTTCAGTCCATAGACTAGCCTCGTCATTTCACAGAACACATAGCTACAAGCACAAAAGCAGACGTGGAAATAGAGACTTGGAGATCTCTAAATAAAAGCCTAGCGGCTGGAAGGATGTGACTCCCCAAGCTCTCCTTCACCTCTCGGGGCAGCTGTGCGCCCGCCAAGTCTTCTCTAGAGACAATCGCCTTCCCCTATTTCTGAGTGGTGAGTGAAAATTCCATTCTGAAGGCCCTTAGATTTATTCTGTTTTAGTCCCTGAGGAATAAAAAGGGGGAAAATGAGAAAATGCCATTCTTAGCCCGCTTTTCTACTATACCCTTCACCAACCAGTGCAAATAATTCAACTTGTGAACACAAGGATGAGCACACAGGAACACACAAACCAACAGGAATATAGCTAACCATATTTTATCAAGTTTAAAGGTCCATCAAAATTGCTACAGTCAATTCCATCCCATTAAATAGAAAG
Source organism: Microtus ochrogaster (assembly GCF_000317375.1). Classification (NCBI taxonomy): domain Eukaryota; kingdom Metazoa; phylum Chordata; class Mammalia; order Rodentia; family Cricetidae; genus Microtus; species Microtus ochrogaster. The sequence goes on from NC_022018.1 coordinate 35,430,019, forward strand.
CAATTACGGCTTCCAATTTAATAAGAATGGATTAAACTGGGTTTCTGATTCAATACCATTTGTAAAAGTGTCCATGTCAGGAAGAGTGATGGCGGGTGGTTCTTCTCTCAGACATGTCAAGACTAAGCTGACTGGATTTGACAGTCAGCTAAAGAGAACTCTACTGAAAGCTCCCAGGCTTCTCCTGCACATACACCATTGAGTCAACTGTTACAATACACTTCACTTCTCACTGTCTTAAAGTTGGAAAACAAGCATTCCATTCATCACACTCAAAAGTAAGTTTGACTGGATCACTAACCCATATACAATGCACATTAAAAATATTCCTGTTTTGTGAGTGGTACCCTCTGCTATTAATTCAAACACACCGAGACATTGATTATTCTGGTTCATTTAACCCTACTCAGCTAGAGGCAGAGGCTCACTTCTAATCCCAACACTTGGGAGAATAACACAGGAGGATCAACATAAGTTTAGGGCTAGCCTGGCCTACATGATGCATTTAAAGCGAGCCTGGGCTATACAGTGAGACTCTGCCTCAAAAAAGAAAGAAAGAAAGAAAGAAAGAAAGAAAGAGAGAGGGAGGGAGGGAGGGAGGGAGGGAGGAAGGAAGGAAGAAAGGAAGGAAGAGAGAGAGAAGGAATATTCTAGTAATCCTACCAAGGACACTGACACATATGGTGTCATTTGTTCAGCTATTAGTTACTGAAAGAAAGCACCGGGTTTTACAGTATGACAGTGTTCAGAGCTAGGAACTGCTGCTCTATGAACTATGGTGTCTGTGTAAGATGGGAAGACTTCACCAAAGGAAAACTGGGCAAATCACCCTCAGGTGGGACCAGTGCAATCAACGTTTCAGCAAAGCAGAAAGAAGCTGAACGGCAGCAGTGCCACGGAATCGTGGCTTAGAGAGCAGGGCACCACGGTGCGTGAAGAGGATGCCGAGGCACGATTCCAACCAAGAAAAGCCCTTCAGCCATAGTAAACACAATCACACAAAAGAATGTATATAAACCTGTACCAAACTTCTGAGCCTCGTAAATCAGCCATCAGCCCCATGTCGATGGGTTGTGAGGGAGTGAGGGAATGAAAAGGGTGCTTCCCGTTTCTTAGGCCTGGTTGCTGTAGCACATAAGCAGGTCTGAGGAAGAATGAGGGCCCCAAGGGATCTGTGCAAGTGGGAAAGTAATGGAGTAATAAGGTAACAAGCATTTTTCTCAGATTAAAAAATCCTACCTTAATATATTTCTACAGACGATGACCACAACCAGACTCTAGGACAAGCAGTGAGAGCAACCAAGACCAGCAGAGGATCCCAGCCCATCTCCGGGTTATCACACATCTGATTTCCTGCACACTGCATCTCACATTAACATGAGATCACACTGCCTCTGAAAAGGTCAATTTGCCAAGTTCTTATATAAATACTGTCAAAAAATATAAAAAAGCAGAGAAAAATTAAATGTTAGGTAACTTAATGACTTCTAATCATTTTATTAGATGATCATTTGTAGCATGAAATTCATGTGCAGGGGTCATAACATCACTAAGTGAGCACATGATGCAATACTGCCATCTGCTGCTCAAGAGCTAAAAATACATCTGTAATGCAAATCCTCTTAAAGCTGAAGCCAAAAAGAGCTAGAGGACGTTCCTGAAGTACTTAGTCCTAAAATTAAAGAAGGCAATGCAAAAAGTTAAAATTTTTAAGTATGTTTTTAAGTGAAGCTTTCATGGTAATTTCTCCTCTACTTATTTTCTTAAGGAGGAAAACTACAGTTTAAACACAGGCTATTTCTAAATAAATTATTCCACAGAACTAGTGGAGAAAACCTACAAGCATAATTGAATGGTTAAAATATTAAATGGGCATTAGCTTTCTGAAACTGTATGGATATGTGTTTATTATGTGTTTATTTGTCTCAAAAAAAAAAAAAACTCTATAAAATACCGCATGAAGAACACAGTGTAGCAGAAGGCCAGAAATTTTTTAAGGACTGGGTCTCCTGACACAGCACAGCGATCACTCGAGTTTATTCATGAAAACAGCATGGGCTGGCTATTCTAGTCACGTGCTAGATAAAGCTGAAGTTCAAGGAACCTCAAAGGTCAGGCCAAAGGTTAACCAGATGAAGAACAATCTTCAGGTTCATAAAGAGAAAAAGGAGAATGTGACAGTTACCACAATTTTAATAGTGGGAAAATTGGGAAAGCAGGTCGTCAGTCTTTATCAAGATGATGTCACTAGCATGGGGGTGTCAGCCATTACTGTGCATTCATTTTGGACATAAGATGAGCTTCTTCTGCAAAATGAAGACACAGAACCAAGTACTTGGGAATTCACACCTGTGAACTACACTCACTTACTCCTTTATTTTTTTTTTCTTTTAAACACTGCTTGGCCCATTATATCTAGCCTTTTCTCGGCTAACTCTCGCACCTGGACTAGCCCATTTCTAATAATCTGTGTAGCTCCACGAGCTGGTTTATCAGGGATGATCTTAACCTGCATCTGTCTGGAGTGAGAGAATCATGGCGACTCCCTGACTCAGCTTCTCTCTCCCAGCATTCTGTTCTGTTTACTCCTCCCACCTATGTTTTAACCTATGAGGGCCAAAGCAGTTTCTTTATTGCTTAACCAATGAAATCAACAGATTGATATATGACACTCCAACATCACTTCCCCTTTTTCTGTTTAAACAAAAAAGGAAGGCTTTAACTTTAACATAGCAAAATTACATATAACAAAACAATTATCAAGCAAGAATTACAGTTACAATATTTATATCTATTTTATCTTTTATCATAACTAAGGAAAACTATAACTATCACTTACTCCTTTAAAACAGAGAGAAGATTCTTATCAGTCATTCAAGGTTATTTAAACATAAGGAAAATAGTGTTTAGAGTATAAAGGGGAAAAGAGCTACACTATTTAATTTGTACAGATAACAAAATATAGGACAGAATCAGTGCCACTAAGCATGCTGTTAGTTCAAACATGGGTAGTTTGGGTGTTTCATAAGAGGACAAACATGGAGAAATTTCTGAATCAGTAAGACAAAAAAATAAATAGAAGAAATTAAATGTTTCTGTGCTCTCTGAAAAATAAAAGTGCAAACTTGTATGAAGAAGAAACAAAAACTAAGAAAGAAATCACAAAAATAGCTGAGGATGTAGCTCTGTAAGAAGTGTCAACCTAGCACTCTGGAAGCCACAAGTTCAAATCCAAGCACAACCTAAGTCTGTGCTCCCAGTCATTTCAAAGAAGCGACAAAAATTCATCATGTGCTCCACTTTATACCATACCATTGTGTACCACTTTATACTTAAACAGCCTTCTAAACATAATTACAGTCCAGTAAGGTACTACAAAACATTTGTGTGGGGGTATGTGCATGTATGAATGTGTATGCAAACACATGTGTGCACAGACACACATGCAAACGTGCAAGTATGCACATAGACGCAATAAGACAATGTCGGGTGTGGTTTACTTAGTGCTGTCCACCTTCTGGAAAGAGTCTCTCACTAGCCTAAAATTCACCAGGTAGGCAAGGCAGGGGGGCCTGAGGCTGCCTCCCCAGTGCTGGTGTTACAAAAGCATAGCACCTCACTGGATGTTTTGGGGGGGGTTGGTTTTGTTTGTGTATTTTAAGTAGATTCTAGAGCTGAATTTTGGTCCCTCATGCACAAGCACTGTACCAAGTGAGTGAGTTATCTCAACACAAGAACTACAAAATTTCAACCAAATACTTAACACAGACATCACAGATTACAGAACTGTGAATAGAGAACCCTCAATGTTTTTATAATATAAAGCATAACTCCTTGTAAGAAGCTATTTTTTTCATTTCTTACTTATCCTGGACTCCTTAAATTAAACACAACTTTCTTGCAAGATCTTATAGCTAGAATTTATATTCAAACCTAGTATAAATTATATGTAAGGTGTGTCCACTGGCACTGTTCAGTGCCTTTACCACAGTGTTGTCTCTTCAAAGTACATCCACACAGCTCCATCTCTGGTGGCACAATAGTGCTAACCCTTCTCTAAGACACACTGATCCCTGAGGTCACAGAGAGCTATGCTGTGCACAGCCTCTGGGAATTAAGTATATGTATAAATGGTCTTTCAATTGCAGCACTGTAAGACCCTACTATATAAATGGTTTTTCAATTACCTTGGTCCACACCCTTCCAAATGATAGAGTCATTATTAACATACATATTCTCTCTCTCTCTCTCTCTCTCTCTCTCTCTCTCTCTCTCTCTCTCTCTCTCTCGTTCGTATATTGACTTTCACTAAAGTCTTTAGTTTTATTTAGGACTTTAAATCTGTTCACTGTAATTTTTCACTTCTGTGGTTTACATCTAACCAAGTTGTTGGCCAAAGGGACCCCTTGGGAACCCCCAAACAACCCAAGCTATTGATTACTATCCACAAACTGATGGTAAGGCCCTATCCCTGAAGACAACAACTACACAACTCACTGAACATGGAAAAGTACAGCTGGTGCCTACCTAGAGCCTTCTCCCCTAGTGACTAAATAGTCATGGTACCGGAAGGAACTCTGCACACTACCAAAGGAGAAAGGGAAACACCAACCAGCTACAAACTCTTTGAGCTACAGTGGTGACCTGCATGCAAGATGTGTTAATGCAATTGTGGCACAAGGCTTGTATGACAAACCACCTAATATCTAATTGGATTTAAGGCCCGCTCCATGAGATGGAACCCATCCCTGATACTGCTCTTGTGGCCAAGAAGTTGAGACTACAGAGGCCAGGGACCTAGGAGAAAACCAAAGGAACATAACAATAAAATGACTCTTAATGACCTTCTGCTATCCCCATAGATCAGTGTCTTGCTCAGCCACCATCAGAGAAGCATTCTCTTGCAGTAGATGAGACTAAATAGAGATCCACAAACCTGGACAATGTACAGACAGTGAGAGACCTTGAAACACTCAATCCTAAATGTGGTGTTTCCATCAATTCCCTCCCCTCAGGGCTCAGGGAACCCTGCACACGAGGCAGAAAGATTGTAAGAGTCAGAGGGGATGGAAAACATCAAGGGAAAAAGACCTTTAGACGCAGTAAGATGCACATGTGAATTCTCAGTGGCAACATGCACAGGGTCTGCACAGGTCTAATCCTGATGGGGTCCCAGCACTGACAGAGGAAGTAGACACAAGCCTGCATCCACAGCCCAGAAGCTATCTCCAGTTGATAACTGATCACACAGGAAAACTTAGTTTGATCCCGCGGAGACTTGCTAGGTATACAAACCACTCTAAAGGCCAGGCCCCATACCCAGGAGTAGATGGCCAACACAAATCATATTCAATGGCATTTATGGAGGCTCATTGTTTATGTTTTTTCGGGGCTTTTTTTTTAAACCTTACAGTTCCTTGCATATATATTGTGATTTCCCATTTTGTGTTTTTATGGGATTTCTGTGTATGTGAATGTGTGTGTGTCTGCATCTTTATGTTTCTTGGGCTTTTTCTTTGGCTCTCTTTTCTTTGATTTCTTTGTTTTGCTTTACTTAGTTTTATTTTATTATTATTTTTTAGATGCCTGCTTGTATACTACTGAGAGAAAAGGTAGGGATTTGGATAAGTGGGGAAGTAGGAGAGGGGAGACCATAATCACAATACATAGCATTTTTAAAATTTTTCAGTTAAAAACGGGGGAAAAAATCACTTTCCATACAAAAATAGGGAGCAATGTATTCTGATCTTCAATGATACTGTTCATATTCTGCAACCTAAACCAACACATTTCTGACTCTGTTCCCCTTTCCATCTACCTCTTTAAATGCCCGACTCAAGGCCTGCTTAGCCCACTCCGTGTTTCCTGACTCAGAGTAATGATCCCAGGAATCCAAGCACGTGATTCCCTCATCCCTTTCACCTGGAAGACAAAGGGAGGGTGCGCTGACGTCTTCAACCCCACTGTTTATCACACACGCTGCAACACCATGTACGAGGGGTCTCCTTTTACATTTAGCTATCTCCAAACTCCCGCCTTTGTCTCTCTCTCTCTCTGTCTCTCCCCCAACCCCAAATCTCAATATTGTTACCTGTTTCATTTTTGTTGTCTGGGAGAACCAAGGGCAAGCTCCAAACCTGGCTAAGACTGCTGCTAGCTCCATCCTTCACGGTCGAGTGCCGGAGAAAACTAAAGAAACAGCTCAGTGTAGTGGCCACGGCCATCTTACCACAGCTGTGCTTCCCTTTCCTTCATCTGGGGACACCTCCTAAATGGATGACCACTTCTACTGAATGGCTGTTAAAACCCTGACTCCAAGAGACCAAATAGCATGAGGCAAAGACATAAGGCTGTGCAGATCTGCCTGAGTCTCAGTGTGGGTCTACTGCACACGAGCGAGGGGGTTTCCTTCTGCTTGTGTCTTCCTTCTCCGGTCTCAATCTTATGGTAAAGCACACAGCAGCCCCGTGCCAGTTCATTCATCTGTTACTTCTTAATCACACGGAAATATCTTCATACACTGAGCTTTCCAGCAGTTCATCGCCCCTTCCTAAAAATGTGTGTAAAAGCCCCGACACTTAGCACTAGCCTAACCAGAAGGAACATATGTCACATTTCTCATTCCACAGCATATCAGAGAGGTTGAAGTCAACTGCTTTCACAGATTTTCATACAATCAGTCTATTCTCTGTTATTTTTCCCCTTAGGAGTTGCTTGCCTGCTTGTTTGTCTGTAGGAAAGTTTCTCCACGTAGCCCAGACTGGCCTAGAACTCACAAAGATTCAACAGCCTCTACCTTTTTACAACATTTACAAAAATTCCCCTCGTAGGAGCGGTGGCATTAAAGGCATGCATCACCACACCCAGCTTACTCTGCGTCTTAATATAATTTATTATATAGGCAAGCTTGATACGTTTTGTGTAGAGTGACATCATCACAAGCTGGTGAAGGAAACGGAGATAAGCAAGCAGGCAACATTTGCTGTTGACACTGTTTTTACGTAACTTTGTGTAACAGGTATTACTTCCGTCAACCTCAATTCAAACACAAAAATTTCACTTTAGGATTTTTTTTAATAATCTTCCAATCAGTAATGTGATCCTTGGATCTTGGATGTGCTTTTTAAGCAAGTATTTTAAAAGTGTTCCCAGAACCAATTAAGACAAACAGAAATACACCCATTTAAACCTCAGTACTCCCTCAGAAAGCTGAGGAAGGAGTATCTCTGAGAGTTTAAGGCCAGTCTGAGCTGTAGAGTAAGGAAGGGGAAAAAAGATAAGATGCCTATTGTTAACTAAAGCAGCTTTGCTTGGCATATCAGGTCACTTGCTTCTAACACTCCATGTGTGAAAACATGACGACTTACTATAAATGAAGACACTGAAAATAATTTAGCAAGATCTCCAAAAGAAATAATTCAGAAACAATAACCAGAACCTTACCAGGGGAAAAGCTCAGCCTATAGAAATCTCCTAGAATGTGTTCTTGGAACGGAGGCATTCAAACCACATTTCTACGTGATTTTGAGACAGTAAGTGATTGTACGTACAGTCTGCAGCATTCAAGTCATGCTGAAGTGAGGACAATGAACGGTGTATAAGATGTAAACACATGGAATTAATACAAGTATATCGGTAATATACTACATTATTAAGAAAATAAATTTCATTTTCAAATATTTTTTTAGTTCTCCCTTTTAAAATATTCCCAAATAAGAAATGAAAATTAAGGCTCAGTGAGTAGACGAGACCACACTGAGCCAGGGAACCTGAGCTCCAGCTCCAGTTTCCACACTATGCAAAGAGAGCTGATACCAGAAACTTTCCTCTGGCCTCTGCATGAGTGTCCTAGAATGCATACATGCAAAATAAATAGAAGTAATTTTTTAAAGAAATTCAAATTAAATCTGTATACTAAAGAGTAAACTGTTTTGTTTAGTCTTGTTTTGTAATAAAGTCTTATCAACTAGCCCCAGGTGGCCTGAATATACTGCTGTAATAGACCAGGCTGACCTTGAACTCGGGCAATCCTCCTTTCCCTCTCTCCCAAAAGCTGGAATTACAAGACCACCATGCTTAAAAAGTGAAGATTCTTATTTAAACATATAGGACTGTTATGCTATATAGAGACTACTTTCACTGGACTACATTCAAACTGCCAATGGATTAAAGTGTAAATTAAATACAGTGGATATTTCCTATCACCGCAGAAGTCAGTACTTAACGTTTTATAATTTCCTGAAAGGCAACCTCTTATCAAACTATACCATCAGAACATATTAAGGAAGTTCAAGCTAAATTATACTAAGACTTAATATCAAATATAAAGTAGTTAATTCTGAAAATGCATTTTTAACTGGGGACAGGCTTGAGATTTCAAAAGCCTTCCACCCTCCCCAGTATGCTCTCTCAAACCCCTGCATTTGAGACAAGAGCTCCCCGATGCTGCTATTGCCATGCCTTGGCTCCACCATTATGGACTTTAACCCTCTGGAACAATAAACTCAATTAAACACTCTCTTTTATAAGTTGCCTTGATCATGGTTACTTCTAATCCAGTCTTTGCTAGTAAGTAATTGGTTGTGAGGGATCCATAAAGATATTCTACCACAGGAGAAAACTCCTAAAGATGTCTAAAATCCAGAGGTGTTCCAAGTTCATATATGATGCTCAAAGCCCCACCTGTCTCATTGGGCTCTGGACCCCTTCACAAGAAGCATGCAGACAAGGTAAGGCTCCAGTTGAAGACTTTGAAGGTTCCCAACCTCACCAAGGACACTGTTATGGTTCCTACTTACATAAATTTGGGCAAGCATAAGAGAGTGGAATATCCAAGCTTCAGCAAGCCACGTAGGCTCTGCAACTAGGCCCAGGGATGGAGTGAGGCCATTTTCCACTGGAGATTAGGACACAGGAGATTAGGCTGTGGCCAGTGTTGGAATGGTTCTAGCGACCTGCTACCACCCAGTGTTCCATCTAATTCACTGGAACCATTAGTCCAAATAAACTCCTTCACAAGTTGCCTTAGTCAGGGTGTTTTATCACAACAGAAAAGAACCGAGACCGGGTGATCTGACAAACCACCAGTTTCTTCAGAAATACAAAGCCAGAGAGAACTGCCACAAACACTCGAATACTAACGCAACTTAACAATTAGATGCAAAGTGGGCCCTGGAACAGACCCCGAAACAGAAACAGGAAAAATAGGGAAAAGCTGAACAAGTCAAGCCAGATACACAGTTTAGAGAGCAGTATCACAAAGGTGATAATATTCTGGCTTACTTATTAAAGTATAGTCATGTATCATGTTCATATCAGAGGCTGGGTAAAGGACTTACGTGAACTTTCTATAGCTTTTCATTTCAAAACACAAAAGATTTTAAGGTTACTTTAAAATATAATACCAGGGCAGGTGAGATGGCTCAGGGGATAAGGGCACCTGTCATTAAGCCTGACATCATATAGGGTGGCACACAGGAAGAGATGGAATCCCCTCCTGCAACCGTCCTCTGGCCTCCAGATGTGTGCCAGCGCACATGTGTGCACACACATATACACACACAAAATAAAATGTAATATAAGTAAACAAAAATGAAAGGCAAAAATATGATAACCAGCTTATCTAATAATAAATAGTAGCTATTAGAGTCCAACCTTCAAATCATTAAGTTACTCCAAAATACCATTAAATTGCTGGGGCTAGACTACCTGTCTCCAAAATCTGCAACTCTGAAATTTAATCAATAAAATACATTATGGACCAGTCTCATTACCTGTAATTTTATAGCCATAGGCAGCCAGCTGTCCAGCCATATATTCTCCATCTGAATTATTATGTGAGCAGCCCCATGTTCGAATCCAAATTTTCTGTATGCCTGGAATAGTGCTGTTAAGTAATCAATTAAAACAAAGTAAGTATCTTTACGTGATTTTTAAAATAAAAGCCACTAGATGACTTCAGGGCACATTACACAAAAAAACACACTAGAATCAATTTATAAGCTAGATACAAAATGCATCAATTTAATTTAAAATCTGCTGTTACAACAAAACTCTAAAATTAAAGGACAATGAGCTGGCCCCGCAAATAAAGGTGCTGCTGCATAAGCCTGGCAACTAGAGCTTGATCCCTGGAAACCAGGTAAAAGCGGAAGGAGAGAACTCCCCCCACGGAGTTGTTCTCTGACCTCACAGGTTCACCATGGCACTCACAGGCACACTCTGTGCTGACTAGTCTTTTGTCAACTTGACACAGCTAGAGTCGTCTGAAAGAAGGGAACCTCAACTGAAGAAACGCCTCCTTAAGATCTGGCTGTAAGGCATTTTCTCGTTCAGTGAGGACCAGTGACATGGAAATGTAAGCCAAATAAACCTTTCCTCCCCAAGTTGCCTTGTGGTCTTAATATTTTGTCACAGCAACAGAAACCCTAACTAAGACACACTTATACACATTATGCAAAGACACAGTAGTAATAAGCAAAATGGTTGAAAACTAAAATCTAGATAAAATAACTACAGAATCACAAGAAGAATCTCTGTATTTAAGAAATGTCCTTTTGCATCTCTTGTCAGCAAATTATAATACTGGGAATGGGTTATCTCTAATTGAGCTGTTGGCCAAAGGGATCCCATGGGAACCTCCAAACAACCCAGGCTGTTAGTTGCCTAGACTAGAGTACTATAGATTGCTCTCCACAAGCCTATAGTAAGGCCCCATTGCTGAACTCATCTACACAACTCACTGACCATGGAGAAGCAGAGCTGGTGCTTACCCTGCCTGCACCCTACTGACTAGTGCTCACGTCCTGGAAGGCACTCTGCATGCTACTAAAGGAAAATGCAAACACTAACACAGCTACAAACTTCAGTCTACAATGGTGATTGCATACAAGATGCATTACTGCAACAGGGGCACAAGGTTTGTAAGAGAAACCAACTAATATCTGCTTGGATTTATGGCCCACTCCATGAGTCAAACCCATCCCCTACACTGCTCAAGTGGCCAAGAACCAGGGAATATATAGGCCAGGGACCTAGTATAAAACCAATACTACTGTTCTACTAAAAAAAAAAAAAAAGCAATAAAATGACTCCTAATGACATTCTGTTGTACTCATAGATCAGAATCTTTTTGTTTTATCTTACTACATTTTATTTTATCATCCCTTAGAAGCCCATTTGTCTAATGATAGACAGATGGGAGGGGAGTTGGGGAAGAACTGGGAGGAATAGAAGGAGAAACCATAATCATAATATATTATGTGGAGAAAAATTTTTAATTAAAAGGGAAAAATAAAATGGTAAATAAAAAAAAACAATTTTTTAATTAAAAATAAATAACATTCTTTTGGACCCAGAAGATTCAACAAGTAAAGGTATCTGCCACCAGGCCTGATGACCTGAATTTGACACATTAGAGAAAGAGAACTAACTCCAAGTTGACCTCTGACCCTCACTCACATGCTTCAGCCATGTATTCGTACACACTCACACATGATAAATAAAATGCAACTTTAAAAAACTCTAAATACAAATAAAGAATGCCCTTTCATGCCAGGTGGCACACACCTGTAATCCCTGCACTCAGGAAAGAAAAGTAGGAGGACATAAAGTTCAGGGCCACCACTGGACCAGGCTACAAGAGATCTTGCCTCATAAAGTTTTTCTCTAGATTGTAGATTTAATTCCTACTAATCATACCTGACGTGAAGATCTTTAACACATAAATGACTGCACAGAAAATAGCAGTGGCAGCAATAACACCCAGAGAAGAGGTACGGGCTGCAGAGATGGTGAAGGGCATTAACGTGCTGCCCTGGAAGGATGAGGACCTGAGTTTGGCCTCCCAGCACCCAGAAAAAAGTCAGGCAAACAGCAGGCGTCTGTAAGCCCAGTGGTTGTCGGGGGAGAAGACAGGAGAATCACTGGAGCACACTGGCCAACCCAGCTTAGCCAAATCAATAGCTCCAACTCTAGTGAGCCCCTGTCTCAAGAAATAAGGTGGAAGCAATCAAGGAAGACACCTGATGTGACCTGTAACATAAGTATGTACACACACACAATACACATGAATGTATACAATACACACAAACATGCACACACACAGGTACTTACACACTCTCATGATCATATACACCCACATACAATACAAAAAATATGTAAATAAAAAATAAAAGTCTGACAACCTGCTGATTCAGACTCTTAAACACTAGTTGAAATCTTTATCCATTAAAGTTTACAGATTAAAAATAAGCAAAATTGAAAACTCTATGATTAAAGTTACTGCATTCACAGGTTTCTAAACAACTTAGGAAGGAAAAAAAGATTCTCCCTTAGATTGCCCTAATAATTTATAAGTAAACAGAAATGACAATAGACATGATTGAGATAAATGTGACTAACTAAAACACAAGCACATTCTAAATGCACAGGCTTGAAAAGCTCAATAAGCTAAACAAAGTAATCATTAAACCTTCCACACTTACCAGATAAACAATTATGAGCTAATTCTAACCGTACAACTATGTGATTGTTTCCCACCACAATAGTGTAAAAAGGACAATGATTTTTTTGTGCCCAGTGCCTTTGTCCAATTCCTGAGTATTCACTAATATAGTAAGAAAAATCACATGTCCAAAACACCACTGTAGCATAAGAATCACAAATCTCAATAAAGTTTAAATCTGCAATTACAGAAGACTTAACCCAATTATAGTCAAATCAAATGACTCCTAGTGTCCTAGCCCGTTCCTTCAAAGAGCATACAATCTGGACTTTTGTTTTGTTTTTAATTAATTCTTGGAAAATTCCTAAAATATATTTAGGTCATGTTCATCCTCCTAACTCCTCCTAGATCCACTCTCCATTCCCCAGGTATTTCTTCCTTTTTAACCTATTTCTTACCAGGTTTGAAACCACTCAACTTTTTAAACCTATGTTTCCTACTATAAATACAAATATCCTAAAACTGGAGCTACTCCACGTATGGTGTAGGCCAGCTGTGCCAGTCTCTTCCCTGGATGGACATAGAGGCAATTCTGAGATGCTTACCTATCACTTGGTGGCCTGGGCTCCTCTTCCAAATATTTTTGGGTATTCCGCTTTCGTACTTTAGGAAACACATGCTTTCTTGAGAAATGTCTGTCTTGTGGCTTGGGATCTTCCTGTGACATGATGTCTTCTATGTCATCCAGGAGAGCATCACAGGATGCAGAAGGCATCTTCTGTACCACATAAAAAAAGTTACAAATAGCTCAGGTTTAACAACATCTGCTTAACATTGTGCTGGTACCCAATTCTCACCAAGCTTGAATCTAAACCAATTCTTTAAAGCTTAAGTTCACAGAAAATGTAGGAGGATAAACCCAAAAAACAATTATACAAATCCTGTTGATAGTAGACTATCCCATGATTGAACTGTAACTGTCAGAACTAATACCATGGAAGAAAAAGTAGGACAGGGTCTTTTCAAGAGAAAGGAAACTTAAAGCAAAACAACTCCCCTCAGCCACTGCTGCTGAGGCCAATGATCACCAAGGCCTTCAGTGCTATGAGGAAACCTCAAGTGGGCCTTCTTGTAACATGAGGGCCTGCTTGTTTGGGTTTCTGTCCTGCCCAGTTCCCAAAGCCGGTAAGCCCCAGAGAAAATCACAAAGAGAGTCTACATAAGTTATAAACTGATTGGCCATTAGCTCAGGCTTTGTATTAGCTCTTATAACTTACATTAGTCCATTATTCTAGTATATGTTAGCTACCTAGTTCAGCACCTTTTTCAGCGGGGCAGGTCACATTCTGCTTCTTCGGTATCTGGACAGGACTGCAGAGGAATGGGCTTCCTTTTCCCAGAATACTCCTGTTCTCATTGCCCCACCTCTACTTCCTGTCTGGTTTTCCCGCCTATACTTCCTGCCTGGCTACCTGTCAATCAGTGTTTATTTAAAATATAATTGACAGAATATAGACGATTATCCCCCACCACCATCTAAAGAAATTCATCTGCCTGCCTGTAAGATTGATTGGTGGGGCTGGAGAGATGGTGCAGTAGATAAGAGAATTTGTTGCTTTGGAAAAGGTCCCAGGTTCAGTTCCCAGCACCCACATGGAGACTCACAACAACCATAACTCCAATTCAGGGAATCTGACACCTTTTTCTGGCCTCCTTCTGCACCAGGCACACTTCTGGTGAATATACAGAAAGGCAAAACACTTATACACATAAAATTATTTTTATATTAATTTATATATATATATATATATTTGTATGTATATACATGTGTATGTGTGTACGACTCACTAGATAGTTATGCCAGTCAAAACTAGTATTGGTAAACACCTATAAAGTATTACTTTAATATCAAAACCAAATAAAGACACACACACAGGAAAAAAATATGCCTGACAAATACAGATGCTAAAATCATGAGTAAATTCTTACAAACCAAACACTGGTATATATCAAGAAAATCAAGTTGGTTTTATCCCAAAGATTCAGAGAAATGTAATAAATAATTTAAATAAACTTAAAGACAAAAACATGATCATCTCAACAGATGCAAAGAAAGTCTTTAGAAAAAAAACTAACATGCCTTCATGATAAAATTCCCAGAGAAGGAGATTGGAAAATGGTCTAGCAGATTAAAAAAAAAAAAAGAAAGAAAGAGAGAAATGTTGCTCTTGCAGAGAACCTGAATTCTGTTCACAGGAACACACATAGTGACTCACAACCATCTATAACTCCAATTCCAGAGAATCTGATGCCTTCTTCTGAACTCCAGGAGCACCAGGCATGTATGTAATACACAAACATACATTCAGACAAAACGTTCATAAATAAAATAAAATAATCAATCTTATTAACTTTTTCTTAAAGTCATAAAGAGAATAGGGCTAGAGCAAACATTTCAACATAATCAAGGCCATGGCAAAAACAGGCACCATTATTCTAAATGAAAAAGAACTGAAAGCAACCCCATTAAAGCCAACAATCAAGAGAGGGCTGTCCACTATTCTCTTTCCTTTTCAATACAGAGCTTGAAGAACTAGCTAGAGTGAAAAGACAAGAGAAGAAAATTAAAGGAATGCAAACAAAAAAAGAATTAGTCAACACACCCCTATTTGTGATGATATATTACATATACAAGATCCCAAAAATAATACCAGAAAATTTTTAGAAAGGACACACTTTCAGCAAAGTGGCAGAATACAAAATCAACTTATAAAAATCAGTAGTCTTTCTATATACTAATAACATATTTATTCAGAAAAAGACCATGAAAATAATCCCATTCACAATAGCCTCTAGAAAGAAATAAAATATCTAACCAAGAAATTGAAAGACCTCTACAATGAAAACTTTAAACCTCTTAAGAAAGAAATTCAGGAAGATATAACCAAATAGAAAGACTTCCCAATGTTCCTGGTAGAATTAGTACTATAAAAATAATCATCTTACCAATACAGATACTTACAGATACACTTGAATCCCAATCAAGATATCCAAGACATTGTTCACTAAGAATGAAACTAAGTCAGGCGGTGGTGGCATACACCTTTAATCCCAGCACTTGGGAGGAAGAGACAGGAGGATCTCTATGAATTCGAGGCCAGCCTGGTCTACCAAGTAAGTTACCGGACAGGCTCCAAAGTTACAGTGAAACCCTGTTTCAGAGAGAGAGAGAAAGAGAAACTTTAAAGAAGGGAGGTGCAACTAAAACAAAAAGGGGGGGGGGGAGGGAGTGGTCCAAGACAGACCTCAACCCTCCTACACTGCACAGAGATTACTTCCCTCTTGTACTGGGAAATGATTTATTGCCATGTGCTCTGTTCTGCCTTCCAATAGGTCACTGTGTAAACTGCCCATTGCCTAAGAGTAAGCCTACTACTGCCCAGCTCAAGCATGAAGTTCCCAGCAATGTTCCCTTCCTGCTGCAGTCAAGAGCTTCTGCTCTATTGAAAATTCACTACTTGGAAGCAAGCATTCTGTAACTTCTTTCATTCTCATGGGCATCAGAATGCCACTCTCCTAGGTCTCCTACCACATGAGCCACACCTCAAGAGTCTTTGGTGTGCTGCTCCTCAGCCCTGGAAGAGCCCATGGCTCCATTACAGGAATTCACCTCTCTACAGTCACCCCTGGTGATTTCATCACACTCAGGCCTTGAAATGCCAACCCTGAGCCTGTCCTTCCCCGGAACTCACACCCAGATGTGCAGCTGCCTGAGTGCCTGACGACAAAGCAAACTTTACAAGGCAAAGACAGAACTTCTGGTCCTCTCCCTATCTCACTGCATCACCTCACAGCCCTCCCTCTTTCCTTTAGGGGCAAGCCAATATGCTTAGACCCAAAATCCTAAGATTATCTCTGGCTCCTTCTTGCATTATCCCTAAATCCGATCCACAAATAAATTCTGTTGGCCTCTCTCAAAATATACTGAAGCTCTGTTTGTGAGCACACTCGCACATATAATATTCATGATCCAAGCCATCATCTTTAAATATTGTTATTTATTATATGCATGGTGTGTGTCAAAGTGCAGGAATGCTAGTGCAGACAGGTGTGTGCCACGGTACCTGTACGAAGGTCAGAGGACAAGCTGCGAGAGTCAGCAACCCCTACTCCACCCCATATTTCCTATCATCCTTCCCTAATCTTGTTGTTCATGTTGTTTGAGGTTTTTGGTTTGGGGGTTTGGGAGTTTGTTGTTAGTGGTAGTTTGTTTTTGTTTTGTTTGTTTTGTTTTTTACAGACATGGTTTCTGTGTAGCCCTGGTTGTCCTGAACTCACTCTCTAGACAGGCCTTGAACTCAGAGATCCACTTGCTTCTGCCTTGAGTGCTCAGATTAAAGGTGTGTACCACCAAAGGTAGAGAAATGGCTCAATGGTTAAGGGTACTGACTGCTGCTCTTCCAGAGGACCTAGGTTCAATTCCCACCACTCACATGGCAGCTCACAACTGTCTATAATTATAGTTCCAGCGGACCAGACAGATACGCATGGCAAAACAGCTATCCACATAAAAATTTTTAAAAAAGGAGCATGCACCACCACTGCCTTATTTTGTTAATGTTGTTTTTGCTTCTTTCTTTCTTTTTGAACTGCAGCACTTAGTCACCTGCCCACATGTCTTTTACTCTCTTTCTACCAGACTAAACATTGGGAAGAGCAGAGATCTTAGGGGCTTTGCTCTGGTTGCCCTACGGTACACAGGACTGTAGCTAACACCCTGTAGCTGCTCAGTGGGTGGACCCAGTATAACAAAGTATGGACCTAGTTACCTCTGTCTGACATACTTTTCTCATCGCTGTCACATAGTACCTAAAAAAAAAAAAAGGTGACTATTTGGGCTGACAGTCTGGGAAGATACAGTATCCAGGCAAGGGAGGTTTGATGGCATTAGGAGGTTCATCATATTACACGACAGTCAGGAAACAGACAGGGATGAACGTGTGTGCTCAGGCAGTTTCCTCCATTAGTACACTTTTTAATTCAGTCTTGAAGTCTAGCCGAGGAGGTGGTGCACCCACATTCAGAACAAGAATTCCTTCATCATCTAAACCTCTCTGGAAAACTCCTCACAGATACACCCAGAGCTGTCTCCTAGGAGAGTCTAAGTTCTGTTATGTCAGTAAAGATTGACTGTCATAACTTGCCACTGTACTAACCTTTAGACATGCTGAGTAAGCCAAACTAAGTCTTCCACAAGCTGCTCCTCAACTGGAATATCATCTGCAAGGCTTTCTGCAACACTAATCCAAAGGACATCACTTCAAGGCAGGCCTTTCCCAACCACCACAGCTAAAATGACCACACTGCCAAAGGGCACACAGTCTAACTCTATGCATGCTGCAATTTTCTTCCCATGATTAAGTACCTGACAACTTGGGTACCTGCACTTCTCATACTACAACTTAACATTCATAAGCCCAACGCATATCTTACTTCCACTGCCAGCACCTCCAACCACGCTGGCACACAGAGGGCACACAATACTTAATGACTAAATAAATAGATAATGCTTGATAATGTTAAACTTACCTAGTCTTTCCAAACTACAAGAGGATATTCTTATATATTATATATAATGGAATCTGTAATTTAAAAAAAAAAAACTTAATCTCTTGAGTTTCTTCTACCACTATTATCCTTCACTATAACAGTGAGAAAGGCTAAAACCACATTACTAAGAACTACTGAAGGATGGTGAATGATTAAATGTCATATTAAAAGTCAAAGTTCCAAAAAAAATTACACAATGTTTACATCAGATCCACTGGAGGGAATTTAAATAACAAAACAAAAATTAAAAACAGGGATAAAAGGAGTCAATACTAAACAACATGGTTACTGAGTTAGGCACTACTGCCAAACACACAAAGCTAGTACCATTGAAGCTAAAGGACTTGTACATTGATAAAGTTAGAATCAGAGTCCAGGCCTTCTCTCAATAATGGAAAAGCATAAACCATGTAAGAGTCTAGTATAATACTGAGAAGTAAACATCCCAGAAAACTGAAGATTCATTTAAGAAAATGCCAATAAAAACAGGATCAAATGCTCAACTACACAAACAATAAGTACTCAAACAATAAGTTACCTACCATTACCTTGATGAGAAGTTAGACTAGCCAAATCCTTGTGGCTCCCTAAAAGCATGGCACAGCTAGTACAATTTTCTGAGGAACCACTGCCAATACATCTCAAGCTATGCAACACTCACATCTTTCGTCCAGCAACTCAATCACTAGAATTTGACTTTAAGTAGTCTAATCAATGTAATATAATACAGACATTCTCAAGTCTGACTCTGTATCATAATCAGTTTCACAGTCTCATTTATCTCTATGAACAAGCTAAAGTTTTTACTTCAGACAAACTGGTAGATTAAAAAGACTTAAATTCTCAAAAAGATTTAAGTACCACAGAAATGAATTGTAGAGGGAAAAGGTAATAGTTACATAAGACAAAGATCTCTTAAAAACTCTTCTCAAAGGCACAAGAAGTCAAGTTTCATAGAGGGATAAAGTCAGAAAGGACAGACTATGATAGAGTAGTTAATTGGTCAGGAACTTTTCATAATACCAAATACCCAGAACCATGAATTTTCAGTAGCAACAGTCCTGGATCTTGAGGGCTCATTCTGAATCCCCGAGGAGCTTCTGGAAATTACTACCAACAAGATGGGTTCAATGGGGAGAGGAACAAAGGAAAGAAGAAGAGAGAAAATGACCAACAACAAAGCCCTAGGCCAGCTGAACCTAGGAACGGAACCTGAGCATCAATAGATTAAACTCCCAGCAATTCTCTCCTATGATCAGCCAAGAACACAACCCAATGTGCCGCATCAGCACTTTCCACAGTGAGATTCCCAACAGCAGCAATGGCGTCGGGTGGAACCTGACCACAGACATGCTGAATCAGTTATTCTGAGTGAAGCCAGGCTCAACAAAACCTCCAAATAATTTTGTTTGTTAGTCATTGTTCTAGAGTTACTAGTTCATAAAGATTGACAAGAAGGAATGTCAGACATTACTGAATCAAATTATTTTGGGGGCTTTTTTTTAATCAAATGATTTTTCACATAAGTATAAGAACAATTCAATGGAAGAAATAAAAGTCTTCTCAACAAATGATATTAGAACAACTAGATAGCCAAACAAAGAAATGGAGCTGGAGCCCCATCTCACATCATACTCAAAAATCAACTCAAACAGGGCTACAGACTTAAATTTAGGAGACCTAATACTACGAAACTCTTATAACTCACTCAAGTATAAATCTTGCCAACATTAGACACCGGTTTCTTAGTTATGACACCAAAAAGCATGAGCAATAAAAGAAGGCAACAGATTAGATTTCATCACAATTAAAATGTGTGAGTCAGGCACAGTGGCACACTCCTGTAGTCCCAGCACTTGGGAAGAAGAGGCAGAAGGATGAGGAGTTCAAAGCTGTCCTCAAAAACAGATCAAAATTGAAACTAACCTGGGTTATGTGAAACCTGTTCTCGAGGGGGAAAGAATCAATTTTCATGCTTCAAGAACAATATGGAGGTTGTGAAAAGACAGCCCATGCGGTAGGAGAAAACAGCAAGTCATATAATATGATAAGGGCCTAGTATCAAAGTAAATAAAGAACTCAAAACTACAAACAATCCAAATTAAAATATGGGAAAGGGATCTGAACAGACATATTTTCAAAGAAGCTATATAAGTACCTGGTAAGCATGTGAAATCTGAAAATAAAATGAGCCATAAGGGAAAGGCCATTCAAACCTACAAAGATACAGCTCATTGGAACAGCCAGAATCACAAAGACAGGTAACCAGGTTAACAGCAGTGAATCACATCGCACAGGAAAAAACCTTAATAACCAGGCCTGGCATGGTGCTGCACATCTTTAATACCAGCACTTGGGGCCTTAGTCTACACAGATAGCTCGAGGTTAGACAGGAATACACATTAAGACAATGTCATACACACTCTCACACACACACACACACACACACACACACACGCGCGCGCACAAATTAAAAGAAATAAAATAATCCAGCTAGAAGAGATATAGAAACAAGCCTCAAGAATGCCATATTTGGGCTGGAGAGATGGCTCAGAGGTTAAGAGCACTGACTGCTCTACCGGAGGTCCTGAGTTCAATTCCCAGCCACCACATGGTGGCTCACAATCATCCACAATGAGATCTGGTGCCCTCTTCTGGCCTGCAGGCATGGAGGCTGAACACTGTGTACATAATAAATAAATCTTAAAAAAAAAAAAAAAAAAAAAAAAGGATGCCATATTTGGGCTGGAGAGATGGTTCAGTAGTTAAGAGCACTGACTGCTCTCTCAGAAGACCTGAGTTCAATTCCCAGCACCCATGTGCACAACTGTCTCTAACTCCAGGACCTGACACTCACACACAGGCATACATATAGTCAAAACACCAATACATATAAAATAAAAAATAAATTATTGCCGGGCGATGGTGGCGCACGCCTTTAATCCCAGCACTCGGGAGGCAGAGGCAGGCGAATCTCTGTGAGTTCGAGACCAGCCTAGTCTACAGAGCTAGTTCCAGGACAGGCTCCAAAGCCACAGAGAAACCCTGTCTCGAAAACCAAAAATAAATAAATAAATAAATAAATAAATAATTTTTTTAAAAAGTCGAATTTAATATCAGAGAATTAGGATATAACAAAGATTAAGCAACAGTCAAACCAAAAAAAAAAAAAATTAGATGTGTCACTGACAGCAAAGAGCGCATGTCCATGCTACTTACTGAAAACGAAAGATTAAAGAAGAAACGCAATGAAAGTCTAAGAAATTATTAAGGAATAGGACATCTTCAATCACTCAAACGATTTAAAATAAACCAATACCTTGATTATCAGAAATTGGCCTCAAGTCCTCCTGAAAGATGAATCTGGAAAATTAAAATTAATTAGAAAATGCAAGTATCCTATAACTCCCAAAACCACTCTAAGGCCTCTTTACATTTACCTTTAAAAAAAAGGGGGGTGGGGCCACATCTGGCCACAGTGAAAACTGCTTAGCCCACACTGTAACACCACAGCTCGGTGAAATTCACCAAGTAAGACACAAGTGTTCTCGTGAAGACACAGGAAAGTCTTCTAAGCACAGGGATGGGGGGGGGGGGGGCTCAAGTCACCTGCGCCTATGCCCAACTTCAGTGTAAAACCCTCTTTTGCTCAGCCTGATCAGCCAGCACAAGTCCATTCCCGAGAAAAGTGAGGGAAGAAACGAGGCTAGGCCGGACTGTAACTGGCTGACTATGGGCCTCTCGGGGCAGCGCTCCAGTCTCCGAGTCCCCATCCCAGCTGCCAGATGTTTCTCAAACTGCGAAAACAAGCGAGCGATCGGCCCTAGGAGGAAAATCTGCGGAAACGAAACTCCGCCCAAAAAGCAGCGCGGCCCACAGTCGCTCGGCTTCGGTACAGTTGCCCCTCGTATCCACAAGTCCGGAAACTCACCTGTCCAAAGTGAGAGAAAAACCCACACGCCACTGTCAGGAGACTGCACAGACTTCAGATGGAGCGCGCCATGACACTTGTGTCCCGCCAGGCTTATTTGCGCATGCTCCGAGACGGTAGCCGGGAGAAGTCAAAACGCGCCATTGTTTCAAGTTTGCGTAGGATTTTAATTTTATACTTGTTGTTAAATTTTTCTGTAAAATAAGACAAAAATAAACTCCTCCGTCATTATGTTCTCATTATGTCTTACCAAATAACTTCTGCTGAGTCCTTATACTCTCTTCCGGACAGCTAAGAGATTAACATGAACATCTAGCCGTTAATTATTACTATTCCTAGTTCAGAAAAAGGAACTCGAGAATGTAAATACTTCCCAGAGTAATTACACCCGGAGGAAATCTTTTCATTACATTTTACCAGTTTGACTCCTTTATCTATCTGTCTGTCTGTCTGTCTGTCTGTCTATCTCGATCTCGATCTCCTTTATAGACATCTCCTCTATATATTCCTGACTGCCCTGGCACTCCCTATATGGACCGGGTTGGCTTCGAACTCAAATAAATCATCTTGCCTCTGCCTCCCAAATGTGAGCATTAAAGGCATGCACAACGATGCCCAGCTAATTCCCTCCTTTTCTTTAGAAAAGAATAGACAAGGAATGTTTAGTCTATTGAATAAGAATAGAAATCATTTAACACTGATATCTGTTTTTAAGGAAATTTAGGGGTTCTTTTTTTCTTTTTCTTTTTTCCCCTTGATTTCTTTAAAAAAAAAAAAAAAAAAAGATTTTGCTTAGGTAAGCCAGGCTACCTCAAGCTCTTGATTCTCCGGCCTGCATCTGCCTCCTACTGCTGAAAATACAGTTTTGACCCACTGCACTAGGCTTAGAGTTCTGCTTCTACAGAGACAATTAAGCCTAGGCAGTCTGATTTCATTTAATAATTTCATAAAAATACTTAGGAATAAAATGTAATACTTTCTTTACAAGTAACACATAATTTCAAATAGAGCAAAAAGAAAAGAATGATATGAAAAATATGGAATAAAATCTTTATGTCTTCAGAAAGATGCTGGAGGGTGGTGAGTGGCTTCGGTTTGGTTGGTTTGGGTTTGCATGGCTTTGACAGTCCATGCATTGGGACTAAGCAAGCGCTGCACCGCGGAGCCCAAGCTACAGTCCCTTGTTTTCATATTAGTCCACAGAGAATATTGAAGGGAAAAGGAAGAATGTGAGGGATAACCAAGTCAGTGAGTTCTTATTGCACTCAATAAACAAAGAAAGAGTAAATCCAGAAATTATACAAATTTAGAAACAAATATAGCATCATCTATTGGATTAATTAGTTTAAGCCAATCAATGACCTTTTCATGAAATAAACAATTCGTGTATTTAATTTGCTCTTAGAAAATCAGAAATGCATATGAATTTTTAATGTGGAAATTAGATAAATGTAACAGTGGCAGACTTAAGGCAGGTTAATCTATCTGTTAGGTTAACAGGAAAGTGTAGGTGCTCTTAGTTTGTGATGTTCGGGAAGCCACAAGAATCAATGTTGGATGCAGGAACTGAGATCAGATATGAGAAATTGTTGACAGAATAAAAAAAAACCTGACTGAAAACCATATATCAACAGGAAATTTTGAAGGAATTTTTTTTTTCTCAAGAGTTGGATGGACCCAACAGAAAAAGTGATTGTAGGAACAAAGAGAAAACACAAGGAATACTATATCAACGTCAAAAGAAAGACTGCTTCAAGTGGATAAGTACTTCCATGCAGAAGGTAAGAGAGAGACACTGAAGTTCATAAATAATGATAGACAATACGACATGAAACCACCTAATTATCTTTAGAGGGATGCTGAAAGGTCATCTTACAAAGTAACCACTAGGGGTCAGAATGCTGTACTTCTGACACCAGCTAGTCCCGTCTGTCATTTCACATAAATATGGTTGCTTGAATTCCATAATTAATTTTCTCTTTCCATTCTCCCTCTCTCAGTACAAGTGGTTGAGAGGCTATACAAGTGGCCGGTAATGCTAGTCAGAACAATGAGGACACCACAGTCTCTTGCTGTAGAGCAGGTAACCCACACCGAGCCCAGAATTCTGGGCTTTGTCATCTGCAAGAATCTGAGGCTGAATCTTCCAGGGCTGCCACAAAGTGAGTGAATGAATGAATGAATGAATGAATTAATGAATGAACGAATGATGTGGGAAAACCCTGCCCATGACAAGGCTGCTTCAAAGGAAAACATTAGATACCTACGAAAAGAGAAAAGGTCAGTAAATTCTAAAGACAATGTTAAGACCCCTGCTACCCCATACACCCAGCACTGTATTTATTTCCAAGTTGTTCAGTTTTGTGCACAAGTAAATATTTTCTCTTAAAACAACCCAAATTCATTTCTATCTCTTGCAACCAAAATAGTTCTTTCCATTGTTGTGGTTGTTGTTGTTGATGATGATAATGATGATGATGTTTTGGCTTTGGTTTTGGTTTTAATTTTATTGAGTCAGGTTCTCATTTACCCCGGACTGCTGGCTCCAAGCCTACTGTGTAGCTAAGAATGAACTCAAATGTCTGATCCTCCTGCCTCCACCTTCCAAATGCTACTCTAAAAGGCATATATCAAAACATACTGTTTTTATTGTAATATAGTTTCCCAATGATTTAAAATATTAACTCACAGACATTGTATAACATTCTCATGGTTTATAAATATTAGTGGGAGACATGATGCTTTCTCTGTCCTTCTAATGCAAGACCTAATGCTACCACATTTGTTTTTGGGGGAATAGAGCTCCGTGTTAGAGCCCTTGTCTTGCATGTTGAAGACCTTAGGTTGGCTCTCCACTGCTGTAAGCACTAATAATAATGGTAGATCTGTTCTTACAAGAACTGAGTTACATAATCTTCACTGCAAGGATTCAATACACTAAGGACCAGTCTACGTGCTCAGGAGAAGAAACAGCAAAGATCCTTCCTTTTTCAGAGAGTAGCAGATACAGATAAAACATAATAAATAT
This sequence comes from Microtus ochrogaster, assembly GCF_000317375.1. Taxonomy (NCBI): domain Eukaryota; kingdom Metazoa; phylum Chordata; class Mammalia; order Rodentia; family Cricetidae; genus Microtus; species Microtus ochrogaster. The sequence goes on from NC_022018.1 coordinate 35,455,033, forward strand.
AGTCAGGCATGGTGTCACTCTGCTTTAATCCAGCATTTGGGAGGTAGAGGCAGAGGGATCTCTGAGTTCCATGCCAGCCTGGTCTACATAGTGAGTTTCAGTCCAGCGAAAGATACATAGTGAGACCCTGCCTAAATAAATAGTGCAAAACAAGAGAGGAAAATACATCTGACTCCTGACCTCTACACAGGCATGGCAGGAAAGCACATGCGCATGCGCGCGCACACACACACACACACACACACACACACACACAATGATATAAAATTACTAAACTTTCTCTCTCTCTTTTCCTTCCTTCCTTCCTTCCTTTCTTCCTTCCTTTCCTTTTTTAACAATGTTTCACTGTATAACACTGACTGGCCTGTAACTCACTCTGTAAACCTGGCTGGCCTCACAATCACAAAACTATATCTCTGCCTACCTCTGCCTTCCTCGTGCTAGAATTAAAAGTATGTCCCTGGCCTGTACTGTATTGATAATGAAGACAAAGACAGCAAAATAAGGATGACATCAGATTAAGGAGCATCAAAAATCAGAGCTTTAGTTTTTTGTTTTTTTTTTTTTACTGTGTGCACATATGTATGTGAAAGAGACAAACAGACAGATAGACAGAGATAGACTTGCATGTTAGAAAACTTTGTTTCCATCTTTCATGTGTCCTGGGGATGGAATTTGAGTTTTCAGGCATATGCTGCAAACACCATTACCAACTGAGCCATTGTACTAGCCCAGGATTTGAGATATTTAAAGAGGTTTAAAGAGCCTTTTAAAAAAGCTAAAAGAAAAAGGATTTTACTGAGTCCACCTTTAATCCCAGCACTTCAGAGGCAGAGACTCGTGAATCTTGTGAGTTCAAGGCCAGCCTGGTCTACACAGTGAGTTCAAAGCCTGCCAGGGAGAAGAATGACATTTCCATAAACAGAAAAATAAGTGGAAGAAAAGGCTACAGATAGAGAAAAATATGGGAGAAGAAAAGAAAGATAAAGAATACAGAGTCATATCTATTTTCCATCCACCATACAATTGATAAGTTGTTTCATAATAAGTGTGCAGACATATACATTAAGAAATGTCATAAATGTGTTAGCCTTCCTACCAAATATTAATGGCATTTGAATGGAGAGTAATAGAAAATCCTTGTTCTCTTTAAATGGGATAAGTTACCTTTTTTGTTTTGTTTTTCAAGGCAGGGTTTCTCTGTAGCTTTGGAGCCTGTCCTGGAACTTGCTTTTGTAGACCAGGCTGGCTTCAAACTCAGAGAGATCCACCTGCCTCTGACTCCTGAGTGCTGGGATTAAAGGCATGCGCCACTGCCCAACTCTAAAGTAATTTTTAGTTACTTTTTGAGAATTTCATGCATATAAGCATATTCTATGTTTTGATAAAACCCACCCCAGACTCCCTCCCATCCAACAGCTCCTCTCATACACCCTCATCACTTTTCCCTCCCAAGAGGTTTTCGGTTTTTTGGGTTTTTTTTTTGGTGTTGTTGTTGTTGTTGTTGTTGTTGTTTTGGGGTTTTGTTTTTTTGTTTTTTTTGATTTTTCGAGACAGGGTTTCTCTGTAGCTTTGGAGCCTGTCCTGGAACTAGCTCTTGTAGATCAGGCTGGTCTCAAACTCACAGAGATCCGCCTGCCTCTGCCTCCCGAGTGCTGGGATTAAAGGCGTGTGCCACCACCGCCCGGCTCCTCCCAAGAGTTTTATATTTAATTTTTTTATATTTTTAATTTTTTAAACTTTTTATCTGGAAACAATTTCAAACTCCTTTTTCTTTTTGAGACAGGGTTTCTCTTTATAGTCCTGGGTGTCCTGGAACTTGCCATGTAAGTAAGACCAGGCTGGCCTCAAAGTCACAGAGATTTGCCTACCTCTGCCTATCAAGTTCTAAGATTAAAGGCGTTCACCATCAAACCCAGCTAATTTCAAACTTCTTCAAAGTTGACAAAATATTGTAATTGATGCATATATAAATCTTCATCCCCAGATAATAATGCTTCATTGGACCAAAGAACAGTGATCAGGGCCAGGAAACTATCGAGGACATGATGCCGTTCTCACTGCAGCAACCCTGGGGAAGTCTTTATTTTCTTATCTTCCCCATCCTTGATACTTTAAAAGAAGACGGGTGCAGTTATTTCGTAAAATGTCCCTCAACTTGAGTCCACTGATGTTTTCACAGCTACCTTCATGGTTTTTGTTTGTTTGTTTGTTTTCTGTATATTTTGTTTTGTTTTGAGACAAGGTCTCACTGTGTAGCCTTGGCTGGCCCGTAACTCAGAGAGATGCACATGTACTAGAATTAAAGATATGTGCACACGGCACAGCTATATTTTAGTAGTGGACTTGTGGCAAGAACACCACGAGAGAAATGTTGTCTGTGCCCCTTGGCCGATCTCAACAGAAGCATATGACGCATCTCATTACCAGGGACGTACTTCGAACACTTGGTCTGACCACCGTACAGGGACTCTTCTTCCCTCTGTTTTCAGTAAGGGAAGACACGCTGAGATTACAGAAGCATCTTGTTTCAGAGCATGTTGCTGCCTCTAATTGCAGCATCTCTAAACGACCCTGCAGGGAACAATTATCACTGTGGTGTTTGCCAAATGGGGACTTTCCATTTCTATCATTCCTTCTACTTATGTTATCGAATGGGCTTTCCCGTCTCATTTATCCATTCAATTATTTATATTGGTATGGATGCACGGTGTTCAACTTACATTATAGCTTCTAACCCATTGTTACTATTACTTTGTTGTTCAAATTATCCAAAATTTGGCCATGGCCGTGGGTTGCCTTCAGTGTTCTTTGGACATGCTGCCTTTCAACTACACATACACGGTTTTTTTTTTCTGTTATTGCAATATGTCCCAAGCTCTGTTGTACTTTCTCTGGCCAGTCCTTGCAATCTGTCTATTCTCCATAGAACTATAGTTCCTGTCAGTTTCAAATGATATTTAGAAACTAAGATAGGAAGCCAGGCATTGTGGAATACATCTACAGTCCCAGAATTTGGTAGAGGGAACAAACAGCTACATAGCAAGTATGAAGCCATCCTGGGTCACTTGACATGAAAGAAAGAGAGAGAGAGAACAAACAGGCAAGGTGCTAGGAGATGGCTCAGCAGTTGCAAACATTTACTGCTCTTGCAGAGGACCCAGGCTCAGTTCCCAGCATCCATATAGAAACTGTTAGAACTGCCTGGACCTCCAGTTGCAGGGGATCTAATGTTCTTTTTCCTGGCCCTTTTGAACGACTGCATCCACACATACATTTACATATGCATGCTCATACACATAACACATAACTAAAATTAAGTAAATAAATACATCTTTCAAAATATAAATAATGATATGAGCAGCAGTATGTTATCGCGTCTGGGTATGACTGCTCCAGAAGCTACAGTCTCAGCCTGGCAAACTCGAAGTGTCTGTTAGACATCCATACACATCCTTGACCTAGCAACTGAATTTATGTTTCTTAAGTTTCGAGAAGTTGGGGGTGATTGGCACGCAGGTAATATACAAAGCCAAGACTGAATGGGAGCACCCAGGGGGTGAGCCTGAAGCATGCCAATATGGAGATGGGGGAGAAGAGGAAGAATTAGAAAAGCATAGTGAGAAATAAAAGCCAATGGGAAAGAAGAAAAAGGAGATTGGTGTCCCGGAAGGCAAGCGGTAGAGCAGAGACTGGAATGGTAGGCTGTGTTAAGTGATGCTGAAGTTGGAGTAAGACAAACGCTGAGAATAAACCATCAGGCTGAGCAACTTGGAAGGGCAGCTTTTGGTGCAGTGATGAGAGCTAAATCTGAGCAGAGCAAATTAAAGGGTGACAAAGGATGCGGACTGAAGACAGGATGTCGTCGAGCAACCCGGAGCTGGGACCTTGGCAGTGGGAGAGGTGTGTTCCCAAAGAAGAACCGAGTTGAAGTCAAGATAAACAAGAGCGTGCTCAAATGCTGTCCCCTGGAAATGGGAAGATGATGGTGTAGCAGAGAGAGGGGGTCTGTTGGAGTTATTTCTTTAGATATAAAGAATACACAAAAGTTATTTTAATAATAAGTAAAAGTATCAGGAGTGGTGACACACACCTTTAATCCCAGCACTTGTGAGGCAGAGACAGGTGGATCTCTGTGAGTTTACATAGTGAATTCCAGGCCAGCCAAGCTACGTCGTGAGATCCTTTCTCCAAAATAAACAAAAGAGCTGGGTGGTGGTGGTGCATGCCTTTAATTCCAGCATTCAGAGGGAAAGGCAGGCAAATCTCTGTGTGTTCGATGCTGGCTTGGTGTATAGAGCAAGCTCTAGGACAGGTTCCAAAGCCACACAGAGAAACCCTGTCTCGAAAAACCAAATAAACAGGTGATAGATATCTAATAGACAGATAGATAGATAGATAGATAGATAGATAGATAGATAGATAGATAGATAGATAGATAGATAAATAGATAGATGATAGATAAAACAAGCAAAAAGCTAAAATTTTAAAATTTAAAATCAGGCTGAAAATGTAGCTAAGTTGATAATTGGTAGAGTGCTTGCCCAGCATACGGGAGGCCCCAGATTGCACACACTGTAAACAGGTCAGGAAGAACATGAAATAAAGGTCTAAATCCAAGCACTCCAGAAATATTAGGAGTTCAAGGTCATCCTCAACTATGTAGATGTTTGAGGCCAGCCTGAGTACAAGAGGCCCTATCTCAAAACACAGAAACAAACATTTGGTGTGTGGTATTTTAAAATTTAAGCTTAAAAATGTTTTTAAAGCAACAACCAGCCGGGCGGTGGTGGCGCACGCCTTTAATCCCAGCACTTGGGAGGCAGAGGCAGGCGTATCTCTGTGAGTTCGAGACCAGCCTGGTCTACAGAGCTAGTTCAAGGACAGGCTCCAAAGCCACAGAGAAATCCTGTCTCGAAAAACAAAACAAAACAAAACAAAAAAAAAAGCAACAACCAAAGATTTTTAAATTACATTAAACAGAAAAACACCAAAGCTTCCTAGTAAGGTGTTAGCATGACTATCAATGGTCAGCTAAAATATTTTACTGGAAATGTATTTCTTTGGCAAGCTCCAGAATGTGGTTGGTTGGTCATGGCCAGGAAGGTGTGGAAAGAGGAAATAAAAAATTTTTAAGCCCATTTACTTTTGTAACCATAGGGCATTCATAGCTTTTGTTTGATGGGAGAACAAATACACATGTACACACACACACACACACACACACACACGATGGAGAGACACAGACACATAATTCACACAGACACATTTGCACACCCCACGTTTACACATCTACTAGTGTTACATTTCTCACTGGTTTGATGCCCCTACAACACACAAACTTTACAAACACTGACTCTGTAGGCAAAATTCAGACTTACATTTCCACCAAGTGAGTCTTAGAATGTATAGCGAAATAAAGGAGGCCTTTCTCAGAGAACAGAACAAGCTGCTAGCAGCTGGTTCCATGAGAATGCACTCCCTGAACCTACAGACAGAAAGAGCAGCCGCAGAAGTATTTCATTTCGGCTTATTTACTTATTCTAAACATCTGCAAGGCCCTCTCCCAGGCTGTCCCTTCAGCAGGAGTTAGGAGCAGAGATCAAAAGGGAAAGCAAGGAGGGCAAAAGAAAAGGCCAACAAAAGGTCTTTTATTTTAAAGTTGGGTTCTCATATTTCCCACTATAAATTCTCAAATGTTAGTAAGGAGGTAGAGAAAAATGGTTAGTAAAAGGAACTCAGTGAATTGTTGCAGAGACCATTTTCAAAAAAAAATTGTTGTTAACTTTCAGTTTGTTGATTTTGTGTGCACACACATGCCACAGGGACCACTTCCAGGAGTCAGTTCTCCCTTCCACTATGTGTGTCCCAGGGACCAAATTCAGGTCCTGGGGTCCTTGGGCTTAGTGGAAGGGGCCTTAAACAGCTGAGTCATCCCAATGGCCCAGACATCTAATTTCAAGGCATATATTTGTTTGTATTACAGATAACTATCAGTAAAATTTAGTGATATATTTAAAGATTTTAATTTATATGCACAAGTTTCTGTCTACGTGTTATGTATGTATGTGTATATATATATATATATATATATATATATATATATATCACATATGCGCCTGATGCCTGAGTAGGCCAGAAGAGGGCAAGGGATCCCTAGAACTGGACTTACAGAAGGTTTGTGAGGCATCATTTGGATACTGGAAATCAATCTGGGTCCTCTGGAAGAGCAGTCATGACTAGCGACTGCTGGCCCATATCTCCATAGGCTTTCCTACATTAGCCAAGATTATCAAGACTCAATTGAATAAACTAATGTGTATCTTCATAAAAAGTTATATTATAATTACATACAAAAACAAATCAAGTTTGGGGGTGGTTTTGCTTCCAGTAAATTCATGTGAGCTATCAGTTTTATTGATGGGGACTAAAAAGATGGCTCAGAGGCAAAAGCATTGAGTTGCTGTTACTCCAGTTCCAAGGGATCTAATGCTGTCTTCAGACTACTGCAGGGAATGCACATACTGCATGCTCATGGTATATAGACACACATGCAGGCAAAACATCCTGCATTCACATCAAATGATAAAATAATTTTAATTGAAAGAAAACTATAGGGGTTAATCAAAAAATCCAAAGGCATTTACATTTAATTTTTGGGGGTGAAATTGTTTAATAGTTAACAATAAAATATGTTTTCCATATCCTAAGATCCTTTTTTAAAACTGCAAATAAAATACTGAAAACCACTGGGCAAGGATGCACTCTCCCACAGCCTGGTACCACAGACACTAATTTACAAAAACTGGACAGTAATTGATTACCTATAGTGGTATATTGTTTGTGTTTCAATAAATGAAGCTTGCCTGAAGATCAGAGGGCAAAACTGTCATACTAGTCAGCCATACAGGTCATGGAGTAGTGGCACACACCTTTAATCCCAGGACTCGGGGACAGAGGCAGAGAGATCTCTGTGAGTTCAAGGCTACTCTGGATCCAGAAACAGATCCAAGGGTGGTGGTTCACACCTTTAATCGCTGTTTGGGAGTTACAAATATCTTTAAGCCCAGCAGGGGAGGTGGAGACAGGAGTGATGTGGCTGAGCAGAGAGAGGAATATAAAGAGGAAGAGACAGGAACTCAGTGGAGTGAGGAGTCTGAGGATTTGTAGGGACAGGATCTCGACCATTCGGTCTGAAGATTTGGTAAAGGTAAAAGGTCTCTCTAATAGTTGGCTGCTTTGCCCTCTGATTTTCAGACAGGCTTTATTTATTAAAACACAAATAATATACTACTATTTCATTTTCCTTATTTGTCTATCATTGAGCAACTGTGTCAGGCAGTAAATATATTTTTTCTTATAGAAAAGAATCTGTTGCGGCCAACTACTGAGGTCAGGCTATCCTCTACCCTAAGTTATTCCATACTGCGTAGAAGCAGTGGTTTTTGAGGCTGTCCTTTGCTCTGGGAGACCTTCTCTTAGAAGAGGCTTTGGACTCCATTTTGAGGCAGAAGAACCCTAAACCCTACAGCCCCTGAGTGAATCAAGGAAGAGTGTCATGCGGCAGGCACTACACATCTGGCCCAGACTGATGATTGACTAGTTCCTGGGATTAGAAAGGAAGCTACCCTCGAAGTTCATTGGAGACAATTAAAACTGGGGGGTCACACAGGCATATTAAAATCCTGTCAAGAGAACTAGACCCAAGAATTTATGGAACACATCAGTTAGAAGAAGGGCTGTAATCCGCTCTTTTGGACCCCATAAAGCGACACAAACCATGCCAAGCTATGATCTAATACCTAGTGTGTGTGTGTCAAGGCCTTCTGGCTTGTGTCAGCTCCTGCTATGGAAACAGCCTACTTGACTATCTACCCCTCCACCTATTCACCCTTCTGGACCTGACCAACTGTTTCTTGCTCCAGCCTAGTTCGCCTTTTTCATTTCAAAGCTGAATTCTGCAGCTTGGCTCTCAAGCCTGACTCCTTCATCTCCACCGGTAGTTTTTACCAGCAGCTTCCACCTGGCATTGGTCTGCTTCATTATCTTTTCTACACAGAGTCTTTCTCAGCCCCTTCTGAACGCATCCTCTTTTACTTGTATTCTTCCCGTACCCCATAAACATGTATACTAATATAGAGACATATTCACAAATACTATGTGATATGTGATAGGAGAGAGAATATTACTAATTAAGACTGGAATAAAAGCGAGGCGGTGGTTGCTCACACCTTTCATCCCAGCACTAGGGAGGTAGAGGCAAGTGGATCTTTGTGAGTTCAAGGCCAGAGTGAGTTACAGGACAGCCAGGGCTACACTGAAAAACCCTATATTGAAAAAAAAAAAAGAAGACTGGAATAAAGAACTTCCTTTTACCTTGGCCAAACTACGAAAATAGGTAAATTTTATTACAAATTCCTGTTATTGGAATGACTAAGTGTGGTGGTTGGAAATAAAATGGCCCCATAGGTTCATACAGGGTGGTACTGTTGGGAGGTGTGGCCTTGTAGGAAGGGGTGTGGCCTTGTTGAAAGAAGTGCTTCTTAGCTTTCTTCCTGATGCCTGAGGACTAAAATGAAGTATTCTCAGCTCCTTCTGCAGCACCCTGCCTGCCTGCATGCTGACATGTCCCGCCATGAAGATAATGGACTAAACCTCTGAACTGTAAGCCAGCTCCAATTAAATGTTTTCTTTTGTAAGAGTTGCTGTGTTCATGGTGTCTCTTCACAGCAATATATCCTAACTCGGACACTAAGCCTTGTGAATTTATTATTATTCAACAAATTCGGATATTGTGAAAAGACGCAAGTATGTTTGTCTATGCTTCTGTGTAGCTCACTCAAGATACCTGCACTAATTTTGTTTGAGCCAGGCCAGCCTGAGCTACCTCAGCCCCAGTGAGGATGTGACTAAGCAAGTTCAATCAGAGCCTAATAATCCCGGGCCACGGTGGTGGATCTCGTGGTGACATATGACTGTGGCTGGCACCTTCAGCATACCTTAGCCTCCCTGGCAATAGGCCCAGAGATGAGAACATGGTAACAGCTAAGAGTCTCTAGGTTCTATTGAGTAAACTATGACAATGTTCCCCAGTTCTATTGATCAGTCTAGAGTAGACCTGTCATCAAGTTGGGTCAACCATTTCCTTTCTTAAAGTTAGCTTCATCCAGTGGGCTTCCCTGTCGACGGCATTCACTGACAACTGACTGTGCCGCCCGTGGCATTGCCAGCAGAGAAGGTTGATGGATTTGCTGAGGACAAAGATAGCTGAAAAACAGCGGATGAAAGAGACCGAAGAAACCACTAAGTTGATGGTGAGATACCAGTGGTCGTGAAGGTCATAGAGGTTGCCCATGACAGCAAGACCCCAAAGAATGAGATCTGAAAGGAAACGCTGGCCTGGGTGGGTATCCCTGACAGGATATCCTAAACTTCCTAAAAGATCAGAAGATTGCTATCTAGCTAAAAGTTTTCTGGAAAAGAACACAGACATGCCATCGTTCCCCTTCCTTGAGAGTTAACCCGAAAAGATCCGTCAATCACCTGGGCAGAATATTACCCTCCAGGAAGCTATCTGATCCAGCAATGTTAAGAAATAGTATAAACCCACCTAAAAACCTAAGTTGGTACAACAGGCTCTCTGGCCACTGGCCACTCTCACTCTGTGTTTTCCTTTTTGGCCTCTGGACACTTTTATTAATGTTGTTGTTGTCGACATTGTCCTCGTCGTTGTCGTCATTGTCATCATCATCGTCAGATTTTTGAGGCAGGGTTTCTCTGTGTAGCCCTGGCTGTCCTGGAAACTTGCTCTCTGAATCTAACTAACCTTGATATCAGAGATCTTCCCTCCTCTGACTCCCAAGTGATGAGGCTTAAAGGTGTGTGCTGCCCCACCTGGTTTAGGGCACTTTCTTTTCTTTACTTCGCGATAAACTCTGCCTGCCTTCTAAGGTGTGCTCTGTCTGTCCTCGAGATTTCTGCAAAGAACTGACAAGGTGCATTGAGAAAGAAGAGAACAGCAAACGGGAGATGCCCAACTGAAAGAAGGGGCAGTGTTAAGGGGGAGGCTGGACAAATGAGTTGGTGACATGGTGACATGGGTATTGAGAGGAAGGATAGAAGACGGTTCAGAGAATGAGCTGTCACCTTCTAAGTTAGAACAAGATACAGGATGTGGCTGGCACAGGGGGTTGCTAAGGGAGGGGATAATTATATAGATCAAGGCCCTTCGGGGCTAAGAAATAGAATGCAGAGGGCGAGGAAATGACTCACTTGCTGTTCTTTTGGGGGACCTGGGTTTGATTACCAGCCCCCATGAGGGGCAGCTCACAATCTCCAGCTCCAGGGGACCTAACACCTTCTTCTGGTTTTCCTGGAGACCCACACACACAGACACACAGATAAACTTTTTTTTTAAAAAAAAAAAAGTTGTGATGTATAATTTGCTTAGGAAAATGGCAAAAGTTAGAAAAAGAGAAATGTGACCCAAATACCAAGCTTTGGTGAATATGTATTAGAAATGGGGACAATTTAAGATTCAAAATTATGCTGAGACTTTTAATTCTCCAATGTCAATAAGAAGAAACTGAGTGGATAAAGTATTGTATAAAAAGTCTTGGTGTTGTCAAATATAGAATAAAATTATATTGAGTTAATTAAGTGAATTACACAGCCTGTTTTAATAATGCATATGAAATATTGCCTATGCCATTCTGCTGCAATAAAGTTGTGGGGACTTGGCTTCCAGAACGAATGATACCATCATAACAGAAAGTCAAAGGACAGCTGGCCATCCATGAAATTACTTTATATCACAGAACTGATTTTTCTAAGGGTACCACAGGATAGGGGTGCACACTCAAGCTTTATAGACATCAGTGATTACTGCCAGAGTGGTCCTTGAATGAGTCTTTGCCTAACATGACCTGTGTGCTGTTTCTGCTGCTTCGCCTGGCTTCATGTTTCATGTGTAGACATGAAAGGCATTTTCTGCATTACCTTATGCACAATCTGCTCTCCTAAGTATGCACCAGGGTTAATACTGCACCTCTTCAGCAGCATCCTGGGAAGGTTTCTTCTATGCCAGTGATCATCACCTGGTCTTCTGTGATGCAAAGTAAAGGTTAATAGACTAGGCTTGCAATAGACTAGGCTTCGAGTCCTAGGAAAGCCACTTTCTAATTCCATAAGTTTGGCCAACACACTTGAACTCTGTGAACTTCATTTTCCTACTTGAAAAAGTGAGACATTAAATATCCCAATAACACCATCTGATAAATATTGTGGGTCAAATGGAAATGTCCCCATAGGTTCTGGTATTTGAATATTTGGCCCCCAGTGGGAAATGTTGTTTGGGGTAGTTTAGGAGATGATGCCTTGATGCAATAAACATGTCACAGGTGGCAGGCTTTGAGATTAGAAGCCTTGTGTCCATTTCCAGTTCACTGTCTTTGTTCCAAGTTTTCTATTCAAGATACGATCTCTCAACATCCTGCCATGACTGCGGTTTGTTGCCACACTTCCCCACGTGAGGACTCTAACCCTCTGGAACTAGATGCCCACATAAACCCTTCCTTGCATAGTTGCCTTGGTCATGGTGTTTTGTCTGAGCAAAAGAAAAGTAGCTAATACAGACAGCATAGTGTAAGGAGAGAGAAGAAACATCACTTTCTTAAATTCCTTTCATGATCTAACAGAAGAAATTGGGAGACGTGTTTGGTGTGTTCCTTGAGACTGGGATACCAAGAGTCAAGTTCCCCTAATATGTTCCAGCAAGGCTGAATTCTCCTTATTTTTCAGGGAATTTAACAGAGTTTGCACATGCAAAATTTGATCAGTCTAACTAGAAGAGTAGGCAAGTCTATGAGGAAGACACCCCACGGGAGAGGGCTTGGAAGGAGCTGCAGGGTGTTCCTGAGCGGTTCCCATGGTTCTCTAGGCTGAAGGCTGGCATGATTTCCCAGCCCTACAGTTAGAGACCATAAAATCTGCAGCTCTGCAAATCAGATTTCACCCTGCCCACGAAGAATTAGTCAACATTTACCGGCATCACACTGAATAAAATATTCCTATGTCAGAGCAGAAAGAAAGAGGCTTTGAAAAATGACAAACCAAGGGAATTTTTTTTGTTGTGTTTTCTCATTTTTCCCTTGACATTTTCAGAAAAGTCCCTTTTATTTATTCACTAGTATTTTTATGCAAGCTCAGTCTTGAAGGAGTTGAGGACAAAGTTACAACTGACATCAAAATAACCAACCGACTAGCAATATTTTTTTTTTATCAGTATTGTTCACAACAGGAGGAACAGGGCCTTTCTTCCTCCATGTTATTCTACTGGGTTTTTTTCCCTTGGGGACAACAGATTCCTCTTCAAGTGCATCTTTGAGAGACATAGCTCAGGGCCCTCAATTATGAGTGGCCATTGCTCTGTTTGAGCCCCAAGAAAGCAGTGACATTCTCTCTGGGGTGTTGATGTTAAAGCAGACGCCTGGGATAAGAAGCAGGCAGGGGAAGGGTTAGGGAGGGTAGGGCTTAGGGGGTGGGGTAGGGATAGAGAACATGAGGAGCTAGGGGGAAAAGCATTCCAGAGAACAGAAATTCACAAGTTCTGGGGTGGGGAAAGAATGGACTAGTAAGAAAGGACTGTAGGAACAAGGAGATTGACATGAGCTAAAATGCAACAGTTAGTAAAGATCAGGAGACTGCGTCTTCTGTGCTCTTCCCCAGCAAGAGATACTTATTACCCTCGGGGAACTTGTCAGAGATCATATTGTCAAATTCCCTGATGATTACTGTAACACTGACTGGAGGTGGCCTGACAGATAGAATATTAATAAAGAATAGCCTTCAGGGTATGTAGGGCATACTTGTCTCCAAAACTCTATCTATGCTATCTATGAGTAAAGTCAGATGGGCTCAGAACTAGAGCAAATGTCAGATGGTTCCCTGACTCAGAACCACGTGGTCAGATTGAGTGAACTGTCAACCTGACAGGAAAAAAGGTCTCAGATGTCAGGCATGGTGGCAAACACTGTTAGTTCCAGCCTTTGGGAGACAGAAACAGGTATTTGTGAATTCAAGGCTTTACTGGTCTTACACCGCAAGTTTCAGGTTAGCCTGTCTCAAACAAACCAAAGATGAAATACTCAATTTTGTAAGGTTACTCCACGTGCATGCCACTGAGAAAGACTAGTCATCTTGACTCCTAATGGATGTAGAAGGTCCCAGCCTACTGTGGACCAAGCTGGATAGCTGGTCTGGGCTGGTATCAGGAGGTAAGCTGAGCATGCGCATGAGTGAGCAAGTGAGTAAGCAGTGCTTTTCCTGCCCCAGCTTCCATCAATGCTGGACTCTGACCCTCAAGTGTAAGGTAAATAAATCCTTTCTTTTTCAAGACAGGGTTTCTCTGTGTTCTGGCTGTCCTGGAGCTCCATTTGTAGACCACGAAGGCCTTGAAGTCACAGTGATCCACCTGCCTATACCTCCTGAGTACCGGGATTAAAGGTGTGCACCACCATCACTTGGTGGTCAGTGTCTTATCACAACAGAATGAAACTAGAACATATTGGCAGTTGGTACCCAAGATGATGGGTACCTTAGCTTTGTATTCCATGCTGAATGTGTCTGACTTTAATCACTTATGGGATATTGAAGAAATAGCAGTATACAATTTAGGTGTTGTCTTAGTTACTGTTTTATTGTTCTAAAGAGACAGCATAACCAAGGAAACATTCAGTTGGGTGCTTGCTTATAGGGGGTTAGTCCATGAGCATCATGGTGAGAACCATGGCAGCAGGCAGGAAGGCATGGTGCTGGAGCAGCAGCTGAGAGCTCACATTTGATCTGCAAGTTATGGGTAGAGAAAAGAGCAAGTCTGGGCCCAGAGTGCGCTTCTGAAACCTCAAAGTCAACCCCCCAGGGACACATTTCCTCCAACAGGGTCACACATCCAAATTCTTCCTAAATATCTCACCAGCGAGGGACCAAACATTCAAATATATGAGCCTATGGGGTCATTCTCATCCAAATCACCACAGGGGTTACATTATAAGGGACATGTGGCTTTTGAGATACTCTCTTTTGGATCACTTGTTCTGAAGAAGGCATCAGCCACATTCATGAGGACCCTAAAGGAGCACTATGAAGGGGTTCACATGTGGAAGAACCAAGGCCTTGTACCGCAGGTTTGACATACATGGGAGTGTCAGTTTTAGTCAGTCTTTCAACCCAGGCCTACATTTGATAAACATTAGTTTTGCAGACATGACAGCCATCTCACAGGCTGCTCAAGCCAGCACCACCCAGAAAAGCTGATACCCATTTCCTGACCTGCAGAAACTGTATGGGTGTCTAAAGACTCACTGCTGTCTTAAAACAATACATTTTGGGGGGCCTTGTTATGTAGCAACAGACCACAACAAACACGGCAAGAAACTCTACTGGGTGATTTGCTGTGATAATTATAACTTTGCTTTGGGTTGTCTGTGTGCGTACTTGGGCAAGTTACTTCTGAAAAAATTTCATAGCACTAAATAAAATGAATTCCAATATTTAAAAAGTTTAGCCTCTATTTCTTTACTTGAGACAGGGTCTCTCTAGAAAACCCTGGCTGTCCTGGAACTTGCTATGTTGACCAGGCTGGCCTCAAACTGGCCTGCTTCTGCCTCCTGAGCACCTAGATTAAAGGTGTGTGCCACCATGCCAGGCCTTACTTTCATTATTTAATTATGTGTGCCCATGGATGTGTTTGTGTATGTGAGTGCAGTCTGTGCCCATGGAGGCCAAGGGAGGGCATTGGAGCTCCTGGAACTGGAGTTACAGGTGGTTGTGTGCCCCCGATATAGGTGCTTGGAAAGGACCTCAAGTGCTCTGCAAGAGCTGTATCTGCTCTTAATCAATCAAGAGTAGTATGTGTTCTTAATCAATGAGCCAGCTCTCTAACCCCAGTGTTTATTTATTGTGTGTGGGGGGGCACACATGTTAAGGCATGCATGTAGTGGTCAAAGGACAGCTTGTATGAGTCATTTCTCTCCTGCCTTGTGAGTACTGGGCTTTGAATTCAGGTTGTCACGCTAAGTGCAAATGTCTTTGCCCACCAAGCCAACATTCAGGTCCTCCTTTTTGTATTTTAACATCAGCCAACTCTGCTTTTACTTTTCAAATTCAATTCATAAAGTAACAATTCAGATAGTCAAAACTCCAGCAACCCAGACAGCACTCTAGACTGATTTTACTCTTTGGTCTTCACAATGGTTTGGAACGAATACACGGACTAGGTATTTTCAGATTCTTTCACCGGCTGACTCTCCCTGCCATAGCTCAGATTGCCATTGACATCCACAAGCACTATTTAATAATAAATTTGCAAGTGCCTGCCCAGAACCTCATTCGCTTCAGAACTGCTTTCCACGCTGTAGCTGCTGACCAGTCCTCAACAATAAATATGACGTCAAATCAGTGTCCCCCACCCCAGTGAAAAGCATCCACTGCCTTCTCAACAGTTACAGAAAGCCTTGTCTCCTTAGCGTAACCTCAAAGTCCTGTCATGAAGTGAGCGCTATACTGTCCTCTTGTGAACACAATGTATTCATGTTGATTTGCATGTTTATCGTATTTCTCTCTCTCTCTCCCTCTCTCTCCCCGTCCCTCCCCCCTCTCATATTCCTCTCCTTTCCTGCCCCCCTGTTTGTGTTTTTTGTTTTTTTTTCTTTTTGTTTTTTCTTTTTTCAGACAGTCTCACTGTGTATTCCTGGCTGGCCTAGAACTTGCTATATAACCAAGCTCACCTTGAAGTTGGAGAGCCACCTGGTTCTGCCTCCTGAGTTCTGGGACTAAAGAGGCACACCATCACACCTGGTTTGTTTGTTTAGTGATGCTTTTTGCTGTTGTTGTTGTTGTTGTTGTTTGTTTTGTTTTGTCTTGTTCTTTTTTGAGACAGAGTTTCTCTGTGAAGTTTTGGAGCCTGTCCTGGAACTTGTTCTGAAGACCAGGTTGGTCTCGAACTCACAGAGATCTAGGCAGTCTCTCTCTCTGCCTTCTGAGTACTGTGATTAAAAGCACGTGCCACCGTCACCTGACTAACCATGTTTCTTTTTAATTTACGTCTACAGGGTTTTGTCTGAATGCACATATGTATACCACATGTGTGCTTGGTCCCAGAGGATGACAGAAGGGGGTGTCAGGTCTGTGTAACTGGAGTTACAGGGGTATACTGAGTCACAGTGCACAGGTGCTGAGAACTGGACTGAGGTCTTCCTCAAGAACTGCAAATGCTCTTATCATCTGAGCCATCTCTTGAGGACATTTTCTGTCGGTTTTCTACGGCAGGAGTATGGCATGCAGCCAGTCTGGCCTGGCGGTTCAGTGTAGTCTTCTCCCTGTAGTGCAGGTGTCCCCTGCCTCTGCTGCCTGAGGGGCAGGCATGATCATAGTGGTGAGTATCTTGTTACTTGGTTTTCGTCAGGTGTGCGTGGGTTCATTTCATGTCATTGTTTCGTTTTTGTTCATCGGTACTTTGTGGCTCTGTGTTAAGCAGCATATTTCCCCACCCACACGAAACTCTCGGGCATCAGTAGCTTCAAGGTTTCATCAAAGGAAACAATTTGTAATGTGTCAGATCAAAGCTGGGCCATGTGATAAGTGAGGCGCAGAGGCATTCACACCCTTAGATCTGGGCATAAAGGATTCTGTCAAAATGGGGCATTTTATTATTTATTTGAAGACATGGTCTCATGTCTCATGGTCTCATGAATCTCAGACTGGCATCAAGTAGTAGCTGAGGATGGCCTTGAACTTGTAATCCTCTTGCCTCCACTTTTGAATGCTAGGATTATAGAAATGTGACATCATGCCCGGTTTATGCTGTGCTGGGTTCCAGGGACTGAACTCAGGCTTGGTGGCAAGTGCTTTTCTTTACTCACTGAACCTTGCCTTCTCCCCAATCAGTTATTTGCTGTTTTGATTTGTTTTGACCCAGGGTCTCACTATGCATACCTGACTGGCCTGGAGTACACTATGTGCACCAGACTTACTTTGAACTCACAAAAATCAGCTTACTTCTGACCCCAGAGAGCCGGAATTAAAGGTTGGGACCACCATACTGTTTTTACTGACTTTTTTTTTTTCAGATATTTTTTTGAAAAAAAGATTTTTTTTCGCACAATATAATCTGGTAATGGTTTTTCCCTCCCCCAACTCCTCCCAGATCCTCCCTATCTCCCCAGTCACCCATATCCATATCTTTTCTCTCTAATTAGAAAAAAAGACAGGTGACAACAACAACAAAAGAATATGCTGGGCATGGTGGCACACGCCTTTAATCCCAGCACATGGGAGGCCAAGGCAAGCAGATCTCTGTGAGTTTCGAGGTCTGCCTGGTCTACAAAGTAAGTTCCAGAACAGCCAGTGATGTTACACAGAGAAACCCTGTCTTGAAAAACCAAACAACAACAATAGAAGAAATCAGGAAAGAAGAATCGGACAAAACAAACACTAAAAAGAGTCAAAGAAAAAGCAAAAGAAACATACAACTGCAGAGACATACACTCACAAACACAGAAATTCCATAAAAACACAAAATAAGAAATGATAACATATAAGAAAAAGACATGCAAGGTTAATAAAAAAATCCAAACAAAATAAGAGAAGCCCATGATAACACTGAGTTTGTGTTATGTTGGTTGGCCAACTATGCCGGGTAAGGAGCCTGGACTTAAGAGTGGTTTGTATACCCAATGAAACTCCATCAGAGAAAACGAATTTTTCCTTTGTGAGTGGTTGTCAATTGGACAGTGTCTGAGTTAGGGATGGGGGCTTGTATCTGCTTCCCCTCTCAGAACTAGGCCCCCATCTGGCTTGGACCCTTGCGGGCCCTGTGTATGCTGCCATAATCTCTGTCAGTTCATGTGTGCTTCAGCCCTGTTGTGCCCAGAGGGTCTTTTTTCCTCGGTTTCCTTCATCCCCACTGGCTCTTTCCATCTTTCTGCCTCCACTTCCACAGAGTTCCCTGCCCTGAGGAGAGCGATTTGATGGAGAATCCCATTCAGGACTGAGTGTTCACGGTGTCTTGCTCTCTGCACATTGTCCAGCTGTGAGTCTCCATGTTTGATCCTATCCACTGCAGGAGAAAGCTTTCCTGATGATGATTGAGCAAGACACTGATCTATGAGTATAGCAGACTCTGATGAGGAGTCACTCTCTCGCTATGTTCAGTTGGCAGAGCAAAGTATTGGTTTTCTCATAAGCCCATGGTCTATCTAGTCTTAGATTCTTGGCCACCTAAGAAGTGTTGGCTTTGGGTTGGAGTACCATGCTTATCGCACTCTGATGGAAGAGCAGCATCTACACAACACAGAACCTCGGGGTGTTTATTATGAACCTCAGTGTGTTTACTATGTACAGCGCAGGAAGGAGGGGTCAGCTAGTCCTCTAGGAGGAGGAAGGTACAGTTGCTGGGTTTTGCACACGCTTGTCAGTTCTTGACAAACACTCATACTTAGACCAAAAAAAGGCTTTTCCAGTTCCCAAAAGTCTGAAGCATTGAGGTCCTTATCAATATTACACATTCTCTCAAGACATCATTCTCTTCTGTCACATTCATTCAGGGCTTCCTCTGCTCCTGTTTTCTCTCCCTTTCCTCTACTCGAATATTCTTCCTACCTTTTTTTCACCATCTGAGCTCATATATCACATGTCCTTTAAAACAACTCCAGTATTCTTTGCTCTAGGAAATAAATAACAAACTAAATAAATAAGCAAGACTTCTCAGATACTTGAGTTTGAATTAAGCAGTTTTTTGTTTGTTTTTAAACAACATGTTTCAGAGATTGCTGGACAAACTTCCATTTAAAAAATTACCCAATGTTTACCTGAAATTCAAGTTCAACTCAGTTTCCTGGTTTTGTTTCCTGAATAAGGAAACATTGACTATCTCTTCACTTACTATCCTATGCTCTCTTGACTACTAACATCTCTTTCCAGAGGAGACTGTGCCTTTTTTGTATGTGTTTGACCATTTAGAAGGGTGGCAGGATAGAAACTATATGTTTTGACTTTCCCTTATCTTTTCTACTGCCCCATTTTGGCCCTGCTCTTTCGTCTAATTGGGTGGAGGATGAAAAATTGTCCAGCATGCTAGAGTTTATTACAGTATTTTGGTTGCAAGAGACAGACAGAGGCACTTCAAATGAAGGATGCATCACGGAAAGCCCAAGCCCCAGTGCAGTTGGCTTCAGGAGGCACAAGCTGAGTGCTCCCTCACTCACATTTGTTTCTCCTGACTCCCAGGCAGCCTTTTCCTAATTGCCATGACCCGCTCCGTCATTTGATCTGTTTGGAAGATGCTCAGCAGCACTCTTGAACAGTTACTTGCTTTCTCTTCATGATTAAACACTCTATTTCTTATACTGGGTAATATCTGTCAACTCAATACAAGTCAGAATTACCTGAGACCAGGGAACCTCAATTGCTTCCACCAGATAGAACTAAAAGCATGTCTATAGGACATTTTCTTGGGAGTCTTCAAACTAGGAATCATTAGACCTTTTCCTGAGCCTTGGTTGGCTTCTTTTAACTCTGAATTGTGTAATGGATTGTGTCTCTGTGTTATTCTTGGTTCTAGACAAAATCGTAGAATCCGTGTTTCTCTTTAACAACTATACAACACCTTACAGATGCTTTGGATACTCTAATCATATTCCTATGTATGTAATATATCTGAAACCCCTTGTTTTTCATTTCTTAATTGCCTTACTAATTTGTTTTGAAGTTTAATTTATTTAGCAGCCCTTTGTGACTAGAGTATAAATTAACTGAGAAAACACTTGTCAAAAACTCCTGCTCTTTTTTTAGAGCAAAGACGAACATCTCCCATTTTTTAAAGACTCTGAAATGATCAGTTTGCAGCTTCACCAACACTGTCTTGCAGTCTGACTTTGACAGCCTTTCCGTGCTAGAATTCCTGTTCACAGTTCTAAAAAGAAACTCCAATCATTTCATCAATCTCTCACTATTCGAAAGCAGCTAATTGGAAGTCAACTAAGTATTTCAACACGTTGTCTACCTTCAGACATTTTTTTTTCCTTACTAGATTTGCTCATCTTTTGACCTACCAAAATGTTGACTTATCCTAAAAGTGACCCTTTGTTCAGTGGTTGAGTGGCAGGGCTGAGAAGGCAAAAAAGAATAACCTTGTTGAGCAGATACAGAACAAAAGGGAGGGGGGTCTCCATGATTATGCATCTGAATCAGTTCAACAAACATGACTGTGGGTAGAATTTTCCAGAACAGCAGGCAAAGTGCCCTTTATTAATTCTGTACATAGTATAAGTGTGGGAAGTTATAGTGCAAACAATCGCTACAATTTTGGAAATGGGAGCAAGGAGAACTTTACTATAATTCTCGCTCTAAAGGTTGCAGCTTTCCATGTCGTCTTCATTTGCTATTCTGCAATAACCCTGGAGGACGACAGAGACAGGAAATAACCATAAGGTAATTTCCATTTCTTCTACTGTCAATTCACCTCCTTGCCTTACATGAAAAATATGGCAACTCTATAGCAGAGGTTTTCACAGTTGATATAGAATTTCACTAGAAGATTAGTTCCCTAATTGTCAGAACTCTATAGAGGAACAGAATGGTGTGTGTGTGTGTGTGTGTGTGTGTGTGTGTGTGTGTGTGTGATATTTAGCAGAATCATTTACATGGGTGATCCAGCTAATCCAACAATGGCTATCTTTCAATGGAAAGTCCAAAAATCCAGTATTTTTTCAGTTCAATAGGCTGGATATCTCAGTTGGTCTTCTGTATCCCAAAGAAGAATGTTCTAATGTCAGCGAGGGAATGAGCTTGCCAGGGAGAGAAGGCAAGCAGGCAAAGAACAAGCACTTCTGTCTTCCATATCATTTATATTGGCTGCCACCAGAAGATGTGGCCTAGATTTCAGGTGGGTCTTCCCATCTCAAGGCCTTAATGAAGAAAAATCCCTCACAACTGTACCCAGTTTGCTTGGGTTTTAGATAATTCCACATGTAGTCAAGCTGATAACCAAGAATAATCATCACAAGTACTATTTCAGACACGCCAAACAATGGCCTGAAGAGATAGGGGGGGAAGAAATTGGGAATGTCATCGCATAGAATAACACAATGGTGATGGTCTTTAAGCTCTGAAAGCCCGCTTCCTGTGATGCACTTCTTTTAACAAGGCCACATCTCCTAATCCTCCCGAAACTATGCCACCGACTGGAGACAAAGCACTCAAATGCCTGAGAGTGGGGGAACATGTCATCCAAACCATCACAGGGGTGGGTATAGACTGTATGACATACTCCTGCATTATGCAATAGGTGGTGTGGGGAGCAAGGGCACCGGCCTGAAGGTCTTAAACTGAATTGAGTAGCTATTTCAAGGAAGTAAAGATGAGGAATGTGAGCTTGCTTTCTTTCCTCTTCTATTTGCTACATGCATACTGTGAAGGCCAAAACTGAAACGCTAAGATTTAAGATACAAATACTAGCACTCGCTATCAAGAAGGACATGAACTTGCATATGAGTGGTTGTCAGTGTTCAGTAAGTGCATCCATGAGAAGCCCACACCAGCTCAAGAAAGGAAAGAAGCAGGGAAGGCAAAGACAGATGCAGGGCTAGGCAGGGATACTTAGAGATCACTTAGAGTTAAAAAGCAGTAAATTGGGAGCCTGGAGAGAGGGCTTAGCAGCTGAAGGCACATGTTGCTTTTGTAGAGGACATGGGTTTAGTTCTCAGCACCCCACTGGTGGCTCACAAGCATCATAACTCCAATTCCAGAGGATGCAATGCCCTCTTCTGATCTCTGCAAGCCACCAGGCATGCACGTGGTGCACATGCAGGCAAAACACTCACACACATAAAATAAAGTAATCCAAAAGAAATAAATAGGAAATTAAGGTTGAAGCTCTGTGGTAGAGCAAATGCTTAGAATGCATGCGGGCCTGGACTTGATTCCTGGGGATGGGGGTGTAACAAGAGAGGAGATAGAAAGGACTTCTAGATTGTTCTCCTTAACACTTTCATGAAATACTGAGAAAGGGGAAGGGCTCACAGGGCAGCACCAGGCATGTTTCTTGTTACTCTGCACCAGCTGGTCTCCCGGGCCTTCCCTGTTGGCCCTTGTCCACAGTGCTTTGATGGGAAGGAAACAGAACATATCTGGGTCTGGACCAGCAGCAATAAAAAAAACCTAAACCTTTGCGTCTCATTCTTTATCTTCAAAAAGTTTTAAAGTTGATTTAACTCAACTTTAAAAAGATACTGAACTAGAAATCTCCACCTTTCCCTTAATTTAACTCAATTTTCTGTTTTGGTCTGTGTTTTTGAAATAGGGTTTTGCTGTGTAGCCCTCAATTTTTTGTTTTATGTCTTCATTCAAACCCTTTAGTGTAGTGCACTGCAAGAAAAAGAGATTCCCTAATCTGTGTCATGTTATTTTCCTATAATTCGTTTATATTCCACACAAATGCATTGCAATTGCATAATGAGAAATCACATTTTATACTCAAAAGGACAGTTGTCAAAGGACTTTATTCTTTTATATTTATCCTTGTGTTATTTTGGAGTTTAACCTCATGAAAGTTATTCATGGACTGATGATGTAGTTCAGTTGTTGGAGTGTTTGTCTAGCAAGAATGAAGCCTCAAATTTGATTGCCTGTATTCCATGGTGGGAGTATTCTCAGAAGATAGCTCAGAAGTTCAAGGTTATTCATCCTTGGCCAGCCTGGCATGCACAAAACCTTATCTTAAAAACTCTGTGTGTGTGTGTGTGTGTGTGTGTGTGTGTGTGTGTGTGTGTGTAAGGTTTCTCTACATAAGCCTTGCTACTCTGGACCTTGTTATTTATACCAGGTTGGCCTCAAACTCACAGAGATCCACCTACTTCTGTCTCCTAAGTGCTGGGATTAAAGATATGCTCATCCAGCTCAAAATATATTCTTAATTTGTTAATAATATTTCATACAATAAGATCATAAAGAACATAAAAGTAAAGTTGATGCTTAATAGTAAAATAAGTACCTGCAAACTTACCACTGCCACACAATGAATTCACACTTTTGAGAATCTCTAACTTGGATTTTATTTCTTTTTTCATGGATCATCTTTTTGGGAGTTGTATGTCAAAAATTGTTACTCAACTGGTTATTTGCATGGGGCTGGGGACTCGAACTCAGGTTCTCATGTTTGCACAATAGTCACATTGTCAACTGAGCCATCGCTCAAGCTCTGCAATGGAGCACAGCCATTTTCATTTCTAGAATCTGTGGGAGCATACTCAAACAGAGAAGCAGAGTTTATGCCTTAAATATTTGTTCCTTCACTCTTCACAGAAAAGTAAGGCAAACCTCTTGCCACATCTTTTAACAAAGGCTCACCTTCCTCATCTTCTGTTCTCTCTGTGCTACGGTCTAGGTGATTTTCTTTCCAACTTGCTCTCTCTTAGCTATTTTTAATTTGTTGATTTAGTCATCAATTGCTTTTTGTTGCTGTTTTCTTCTGTAATTGCTCTTTGTTTTGTTTTGTTTTGGTTTCGGAGACAGGGTTTCTCTGTGTTGCCCTAGCTGTCCTGGAACTCTGTAAACCAGGCTGGCCTCAAACTCTGAGATCTACCTGCTTCTGCCTTCTGAGTACCTAGATTAAAGGTGTGCACCACTATGCCGAGCTTCTGTAACTGTATTTTTAACTCTAGTGTTTTATTTTATCCTTTCTCTAATCTATCTGGTAAATTATGATATTCTTTTCTTACTCATACATTTTTGAAATGCCATTTTTTATTTCTTTAAATATTTATTTATTTATGTATTTATTTATTTATTTGTGACTGGGCTGGGGCTAGAATTCAGGTTGTCAGGTGTCTTTACACACTGAGCTGTCTCATCACCCCCGATTTTTATTTATTTTTTATCATTTCATATACAAGCATTTTATATTCCATATCTATTACTTCCTTCAGAATTATCTAAGATCTAATTGCATAATTCATGTTTTCTGCTATTAGTGATGGTGTTGTGGTTTATACTGACTGTCAACATGTCAGGACGTATAATTATTTACCTTGGAGACAGATCTCTTGGTCTGTGAAGGATTTTCTACATTTGCTGTCCCCGACTCTGGTTGTGCGTGTGTGTGTTTGTGTGTGTGTGTGTGTGTGTGTGTGTGTGTGTGTGTGTAGTGGTCAGACAATGACTTGTGGGAGTCAGTTCTCCCCTTACACAACATGTGTTCTGAGGACGAAACTCTGGGTCTCCATCGTGGCACCAACATTTTCACCCACCAAGTCATCTTGCCAGTCCTATGAAGGATTTTCTAGATTAACTTAGCTGAGGTGGGACGACTTATTCCAATTGCTGACTAAATAAAAAAGTAACCTGGGTAGTAGCATTTATTTCTCTCTGCTCCCTGACTATTAATGGAATGTGCTCAGCTGCTTTAGGTTCCTGCAGCCACCACTTTGCATCCATGATGATGAGCTGAGCCAAAATAACCCCTTCCTTCCTTAGGTTGTTTTTGTCAGGCCTTTTATTGCTGCAAGCAGAGGAGCAGCTAACCCAGATGGCTGAGCAGTAGAGTGCTTGCTGCTCTTGCAGACAACTCACGTTCAGTTCCCAGTACCCGCACAGAGCAGTTTCCAAACTCCTGTGACTGCAGCCCGACGGAAGCCGACACCATCATTGTCTTTCTAATGTGCACACTTCTTGACTTGGTTTTTCAGTCCAGCTTTTGGGTTTGTTCCATTTCTTTTGGAATTTCCCATGCTGTCGGCAATAAAACAAAGTTATGCTTCCTGTTGAATGTGCACGCTTTGTCAAAGGAGGGGTTTATGCCTTTCTAATCTGACATTGCAGGCATCTCATCCAATGCCTTTTCTGTTTTTACAAGTGTGGCCCTTCCTTGCAGGCTTCTCTCCTGCCAGGATTGTGTGTGGAGATTATTTCCAGACTTCCCATCTTCTTTGTCCTTCACCACAGCCGATGCCTGCTCTTCCCTTCAGAATTCACTGGCATCCATTAACAAAATCCAAACTCCGAATCAACGGTGATGATACTGCCTTATTGGCTGAAGGAGCATCCCATTCTTTGGATTCTTGCTGAGGACAGAGTGTAGCTTTAGTTTTTTTTTCTCTTTTTTTAACATCTTAAATTGGCCAAGTACCTTTAAAGGCAAAGGTCTTTAATCCCAGCACTTGGAAGGTGGAGGCAGGCAGATCTCTGTGGGTTTGAGGGAAACCTGGTCTACAAAGCGGGTTTCAGGACAGCCAGAGGTCTTTAGTGAGATCCTGTCTTAAATAAAAACAAAACAACAACAAAACCCTCAAAAAAAAAAAAACATCGTGGGTGTCATTTTGTCTCCTCCTACTCCTAAACACACACACACACACACACACACACACACACACACACACACACACCCCTTTATTCTTACTAGGTTGAACAGCATCTTGGTCAGTGTTCTATTGCTGTGAAGAGACACCATGAACATGGCAACTCATAAAAGTAAGCATTTCATTGGGACTGACTTACAGTTTCAGAGGTTTAGTCCATTATTTTCAGGGCAGGAAGCATGGCAGCATGAAGGCAGACATGGTGCTGGAGAAGCAGCTGAGAGTTCTAAATACAGAGTCATAGGCAGGAGAAAAAGGAAGACACTAGGACTTGGCTTAGGCTTTTGAAACCCCAAAGCCCATCTCCAGTGACATGTTCATCCAACAAGGCCACACATACTCCAGCAAGGCCAGAGCTCTTAATCCCTCTCAGGCAGTGCCACTTCCTAATGACCAGGCATTCCGATGTATGAGCCTATGGGGACCATGCTAATTCAACCACCACAAACATCTTCCTTGACACAGTTTAACTTGTGTTTCCCGATAGCATCCCAGATCTCTCCTGTGAAAGTGTAGCGTTCTCTTTGGTTCCTGGTGTCTCCAGGGTGTGGACTGAAGCCAAACACTTTCTTCTTTCATTTATAGGACCACACACACACACACACACACACACACATACACACACACACACACACTCTTTATCATTTTCCAGATTGATTAGTTATTATTAACTGTTGCACACAGCTTTAAGTGAAAAGACAGGCACGTGAAAATAATTGTATTCTGGGAAGACCTTGATACGCTCTGGACTATTCAAAAACAAAATTTACAGCATCAATAAGACTTCTGAATTTAATTATGTAGAGACACTGTTAAAGAATTCTGAAGCTGAGAGGCAGTCTGTAGAGGCAACGTTTTTCAAAGAGAAAATGAGATATTCTATATAGAAGTCACTGCCAGTTTGATTCTTCCTCTATGTGAATAAAAAAAAATCCATTTTTATTGCATACTGGAGACAAGCAAAACACTGTAATGTCTTCCAGACCCTTCTTCCAAACAATTTTCATCTTTCCCAATTTGTTGTGTGGGAGTTGAGAACATGACCGCCACACCTCAGAAACAGAGCTGGTGAAGAGCGGGCCGGGACTGGAGAGATGACTCGGAGATCAAGAGCACTGGCTGCTCTTGCGGAGGACTCAGGTTTGGTTCCCAGTGCCCACATGGTGGTTCACAGCCACCTGTAACTCTAGATCCAGGGGACTCACTCAACTCCCGCTTCTGGCTTCTACAGACCGCTGCATGCATGTGGTGCACACGAAATTATGCAAGCACACACACATTTTGAATTCCATACCGGCTGCATCAATTTATCTTTCAGCGATAGCATATAGAAGTTGAATCCTCTAGCATTTAATTTTCCTTTTCTTCAAAATAAAAAGATGCTATTGAATAATCTTGATTGAGAATTATTTTGTTTCAGGACTTGACATTTCTGGTTGTTTGAAAGAAAATGGCGACCAAAGGGAGTGGCCACCAAAGGGAGTGGCCGCCAAAGGGAGTGGCACTATTAGGAGGAGTATTCTTGTTGGAGGAAGTGTGTCAAAGTGCAGGCAGGCTTTGAGGTCTCTTTTGTTCAAGCTTCCCTCAGTGTGACTGACAGTTGACTTCCTGTTGCCTGCAAGATGCCAGACTTCCAGCGGTCAACACTACATCTGCCTGCACACTTCCGTGCTCCTGGTCCTGATGATAATGGACTGAACCTCTGAAAATATTAGTGAGCCACCCCAATTAAATGTTTTCTTTATAAAAGTTGCCATGATCATGGTATCTCTTCATAGCAATAAGAACCCTGACAAAGGTTGGGTGGTGGTGGCACATGCCTTTAATCCCAGCACTTGGGAGGCAGAGGCAGGTAGATTTCTGTGAGCTCAAGGCCAGCCTGGTCTACAAGAGCTAGTTCCAGCACAGGCTCAAAGCTACAGAAAAACCCTACCTCGAAAAATCGTAAAAAAATTAAAAGAATCCTAACCAAAATGGAAGTTGGTACCAGGAATGGTGTGTTACTATGATAGGCTGGACCATGCGTTTGTTTGGAGAAATTTGGACTTTGGTACTTTGGGTTATGAAAGCAGTGCAATACTTTAAGCACTGCTTAATGTGCCATACTAGTATGAGCATAGAAGACAGTGGTGCTGAACATGATTTGATGAATTGTAGGGGCCTTCTCAAGAGGTTCCATAGGAGAAGAATGTTAGTATGTGGTCTAGAGACTGGTCTTGGGATATTTTGGTGAAGAAAGTAGCTGCCTTTTGCTCTTGTCCTGAAGAGTCTGCCTGTGGCTAAAGTGAAGAGCTTTGAATTTTGAATTAATTCTATTGGCAGAAAAAAATAATCTCAAAACAGCCTAGTATAGACTCTGTCGTGTGGATATTAATGGTAATGCTAATGAAGATTTATAATGAAAAGGAGCAAGCTGAGCAGGGTAAATTTTGAGGAGAAAAAGAGCACCAGAAAGTGGACCGCAGCTAAATCCTGTGTTCAAGGAGATAAACTGATTAAGAAATGGAATAAAAGCCGGGCGTTGGTGGCGCACGCCTTTAATCCCAGCACTCGGGAGGCAGAGGCAGGCGGATCTCTGTGAGTTCGAGACCAGCCTGGTCTACA